>NC_061118.1:46341547-46502323 GCF_002878395.1 Capsicum annuum
ATACATAGAAAGTAGTCTAGTCATTTAGAACTTATTATATCCTAAGAGCGTAAATTTATAGCCTCTTAGACAATTCCACAAACACCTTACATGCACTTTTAGGCATTGGTGAATTCATTAAATTTTCATGTTTTCCGCCACTCCATATATCTCATCCAACACACATAATCATCACATGCATGTATCAACCAACATAAACCATCACCACACACATATATATATATCAACCAACATGCATCATCTTCATATATATATATATCAAGTAACATACATAATCCTCATATATATCTCAACTATCAAATATCAATCAACATATATATATATATATATACATTATCAAAGTCTAGAATATATATATATACATATACATATACATATATACATAACTTGAACTTTAAAAAAGGGATTCGTGGACTCTATGGACGAAAGGTGTCCATAGATAAACACTTGCATACCTTAGATTTCGTGGCCGGAAGAGATTGACAGAAGGAATTCTTGAATCAAAGACTCCAATTAATTTCCCCCAATTCAAAACCCTTACCCTAACTTGATATATATATATATATGTATATATATAAGAGAAATGAGAGGAAAATAATACAAGTTCTCAGCTGATTGGGGAATTTATAGAGGTTTAAAAGAGTGGTGAAAGACCAAAATGCTCTTAAGAAACAAATAATATCCGAATCTGTCCTTCAGTGATCTATCCGATAGGCTGAAGTAAATTGGCCATAACTTTTTACTTCGATGACCAAATTGGATGAAACCAATTTTATTGGAAAGAATACTCTCAGGGCTTTCCATTCATATATAGAAGCTCACACAGTTCATTATGTAAAAGAAGGTATGATCTTTTGAAGTTGACCAAAAAAATGGCCTGACTGCAGTATTTTTTTTTTTTGCACATTTTTACTGTTCATAGTTCGATCGGAATGGTCATAGTTTGATCAGAATGGTCGTAACTCATCGCTCGAGTATCCATTTTGGGTGATCCACATATCGTTGGAAAGCTTATTCAATGATCTACGAAATGATGGGTCAAAGTCCAAGAAATGACTCATAGAAAATTATAAATAATTCTTGAAGATAGGATCCAATATGTTTACGCACAAAATTTCGATGAAAAATTTTCCGGGGTATTACACTTGGGCCCTCAAACTATGAGGACTCACCAATAGTAGGAGTGCACGTAATGTTGTCGGAGTCAATCATGCTGCTAGGTACGGAAACCAGAACCTACATTATAAGACAATGTAGCAAACAGACATAAATGTAGATTAGTACTTCTGGAATATACTGAGCATGTTGGGGTGGATGCATAAAAATAAAAAAATAAGAACTGATTAAATTTTCAACCTTTCAAATAATGTATGCTAAGCGTAAATGACTCACAGTGAACTTGAGTACAACTTTAAGACTGCAAAATTATAAATCTAAAATAATGTAGCATATGAATACCTTAGTAAGCCATAATGATTAGTTTCTTAAAAATCTTTTCTATTAATCTTGCATATAGGAGATTCTTCTAAAATACATAAACCATGTGACCTACCATGGAGTCCAACGTCTTACTCATATTGGAGAGAGCTGTCCAATCCTTGCCATCTGAATAGAACCTTTACTTAGTGATCAATGTACTTTACTTCATCCATATTTGGAAAAAGCTTAGCCTACATTGGCTTGTAGTTTTTAGGAATTTAGGATACGCTCATCCGCATTCCCTTCTCGGTGCTAAATACTACTTCTAGAATACTTATATGCTCATACTTTAGGAAATCTACCTTAAAATAGCATAAGGGTTTCTACACTAGAAAAAAAAATATGTTTCTTTTTGCTTTAGATCATATTCATAATAAACAGTAGTGGATTTCAAGTCTTGTCATTGAATCAAAAGATCCAACTTCCTTGTAAACGTAGTGTTTATTTGTAAGCCTTAAATCTCATATTTTCTTTCATCTAACTTGTAACATAGTATCATGATTAAAACTAAATTGAAAATATTTAATCAATGTTTTCAAATCAAACTCATGATATTAAAATCATAATAGAGAATCTTCAAGTCTAAACATAGATAGATGAGAACATGTTTGCACTTTAATAGTTCAATCACATAATAATTTCATAAACTCAAAACAAGATAATTTGGGTATGAACTCTAATTATAAATCATACAACTTCAACTTTAAAACATGTTTTGGGCACAAGGATGAAAGAATATCCTTGTTCATAAACCCCACATACCATAGATTTCTTGACTTGGTGAAGAAAACTTTGAGCTTGGAGACTTAGGAGTTGTTCTTGAAAGCAAATCCTAATATTGTTCTTAATAGTGGAATAAGAGATTTTGTTGTTTAATAGACTGAGTAAGAGGGGAAAAATAATGCTCCTTAGGGTTAATATGTCGTGGGTTGGGATTTATAAGGGGTAAAACACTAAAAGGTCCTTGAACTTAACTTCTAAGAATTTACTCGCCAGTTCTTACGAGTTGAACATATGACTCATATGCAAGGGTATGACTGGTCTTTACAACTCTTAAGCTTGTCAGCAACTAGTAGGGTACATATTGATCAACATACAAGTTGATCATATGACTTGTATATTCATCATAAAACCCTTACCCCCCAGTCGTATCTTGGACGGTATCTCAAGAAGTCCTCAATGATATTCTTACAACTTGGCTTCATATGACTTGTACCCCACTTTACGACTTCTAGGGTCAAATGTTACATTTAACAAAAAGTTTATTGTGCCACATAGTATTGAGTGAGATCCCACATACGACTCGTATATTGCTCATACGACTTGAGGGGTGAGTCATATAATGGAAAGAAATATTTTGAGATGGGTATTACAATATCTCCCCCTTGGAAAAATTCTTCCTCGAATGTGGCATCACTTAGGAGTAGGAAAAAGTATCAATTACACCAACAACTTATAAACAAGTTTTCATCAATTTCAAGGTTCCAACCATACCAACATATGATATGACTGAAGGATGCTTAGACAAACTTAAAGAGAAAGACCTTTAGTGGAAAGATAACTATTAACTTCAGTAAGAATTGAGTTGGAATAAAAAAAGATGAGGATACTTTGCCTTCATGTCTGCTTTCGCTTCCCATGTGGCCCCTTCAAATAATTGGTTTCTCCAAAGGACTTTCACAGATGCTGGTTCTTTATCTCTTAGTCTTTAGACTTGCCTATCAAGTACCTCAACCGGAACCTCTTCATACGATAAGTTATTCTTGATTTCAATACTCCCTAGGTGAACTATTAAGGACGGATTTCCAATGCACTTCTTAAGCATCGAAACATGAAACACTGGATGAACCGTAGCCAACTCTTATGGAAGATTCAATTTATAGGAAACCTCTCCTACACGTTTTACTATCTCATAAAGACCAACAAATCGCGGTCTTAATATCTATTTATTTCCAAATCTCATTATTCGCTTCATGGGCGATACTTTTCAGGAATACCTAATCGACTACATCAAACTTAAGTTCCCTTCTTCTCACATCATCTTATGACTTCTAACGACTATGACCAGTTTTCAATCTCTCATGAATCAACTCAACCTTAGCCATAGTTTCAATAACAGAATCTAGCCCAATCAAAGCCGCTTCTCCAACCTCAAACCATCCCATGGGTGATCAATATCTACACCCATACAGTGCTTCAAACGGATCCATCTGAATGCTAGCATTATAATAGTTATTATAAGCAAACTCAATCAGTGGCAAGTGGTCATCCCAACTTTCTTTAAAATCCAAAACATATGCTCTTAACATGTCTTCTACTATTTTAATTGTTCATTCAGCCTGACCATCGGTCTGTGGATGAAAAGCAGTACTAAGCTTAACCAAGGACTTTCTGAAAAGATTGCCAAAACTGTAAAGTGAACTGTGTGCCTCTGTATGAAATGATAGATATGGGAATTCCATGAAGCCTTAATAACTCATAGATATACATTCAAGCATAATCCTCCATTATATCTAATATCTTGGCAGGTAGAAAATAGGCTGACTTAGTTATTCGATCAACTACAACACAAATTGAATCATGCTGACGTCTTGTACGAGGAAACCTTATAATGAAATCCATGTTCACTACTTCCCACATAAAAGTAGGGATACTAATCTCTTGCATCATACCTCCCAGTCTCTGGTGTTCAACCTTTACTTGTTGATAATTTGGACATTTCACCACAAACTCTACTATTATCTCTCTTAATACCATTCCACTAATAAATTTCTTGTAGGTCTCAATGCATCTTAGTAGCACCTGGATGAATTGAATACCTTGAACCATGAGCCTTGGCTAATATCCTTTGTCTCAATCCTTCAACATTTGGAACACAAAGTCTACTTGATAATGGAGTACACCATCTACCCATTTAGAGAAGACCTCAACCTTCTGTTGTTGAATTGCTTCCAATGACTGACTAAGTATTGGATCATTTTATTTCTTCTCTTTCAGTTCCACTACCACAGATAATTCTGAAACATTCTAAACTACTACTCTCCCATCATTAGTGTCAATCAAACGGACTCCCAAATGGGCTAATCTATGCACCTTTTAGGACAATTCTCGCTCTTCCTCTTTTACATGGCCCACACTACCCATGGACAACTTACTCAGTGCGTCAGCCACAATATTGGCCTTACTCGGATGATATAACACACTCATGTCATAATTGTTCAATCACTCCAACCGCCTTATCTAATGAAGATTCAACACTTGCTAAGTAAATATATACTGAAGACTTTTATGATCTGTAAAGACATCAACATGCACACCATAGAGGTAGTGTCTCTAAATTTTCAAAAAGAACACTATGGTAACTAACTTTAAGTCGTGTTTTGGGTAATTCTTTTCATGATACTTGAGTTTCCTGGAAGCATAGGATACCACTCTCCTATTCTGTATCAACGCAGAACCTAAACCGATACTAGAAGCATCACAATATACCACAAATCCATCTAACCCTTCTAGCAAAGCTAATACTGGAGATAAAGTCAATCTATCTTTCAACTCTTGGAAACTCTTCTCATACTTATCTGACAAAATAAAATTCACCATCTTTTGGGTCAACATAGTTAATGGCACGATAATAGAGTAGAATCTTTCAAGAAATCTTTTGTAGTACCCAGCCAAATCCAAAAAACTTCTAACATTAGATGGAGTCATGGGTCTAGGCCATTGCTTAACTGTATCAGTCTTTTAAGGATTAGCATGAATCTCAACCCAAGAAATAATATGCCCCAAGAAGGCAATAGGTTCCAACCAAAACTCATATTTATCAAATTTCACATACAACTGACGGACCTTGAGGGTCTACAGTACTATCCTTAAATGATCTGTATGCTCCTCCTTACTTCTAGAATACACCAATATGTCATCTATAAAAACAATAACAAAACTATCCAAATATTTCTTGAAGGCCCTATTCATCAAATCCATAAAGGCTGCAGGAGAGTTTTTTAGTCCAAATGACATAACCACAAATTCAAAATGGTCGTACCTTGTTCAAAAAGCTTTTTTCTAATGTTTTTCTCCCTAACTTTAAACTGATGATGTCCCAATCTAAGGTCAATCTTGAACAACCATTGGGCACCCTAAAGCTAATCAAACAAATCGTCGATTCTAGGAATGGGATACTTATTCTTGATGGTAACCTTGTTGAACTGGTTATAATCTATACACATTCAGAGAGTAACATCTTTTTTTCCCACGAGTAGAACTAGATCACCCTTCAGAGAAACACTGGATCTGGTGAAACATTTATTTAAGAGATCTTTCAGCTACTCTTTTAACTCTTTAAGTTCAGCCGGAGCTATACGATATGAAGGAATAGATGTGGGCTAAGTGTCCAGAAGAAGATCAATATCAAACTCTATTTCTTTATCTGGAAGTACCCATGGAAGATCTTTGAGAAAGACCTCTGGAAACTCATTTACTACCCGAACTGACTGAACTATCTGGACTAAAGACTTAGTATCTTTAACTCAAACTAAATGGTAGATACACCCTTTTGATATTAACTTTTTTGCCTTAAGATAATAGATGGAATAACCTTTGGGAGATACAGAACTACCCTTTCACTCAAAAACTACTTTATCAGGAAACTAAAACTTTACAACGTGGGTACGACAATCTATTGATGCATTGTATGAATAGAGCTAATCCATGTCCGGAATAACATTGAAGTCTACCATCTCTAACTCTATTAGGTCCGCTAGCATGATTTATGAAGGATAAAATAAGAACACTTCTCATAGACTTGTCTTGGAATAGCTGACTCACCCACCAGGGTGGAAACTGAAAAAGGCTTAGAGAAATTTTTAGGACCTACCCTAAAATTTACAGCTACCAGAGGAGTTATATTAGAGAAATTTAATCCCGTGCCTAACAACACATAAATATCAAGATAAAAGATAAGAAGCATACCAGTGACAACATCTGGTAAACTTTCCTTCTCCTATTGGGATGGTAAATCTTCAAACTAATTTTGGCATTGGCGGTAAAGATACGCCATGGGGAGGATTTCCTACCTGAGGAGCTGAATTTGTTGCCTGAATGTGAGGATGAGTATCTATGTTTTCCTGATTAGAATATGGGAACTCCTTGATTCTGTGTTCCATCTTACCACAACTATGAAAACCTCCTTTGCCCATTAAACACTCACTAGGACGAGTTCTGCCATACTTCAGCACATGATAGAAAATTGGGCCTCTCAACTACACAGTCTTAAGATCAGTAATTCAATTCTACCTCGCTATTTTTGTTTATATCTAGGTGTAGGGGGACTAATTAAAGATGGAGCAGGCACTGATGAATGACCTTGAAATTGCAAATGGTTTCCCCTCCTAACCTTAGCTGACTAAACTTAAATTATCAAGTCCTAACTCTCTTATTTGTCTTCTCTTTCTCCTTCAACTTTTCTACCTCAATCTATTGAGCATGGGTCATCAACCTAGAAATAACCATAACTCTAATCAACATAGCAGTCCTACACTCCTTGACTACCAAGTCAGAACCTCTGGTAACAAAATTAGTCATATTCGATCTAGAATTATGTAAGAACTCGAGAGCATATTTAGATAGCTGAGTGAACTTAAGGCAGTACTCCTTCACCTTCATCGAGCCCTACCTCAAATTCATGAACACCTCTACCTTAGCCTCTCTCATCTTACATGAAAAAACTTTTCGATAAAAGCATTCTGGAACACCCATTAACTCAAAAAAGCTACATCCTTAACCCTTCCTTCCTTTCATATCATAACCTAATCCTAAACAACATCCTTTAACCTATTGGATATCAACTCTATACTCTCTTCTTTAGTAATATTCATAATCTAACTTATCATTCATACCTCATCAATAAAAAAATATGGGTCTTCATTCACCTTTAACCCATGGAACTCCGGCGGTCTCATCCTAATAAAGTCCCAAAATTTAGGTTATAGCTAAATTACTATTCTTCTAAAGTGGGACCACTGCCTATTGGTTTCCTTGAACATTGGCAGTCATAGCTTAGGACAACGCTTGAAAAATAGCTCAAAACTTAGCATGAAATAAATTCTCATTCAAAGGGTCGACTTATAGGGGTTGTTGATCATTATTTTTGTGGGTATTGGCTTGAAGAGGAGGCACAGTCTGTCACCTAAAAGAATGAGTTAATGCAGATAGAGAAAACTATAAGCCTGATAGATTATGAAAGAACTGATGATTCTTAAATTATTTTGTAGCCTCTTCCTCATAAATATGGCGTGCATTACACTCATAATAAAGACTCTACGTAATATATCATGTTTGGATCCCTAGGACTCTTTAAAACCTTAGGCTCTGATAATAAGTTTGTAACACCCCAAAGCTAACCCCTGGACATCACATGTTACTTTGGACTATAAGTAATCCCAAGCCAATCCATGATATCTATTCAACTTAGATCATTTAATATAGAGATGGAACTAGTATATACATGAACAGAGAATGATAATTTTAGCATATCAATGTGAAACTTTAATGTGTAAAATACTTAAGCAATCTTCCTAAAGCTTAAAACATTCTCCATAAGACAAGTTTCTACTAATAACTAGAGAGGCACTGGGACAGACCCCAGCTAATCCGAACATCAAAATAAAACCAAATGACTAAGTGCTAACATTCATAAAAGAAATCTGAAAAAGTTGGGACCTCGAACTATGAGGACTCACCACTAGTAGGAGTGTAGGTAAAGATGTCAGAGCCAATTGTACTGCTGGGTATGGGCACCAGAACCTACATTACAAGAAAATGTAGGACACAATGATTTATGTGGATCAATACTTCTAAAATATACTAAGCATGTGGGGGTGGATGCATACAAAGAGAAAAACAATAACTGATTAAATATTCAAGCTTTCAAATAATGCATGCTAAGAGTAAATAACAAAGAGTGAACTTGATACAACTTTGAGACTGCAAAATTAAAAATCTTATATAATGTAGTATGTGAATACCTTAGTGAGCCATAACGCTTAGTTACTTAAAAATCTTTTCTTTTAATCTTATGTATAAGAGATTCTTTTAACTGACATAAACTATGTGAGCTTTTATGGAGTCCAACGTCTTACCCACTTTGGGGAGAGTTGTCCTATCCTTGCCATCAGAATAGAACTTTAACTTACTGATCACTATACTCTACTTCAACCATAAAGGGAAAAAACTTATCCTATGTTGGCTCGTAGTTTTCGAGAATTTAGGACACAGTTATACGCATTCCTTTCTCAATTCTAAATACTACTCCTAGAAACTTATCTACTCATACATTAGGAAATCTTCCTTAAAATATGTAACACCCCATATTTTTAGGCTAGTCATTGAACCTCTTTTCCTGCGTGTATAAGTTATAATCCAAATGATTTCCATGTGAATATAAGTTTCATGATATTTATCCTTATGTTTGATGTGCTTTCGGGGTGAAAAATGTTCATAAGAATCACTTAGAACAAAGTTGAGCTTAGAGCCTTTGATTCGTCCAAAGTTTGGTATTTGATTCTACAAGGGTTAAATTTGAATGCCTATAAATTTTTATATACATATAATTTTGTAGTTTCAGACCAATCAAATTATAGACAATTTAATTAGCTTTCCAACTATACCAATTTTGCCTAAATTTGATACTCAAGCGAAAAAGTTATAGCCATTTTCATGAGAGAGGCAGTAGCTGCACGCGATTTGCATGCGGCGACGCTCCATTTCGGTGCTTTAGAGTGCATGACGCACTCTTTATTTAACCCTTTAGGTTTTTAGCTTTCATTCACATTTTTCCAGGGATATTTCAGTCCTTTTCCCTCACTCAAAACCGTCCATAACATATAATTTTAGCCCCCAAAAGTATTAGATACACTATTATTCATCTTTCTCACAAAGGAAAGACCTAGCCACATACCAAGAACACCAAATTATTTATCTTCTATGCAAGAAAAGCTAAGAACTCAAGTTTCCCAATTCAAGAAAGATTTCAAGGTTGTATATCTCCTTCCAGATTATAGCTTTAAGGTATGTGGGAGTTCATCCATGGCTCCCCTTTCACCCATGGATCCCAAAAGACCTTTTATTTAAATTAAATAATGAATTTTCCATTATTATCTTATTTTCTATGTTAAAAAAAGACTGAATTTCATGTTTTCATGGTGTTTTAATTCAATTCAGCTAAAGTGAGATTCCATGCAAGATTTTAAATTCCTCATGCTATGAATTTGAGTTTCCCATGATTTATTCAAGTAAATTCCATGATAAATCTTAAATTCATGATTTTTAGCAACATTCCCATGTTTTAAATTCATGCTTTCCACATGTTTGATGAAATTCCCAAATCATGTTTGATCAATTTCAAGATGAATCCCCAAGTTATAAATTTTTCTATGTAACACTATTATTCCCTTATGTTTAAGTCATTCTTATGTTCAAGCTATGATCTTTACATGTTTTGATGAAATGCTCATGTCCTGCTTCAAGCAAATTTTATATAAATTACCTAATTCCCGATTTTAGTTATGTAGTCATTCTATGCTCCCATGTTTAAGATATTCCCATGTTCAAGTTCATGATCCACATGTATTTGATGAATTGCCCTATGTTGAAGTATTAATCTCCACGTGTTTGATGAAATGCCCAAGTGATGGGTTTCCTTGAATAATGCTTTCTCATTATGGTTTTGAAGCATTAGTATGTCCTATTGTTACTGTTATCGAGTCCTGGGGGTTATGAATACCCAAAATTTAGCTATTTACCTAGTTTTTAGTATCTAAAATATAATCTCAGTTATACCATAGGAAATATCATCCAGTCAGTAATATGGTTGGTTGCGAGTCCAATTACGTTTAAAATAATCTCAGTTATACCTTAAAAAAATATCATCCAGTTAGTAATATGGTCAATTGTGAGTCCAATTACATTTGGTCAGTCTGGTTTGATTTCCAGTATTAATTTACACATTAATAATTACCTCAAAATCTATATGCACTATTATTTTCTAAATACCATGACCTGAGCTTATCATTTATTAGTTATCAGTGCATGCACCAGTTAGTAATCCATGCCAGTTTTGTTAGGAGTAGGATTTAGCACTGAGCAAACCCATGAATGAGGGCTCGCCTACTAGTTGAGGGTGTGACCTTTAGTAGCAATCCCTGTGTTCCAGAACTACATAGCCAACGTAGGTGGAGATGTTAACCTGCCAATTTAGGGTTAACAAATATCTCATTAGGGCCCTTCTAGTTGAGGGTGACCATTAGTCCTTCAGAACAACACTTTAGTGGATCCATACAACCATTGTTAGTAGCTATATCATGGTACTAGCATTCTTTCAATTGGGGTTATCAGTTGGACCCCGATTAGCTAAGATTTGGGAATGTTGGTTAGATGATACTTTCCAAAGTCTCAGTTCAGTATTCAGTTCAGTGTTTAGTTTTAGGTTTCCTTGACTAAGTGTATAGAATTTCAGACACTCAGTTTTACAGCTATCAGTTTTTAGATTTTAGATTTTCTCAGTAACATAATAGATATACACTTAGTCCTGCATTCTTAGATAATACAATTTTTATGCATTCCCACTCAATTATATCATGTTGTTTCATTAGTCCTTATCTCATATGCTCAGTTTCCTATAGTTTCAGCCTAGTTATTTGGACTAATTATTGTTCAATATTATGTGATCAGTATTTAGTCATCGCTATTTAGTGTCCAAATATTAGTAGTCAATATTCATATATCAGCTACTTAGTATATAGGTACTAGTGACCCCCTTTACTTAGAGTTTAATCATTCTATAACCCAGACATCAATTATCTAACTAATTAGATCAGTTCAGTACATGTATGTTTGGTCTCGTATGTTCATGTATCCATGCTTTATCGTATCCCAACTTTAGTTCTACCTATTCTACAAAAGTAAATACTTTAAGAAACTAAGTGTAGTGATTCACCAGCTTACCAGATTATGTTTGTTCCTCATGCTTTTAAGATAATTCAGCTTTCAGTTTATTCCAGTCTATTGGTGAGTTTACTTACACTTAGCAAGCATGTTTTAAGATTTCATATGAAATTAGTTTTACTTATTGCATTCACCCCTTCATACTTAGTACATTCCAAAAGTACTGATCCACATATATGTCTATATGCTACATTGTCTTATAATGTAGGTAGCAGTTATAAACTAAGCATTATGATCAGATAGTTGCAATTCCCAGCTAGCAGGTGGTGAGTTCTCTTGTTTTCAAGAACTTCAGATAATTTTTATTTATGTATAGTTCATTTATTTTTCATATATATTAATTAGTGGTAGTTAGAGGGATGTCTTAGCTATCTATAGTCAGTACAGTAGAGGCTTCATAGATGTCTATTAGAGTCTGTCATGTAATTTGAGTTATTTCCTTAATTTTATCTGATTATAAGATTTATTAATATTGTATTCATTTCAAATTTTTAGTATGATTTTTTTCCACACAACAGAACTTGTTATTTAAGGTATTATAATTCAGTTTCTTGACAGTATTCTAGTTCATGGGTTAACTTGGGATCACTTGTGGTTCCAAGCATCGTGTGGTATCCAGGGTGTACTCTTGGGGCATTACAAACTTGGTATCAAAGCACAGAGTTCAAGTGTCCTAGGGTGTCTATGAAGTCGTGTCTAGTAGAGCCTTGCAGAATGGTGCGGAGACATTTGTACTTTTCTTCAAGAGGTTATAGGGAATTTATGAAATATTTCCCTTCTTTTAATTCTCAGATCGTACAATAGAAGTGTTATCTAAGGAATTTATGTAGATCCTTATCTTACTCTATTCTTGCCATCTCTACCTTATTTTTGAGGTAATAGAAATAGTTAAGCTCAAATTTCTACAAACAGAGTTTTCTCAAACAGTCCCCACAGACAGTTATGGGATTACACTCAGGCTTAAAATAACCCATTAGTTCCCTTATGTTTTGAACTATGAAAATATTCATTCTTATTCATGAAAATCCTGCATTGAGCTGAAGTTAGATGACCTTTCAGATCCTTTCTTAGAGTTATATGGTAGCATGTGATCTAGAGTTAGCAGCATAAACCCAAAAGTTTAGCAATAGTAGAGTTGGGATAGCGTTATCTAGATTAAGAAGATTATGTATTCATGGGGCCAGTTGTACGAAAGGTGAATTAGTAGGATTGAATAGTTTATTGATTTAAAATTAAATATAATGATGTATGTATGATCTAGAGGTGTACCTAAAGTGATATGGGGTTGTAGTGTTTCTAAGTTTTTAAAGTGTGGGTTCTTAGATAGTATCCTTGAGTTTTTAAGTGTGAATGAAGCTAGTAATGTAGTATGTAAGGTTCTTACCAGTTAAGTTATGGGCTATCAAAAGTTTAGCGTTACAAAAAGGGTCCACAGACTTAAGGTGATGGCTTTAGTCAAAGGGAGAGATAATAGAACAAGTAACCAAGTTAGGCTCTCAAATTCTAGTAGTAGTGCTAGTGTTTGTAGAAAAGTGGTAAGGGAGGATGATTCCAAACCTATTCTTACCTTAGTACAAACTTTTTCAGTTATCACTACATCTACTCATGCCTTATATGTAAGCTCCATGGTCATATTTCATGTTCATGCACATCATAGAGAATCATATATACTTCCAGTTCCTAGTATAAGAAGTTCCAGTTCACTCAGCAATACAAACCATGTTTCATGAAATCATGAACTCCAAACTAAGTCATACAGCTTATGACTCATGTACTTATGTTTTATAGTATGTTCAATTCCAGGTACTCATGCTACACACCTAATGATTAGCGAAATTCAATTTATGTCATATATTCCCTCAGTTTATCTCTCTTCAATGAATTCATGCTTTTGATACCTTATTCCTCAGGCCTCAGTAAAGTGTCAAGTTATGCACAATTATCCTTTCATGTTTTAGGTCCTTATGTTCTAATATTTCAGTGACCTCTCCTTATGTCATGATTAATTGAAATTCTATGTGTGTTTTTTTGGGCTAGTGCATGGAAGTTTTAAAGATAGAGGTTTAGAGAATATGAGAAAGATGCTTTTGTGGTTGTTTGCCTACAAGTTGATATGTGGTTATGAAGATAGGATTTAATGTCATGTTAGTGTATAAGTGGAATGTGTAGTTGAGTATAAGCTTTAATTTTTATTCAGTTTGTATAGCCAACAATCTAGTCTAGCAGTCAGACAGACATATTCCTATAGTTTTCATCTTTCAACCTAGTCATACTATCCAAAATCTCATGAATATGGCCATTCCAATAAGTAGTTTATTCGCATCCATATAATTTGTGAATTTAGTTCAGTTCATGCATCATGCATCAGTTTCAGACACTAGATATTAATTCATGATTTAGTCCATAAGTTTCCCATGCATTATCTAAGTCTTTCCTTAGTATTTCACCCAAGTCAGTATCATTCAGGGGACGAAGTATCCTAACGGGGAGATGTAATACCCCGAGTAGTCATGTCCTAAATCATTCATCTTTTCTTTATGAAACAAGATCCATCTTAAAGTAATGGTTACTCATTATTTAAATCTCTCGTTTCTATCTTAGCCTTATAACTATTCCCATGTCATTGCATGTATACATGAAATCAGTTCAGTTCATGTATCATGCTCAGACTTAGTGATGCAGTCAGGTTCCAAGTCATGCATGTCTAGAATATGATCTTAGTTACCATCGTACAGTACTCTCAGTCTAACTAGTCTCACTCAAGGACAAATGCTCCCAAGGGGGAGATAATATAACACCCCATTTTTTGGGCTAGTCTTTGAAATATCGTTTCTATATGTATAGTTTATAATCCAAATTATTCCCATGAGAATATAAGTTTCATGATCTTTATCGTCATGTTTAATGTGCTTTCGGGGTGAAAAATGTTCATAAGAATCACTTAGAACAAAGTTGAGCTTAGAGCCTTTAATTCGTCTAAAGTTTGGTATTTGATTCTACAAAGGTCTACTTTGAACCTGTATACGTTCTTATATATGTAGAATTTTGTACTTTAAGACTAACCAAATTGTAGATAATTTAGTTATCTTTCCAACGATACCGATTTTAACTTTATCCGATATCGAGCGAAAGTTATATCCATTTTCATGAGAGAGGCAGTAGCTGTGCGTGATTAGCATGTGACACACATTCTATTTGGGCACTCTAGAGTGTGTGACACATGCTCCATTTCACCCTTGAGGTTTTGAGCTTTCAATCAAGTTTTTCCAGGGGCATTCCAGTCCTTTCTCCTCACTCAAAACCATCCAAAATACATAATTTCAGCCCCCAAAAGCATTAGATACACTATTATTCATCTTTTATCCCAAAGAAAAACCCTAGCCACATCCCAAGAACACTAAATTAGTTATCTTCTCTACAAGGAAAACCAAGAACTCAAGTTTCCCAATTCAAGAAAGCTTTCAAGGTTGTATTTCTCCTTCAAGATTAAAGCTTTAAGGTATGTGGGAGTTATCCATGGGTCCCCTTCCACCCATGGAGCCCAAAATCCCTTTTATTTCAATTAAAGAATGAATTTTCTATTATTATCGTATTTTTTATCTTCAAGAAAGATTAAATTTCATGTTTTCATGGTGTTTTAATTCAATTCATCCCATGTGAGATTCCATGTAAGATTTTAAATTCCTCATGCTATGAATTTGAGTTTCCCATACTTTACTCAAGTAAATTCCATGATAGATCCTAAATTCATGATTCTTAGCAATATTCCCATGTTTTAAATTCATGCTTTCCACATGTTTGATGAAATTCCCATATCATGTTCAATCAATTTCAAGATGAATTCCCAAGTTATAAATTTTTCCATGTAACTCTATTGGTCCCTCATATTTAAGACATTCATATGTTTAAGCTATGATCTTTAATGTTGAGATGAAATGCCTATGTCCTACATCAAGTGAATTTGATGTAAATTCCCCATTTCACGATTTTAATTATGTAATCATATTATGCTTCCATGTTTGAAATATTCCCATATTAAAGTTCATGATCCCCATGTGTTTGATAAATTGGTCTGTACTGAAGTATTAATCTTCATGTGTTTAATGAAATGCCCAAGTGATGGGCTTCCTTGAATAATGCATTCTCATTATGGTTTTGAAGCTTTAGTATGTCCTATTATTACTGTTATCGAGTCCTGGGGGTTATGAATACCCAACATTTAGTTGTTTACATAGTTTTGAGTATCTACAGAATGATTTCAGTTATACCATAGGAAATATTAGTCAATCAATAATATGGTCAATTGTGAGTCCAATTAAGTTAGCTCAGTCCGATTTCAGTTCCTGTATCAATTTACACATTAATATTTAGCTCAAAATCTGTATGCACTATTATTTTATGAATACCATGACCTGAGTTTATCATTTATTAGTTATCAGTGCATACACCAGTTAGTAATCTGTATCAGTTCAGTTGGGAGTAGGATTTAGCACCGAGTGAACCTAGGGATGGGGGTTCACCTTCCAGTTGAGGGTATGACCTATAGTAGCAATCTCTGTGTTTCAAAACTACGTTGCTAGCATAGGTGGATATGTTAACATACCAGTTGAGGGTTGATACATATCTCCTTAGGCCCCGCCAGTTGAGGGTGACCCCTAGTCCTTCCGAACAACACTTTAGTGGATCCATATAACCATTGTTAGTACTCGTGGCACAGTGCGGACACCCTTCCAAGTAGGGTTACAGTTTGGACCCGATTAGATCAAATTGGGGCATATCAGTTAGATGATACCTCCCACAGTTTCAGTTTAATATTTAGTTTCAGAGTTCAATTTCAGGTATGCTTGACTAAGTGTACAGAATTTCAGACACTCAGTTTTACATCTTTAAGATGTTTATATTATAGATTATCTCAGTAACATAATAGATATACACTTAGTCCTTCATTCTCAGATAATATAGTTTTCATGCATTCCCACTTAATTATCTCATGTTTTTTTGTTAGTCCTTATCTCATTTGCTTAGTTTCTCATAGTTTTAGCCTATTTTTTAGTCTAACTACAATTCAGTATTACGTGATCACTATTCTGTCATCAGCTATTTCGATTTTGAATATCAGTAGTCCATATTCATATATTAGCTACTCAGTATATAGGTACTAGTTACCCCTTTACTTAGAGTTCAATCATTCCGTAACCCCGACATCAGTTATTCAACTAATCAGATCAGCTCAGTACATGTATGTTTAGTCTCGCATGTTCATGTATCCATGCTTTATCGTATCCCATTATTAGTTCTACTTATTCTACCAAAGTAAATATTTTAAGAATCTAAGTGTAGTGATTCGCCAGCTTACCAGATTATGTTTGTTGCTCATGCTTTTAAAATAATTCAGCTTTCAGTTTATTCCAGCCTATTGGTGAGTGTACTTACACTTAGCATGTATGTTTTAAGATTATGTATGAAATCAGTTTTACTTATTGCATTCACCCCTGCATACTCAGTACATTCCAGAAGTATTGATTCACATATACGTCTACATGCTACATTGTCTCATAATATAGGTACCAGTAATAGCCTAAGGATCATGATCTGACAATTGCAGTTTCTACCCAGCAGGTGATGAGTTCTCTTGTTTTAGGAACTTCAGACAGTTTTAGTTCAAGTACAATTCATTTATTTTTCATATGTATTGATTAGTGGTAGTTGCAGGTATGTCCCAACTATCTATAGTCAGTATAGTGGAGGCTTTATAGATGACAGTCAAAGTCTGTCATGTAATTTAAGTCCTTTCCTGAGTTTTATCAGATTATAAGCTTTATCTGTATTATATCCATTTTAGATTTTCATTATGATTATGTTTCCGCACAACAGAACTTGTTATTTATGGTATTATAATTTAGTTGCTTAACAGTATACCAGTTAATGTGGTAGCTTAAGATCATGTATGGTTCCAAGCACCTGTTGCGTCTAGGATGTACTCTCGGGGCGTTACAAACTAGCATAAGGGTTTGTATACTAGAAACCAAATATGCTTTTCTTTACTTTAGATCATAATCAAGATAAACAGTAGTGGATTTCAAGTCTTGTCATTGAATTAAAAGATCATACTTTCTTGTAAACTTAGTGTTTATTTTTAAGTCTTAAATCTCTTATTTTCTTTCATATAAGTTGTAATACAGTATCATGGTTAAAACTTAATTGGAAATATTTAATCAATATTTTCAAATCAAACTCATGATATTCAAATCATAATAGAGAATCTTCAAGTCAAAAGATAGATAGAAGAGAACATATATGCATTTTAATACTTCAATCACATGATAATTTCATAAACTCGAAACAAGATAATTAGGGTATTAACCCTAATTTAAAATCATACAACTTTAACTTGAAAACAAGTTTTGGGCATAATTATGAAATAATATCTTTTTTAATAAACCCTACATACCTTAGATTTCTTAACTTGGTGAAGCAAACTTTGACCTTGGAGACTTGGGAGATGTTCTAGAAAGAAAAATCTAATTTTTTTTATTGAGAGTGGAATGAAAGCTTATGTTGCTTAATCGACTGAGGATAAGGGGAGAAATAATGCCCCTTGAGGGTTAATATGTCGTGGTTTGGGAGTTATAAGGGGTAAAAGTCTAAAAGGCCCTTGACTTGAACTTCTCAGAATTTACTCTCCAGTTCTTACGAGTTGCGCATACGACTCGAATACAAGGTTACGACTGGTCTTTTCAACTCGTAATCTTGTCAACATCTAGGAGGGTACACACTGATCAATATACGAGTTGATCATATGACTCGTATCTTCATCATACGAACCTTAGCCCCCCATTCGTATCTTTGGCAGTATCTCAAGGAGTCCTCACTTATGTTCTTACGACATGGATTCATACGACTCGTACTCTACTTTATGACTTCGAGGGTCAAATCCTACCTTTAACAGAAAGTTCACCATGCTGCATAGTCTTGAGTACGAGTCCTAGATATGACTCATATATTGCTCATACGACTTGAGGGGTGTGTCGTATGGTGGGTATAACAATTCTGAGATAGTGTATTACGGTTATGGTATCCTAAAGAAAGCAATTATTATCCTGTGAGTTATTGACATACTAATTATACAAGTTATCTAGTAGATAGAAAAAGTACCTTAGGAATGACACAGTTACTTGTATCATGTTTTATATCATAGTTCATTGAAAAGAAAAACTCTGTTTCTTTGTCTACTGGTAAGGCTGAATATGTTATTTTTTGTTCTTCCAATGCTCAACTATTATGGATCAAGCAATAATTACTAGATTTTTGTTTGGATGTAGGAGTGTTCTCATCTTTTGTAATAACACAAGTCTTATGAATATTTCTAAGTATCTAGTTTAGCATAAGTTGTACCAAAGATAATGATATGTGACACTATATTCTAAGAGACAATGTAGAAAAAAGTCTTGTATCCATCGTATTTTGCTCCACTAAAAGAACAAATTGCTGACCTTTTTATTAACGCATTATGTAGGAAATAATTTGAAAATAATAGATTAGGTTTGTGGATGATTAAGAATGCAAAACCCTCCCTATGATTGACTAGAACTGACTATGCATTAATTTAATTTGAATAGGAGTTGTATGGTTAGTTTTCAATTCTTACAAGTTTAGCTGTGTGTCCCAAGTCCAGTTGTTTGATTTGATTAGTCTAATTACATATTAAATCTTGCAGAAAATAGGGGGAAGGTAGCATTGGTGACTTATACACTTTATTTATCAGGTATGTATAAACAATATGCTTCAATCATTATCTAATATGAAACACTTGATCTCAAATGTTACATTTCACATACCTCTTAGCCGTCAGTCACCAAAGCATCTACACATCCTCATTTACTCAAAAGAGTTACATAAATCACTAACTTTTGAAGGTCTAGCTCTTATTATTATTTTGTAGTCTGCACAACCACTTCTTCCTTTTCTATGAAAAAAATTCTAGGCTGCAAATGATGAAGTCCAAAATCTTAAGTAAAACCTAGTTTACTTTATCCAATAAAATTGGGAGCTGCTCAATTAAATAGGTTCTCCTTAAAGTGAGTCTTAAATAAAATATAGATATGGAAATGATTACAAATATGTATAAAATTTAAAGTACACCCACCTTTTCCATCACCCAATTTTAGCCTAAATCAATTGCATTTCTAGTACGAGTGGGCACCCACTAATTCGGTTCAGTTTCAATATTCTTATTTTGGTTCTTTTAGTTTTTGGTTATGGAATTCTATGTATAAAAAATTGAATCAAATTAGTTTAGTTTTATTTGATTTATGTAAATTCAATTTGATTCGATTTCAGTTGTAATATTTGTTTTTTGATTAGGGTCTGTTTAATGGTCTAAATTCGCCGCTGATTCACCACTATTCATCATTCACCACTGGTCTAGTGGGTTTACTGTTAGCCGATATTTAATTCTATTTATTGTTCGTTGAGACAATGAGAGTGAGTGTAAAGATTGAACTTAGAAGAGGCAGAAGCGATGAAGCCTTATGGTATTAGGTTATGCTGAAGGTACATTGTATTTTAATCATTTAATGGATAGTGGGGCATGCGTTGTTCACTGTATTTTGGCTAATAGGAGTAGATTAAGTAGTTTTTCCAATATATATATATATATATATATATATATATATATATATATATATATATTACGTATGTATGTGTAATAATTAAAAAAATATAGTATATATTATATTTTAATTTGAATCGAAAACCAAATTACGTAAACCCAATAATTAAAAATCAAATCGACATATCCAATTATTAAAAAAAAAACCGAAATCAAACTAAAATACCAAAAAACGTAACCAAAAAATAATATTGATTCTGTTAATTTTGGTTTTTGATTTTTCGATATTTATACCAACCCCTAATTCCTAGCCTCATCCTATAGTCCCTTCTTGCCTCAAGTTGTCTTGTTCATTATCAATTGTTAATATCTTTTAGTGCATGTCTAATTTTCATCATACAACTGTATGACCCTTATCTACTTTGATAAATGATGTTTCTCTCTTTTCTACTTAAATGATTGTTGATCTTATGGTTGATTTTCTTAGTGATAGTTCTAGTGACCATAAACACTCTAACCTTGGTTATTAATTCTTATTAATATGTATAACTTTTTGATGAGGCTAAAAGAGGAAAGATAGGTTTGTGCAATACTTATAACCTATGACTAACCTAGTTTATCAATGTGCTATCTTTCTAAGTGAATTGTCTTAGAATCAATATATTAAATGCACAAAGATAAAGGTTAGTCATCTTTAAAAAGGGAGAATTTGTTGGAGTATCATGTGTTAATGGTTTTGAAGCTGACAAAGAAATGGAATAAATTATGATCATAAAGACTAACAATGCAATGATTATAAAGACTAACAATGCAATAGAATAGATGCAAGAAAAAAGTTGATAGACATGGTACATCACTAGCTCTACCTGCAGTTGAGATGCTTATGTTCGTTGACTTTAATGACACAAGTAATGCGAGTTAATAAAATTATAATGCTAAATCATGACATGAATTTCTTCACACAAAAGTATATTAATAGTAAATGATCCTTGGAAAACGATGAATTAAAAGAAAGGGGGAAAATGTCTCCAATATAGGAATGAGATTCCTCAAAGAAGTTACGATAAAGAAATGATATTTCCAAAAGGAATAAGAAAGACGACTTAGAGAAAGCAATAACATAAACCTATATATATCGGAAGGCTTCCACAAAATCGTTTGCTCTCACTCATAAAAAAAAGGTAAATTTATCGATTGATTCTTGAGGTGCTGCTATGAAGAACTCATAGAAGGAGCAAGTCCATATAGAAGAGCCTAGATATAGATTTATCTATATTGTATTAGCAATGTTCTTGAAGTTGTAATTGTTTATGCTTTCATAGTTCGAGTATATTATAAAATCGATTAGAAGTTAGTCATCAAGTTGATTATTTAAAGATCTAGGAACACGAGCCAAGGATTGTTTGTTTGATGTTAGGAATAAAAGTTTATAATTCCTACTCGTGTGTTGTTATAGAAGTTAGAGTTTATAATTCTTGTTGAGTTATAGGAATTGGAGTCCATAATTCCTTAGGTTATAAAGTTTGTAATCACCAATTCATTGATTTGATATATTTCTTAAATTATGTAGAGGTACAAGTCGTGACTTTCTACATCTATTGTGAGTCGGGTTTCATGTAAAACTATTGTGTTCTTATTTTAGTATTTTCATCATGTTTGTGAAAACCGGTAGGCAGCCTTTTCATTCAAAGAAGATTATCGTCAATTTACTAATACACTAGGGCATACAAAATATCAATAAAAATCTTGATCCTAATATAAAATTATCTAAAAGTGACAAAATGTAAGAAATGAAAACAAGAAAAAATCTTGTATTAACATTCCACACCTTAATTTTCTACATAAAGTAATGGCTATTTATAGCCAAAGTTGGATAAATCCAACTATAAAGGTGAATGTTTAGTTGACTTGTGCCAAACTAAGATTTTTCCACATGTGCACTATTTTGGACACATGGACATACACTTGCCTCTATAACACTCCTCCTTGGATGTCCATGTAAAAGAAAAAAAAACTTTTTGAATACGCATTTGAGTGTTGCCTCATTAAAAACCTTACAATGAAAAATCCAGTGGGATAAAAACCTTGGTTATGGAAAAAATAGTACAACGCATATTCTTACTCCACCTGAAGAAGATCCCAATTCAACTTATTCAGTATTCGCATTATAATCTTATGCACCATCTCCTCGAAGGTTGACGTTGGTAAAGATTTGGTGAACAAATCTGCTGGATTGTCACTGGAGTGGATCTACTGCACATTAATATCACTATTCTTCTGGAGATCGTGCGTTAAGAATAACTTTAGCAAAATGTGCTTCATTCTATCTCCCTTAATATCGAGCTTCAGGACACATCTCTGTTTGATGGAATGTATCACTGATCTCAGTCATATGCATTCTCTACTTGTTTCATGGATCACTATTATCTCAGTATGATTAGAAGAAGTAGCAACGATGGATTGTTTTGTCGATCGCCATGATATTACAGTACCTCTGTATGTAAAGACATAACCTGTTTAAGATCATGCTGTATGTGGGTTAGATAAATAACTTGCATCTGCATGACCAACAAGACCTGGACTAGCTTTGTTAGTATAAAACAAACCCATATCAATAGTCCCTTTTAGGTACCTCAATATATGCTTAACTCTATTCCAGTTTCTTTACGTAAGAGAAGAACTATACCTCGCTAGAAAATTAATAGAAAATGATATATCTGGTCTTGTAGCATTAGAGAGGTACATAAGTGCACCAATAGCACTGAGATATCGTACTTCGGAACCAAGAATCTCTTCACCCTCTTCCAGAGGTCGAAATGGATCTTTACTTACATCAATTGATCGAACAACTATTGGAGTAGTTAATGGATATGATTTGTCTATGTAAAAACATTTCAAAACCTTCAGGGTATAGGCAGTTTAGTGGATGAATATCCCGTCTGTAAATGTTCAAACAGAAAACTAACACAAAACTTTGTCTTTTCAAGATCTTTTATTTCGAATTCTTTCTTTAGATATTCAATTGCCTTTTGGACCTCTTCTGGAGTTCCAATGATATTTATGTCATCCATATAAACAACGAGTATAATAAACTCTAATGTCATTTTCTTAATTAAAATATAAGGACAAATGAAATCAATTATGTAACCTTTATTTATCAAGTACTCACTAAGGCGATTAAACTGCATACACCCTGATTGTTTTAAATTGTATAACAATTTTTTTAACTTAATTAAATATAATTTTTGAGACTTTGAACTATATGCTTCAGGCATCTTTAATCCTTCTAGGATTTTCATCTAAATTTCATTAGCAAGTGAACAGTTCAATATTAAATACATGACATCTTCTAGTGTCAGGACTGTAGGTCAAATAAACCTTATGCTCACCAAGAAACATATTCTACTTGATATTATTTCTACGTTGGCATGCTTAAATTAATGTAGAATTTAGATCCTCAAAATATTATACAATATTGCGCGCTATTGTACTAAAAATATCGTCGACGAGATATCATTTGTATCTATTCACATTACGACATAACTTATTGAGATCTCATCACATCATTATTTTCAGGTACCTGAACCTCTTCTAGAGGTTTCACGAAGCGTTATGTCGTCGCTCTTCAAGAGCATATTACCTCTTTCTTATGATCATTTTCTCAATTTTCTTTTCAAGGATTGCTTTGTTTGAAATCGATTGATCTACCATGCTTCATGCATGCTATAGACGTTGTCCTTCAGGGTCACATAGTAGGAGCATCTGCAGCTAAATATAAAATCAATTTTGGGTTAGCAAATGCTTCTAGCATTGGACTTGAATTATCTTTTCAATGAGGATCGTACTAATGATAATTTATAATATATTTCTTAGCTACTTATTATCTCCCCCTTATGTTAGGAAACTAACATATACTCCAATCTACTTTGGAGAATCCATCTTTGTGAATCATGGTATATCTATTAATTACATATTGCATATCAAAAAGCTGTTAGATGAAAAATATATGGTTCCTAAACCTGAACCAATTGACAGGGAAGAATTGATCATAATTTATTGGTCTAATGTACACAAGTGCTATTGTATGCAATATATATTTTAGACTAATACTTTTTATCTTTGTTCTCATAAGTAGTGATTTAGCTATTTATATGAGGCATTCAATGCTAAACCAACTTGAATATAACCAGCATTATCAAGATCAATTGTCTTGACTATATTATATGAAAATTATGTACTTGACTCAATTTAATTGAAAAGACAACTTTATGAATGTCAAACTATAGGTTCACAATAAATATATATGTGATCATCTTATGGATACATCACATCAAATGATGGGTGAATGGGTCTTTATTCACCTTTTACATTTTTCAGAATTTAGGGAATTCAGTCTCCACATTAGTTGGTTCAATTAACTTATCATAAGAAAAAGTAATAGTTCTTGAAGAATCTTATAGTTCTTCATTATATGTCTAAAACTCAATATGCTTATCTTCAAGATGACAAAAAATAATTCACGCAATAAATGAATTTATTTAAAATAGTAAACTCTAAATTTATCATGGTATGAGTTATTTACTAGAGTAAAAGGTGTGCTACTTCGAGAGTAGTTTGCAAAATTTTACTATTTCACAATCTTACTATTTTGGGAGTAAATATCATATTTACTATTTCAGGAGTAAATATCAAATTTACTACTCCAGGAGTAACTTTCAAGGTTCTATTATTTCAGGAGTAGATTTAAGATAAATTTCAGACTTACTACTTCGGGAGTAAATTTCAGAATAATTCTTTCTACCCCTTCTGAATGTGATTTTCACAGTCAAGTGCACATTTGTATACGTTACTAAATGTCACATTCACATTAGGGAATGAATCTATAATTGTGACATTCATAAAAAAATTCTCATTCCTTGAGAATGAAAGATAATTAACAATTGATCAAAAGTTTTCATTCTTCGAGAATGGAGTATCATTATTACAACGTACCTTACACATATCAAATTATGGTACCTTAGGACTTCTTTCAATATTTTGCTACTTCAAGAGTAAATCGAGGTATAGATATAGTTGTAGAGAATTTTCTCTACCATATCTTCAATTTCAGATGTACTACTTCAGGAGTAAATTTTTTATTTTCTACTTCAGCAGTATTCCTATATTCTTCAAGATGAAAATATAAATAAAGTAAACATGATAGCATTACTAGCACAAAACATATTATACAAACTTTATTTATTTACAAGACTAGTGAGATAATAGAAATGTAAAATAATACAACTTAATAGGAAATTAAAACAATTAGACTATTTCTTATTCATCATCTATAGGATTAACATATCCTTCGAGGATTGTAAAGAAATCTGAGCCATCTAAATTAATGGGCTCAATATTATCTTCGGAGATAAAGTTTGCCTCAATGTCATTATCTGTTTTCTTAAGAGACGCCTGATAAAGCTTCACCAGATGCTTTGGCGCATGACAGATACACGACTAGTGTCCCTTTGCTCCACATCGATAACATTTACTTTCAGAGTTCGTCGTTGGTGCTGCTTCAGGAGGTTCACCCTTCTTTTTACACTGCTAGTGCTGAGGTTTATTATTTAATGCAAGACGATCACCCTGATTAAAATATCTACCACGACTACGACCATGACTTGTTTGATGAAAATATGCAGCATTCACTTCAGGAAATGGAGTAGTACAAGTAGGTCGACTTTCATGATTTCTCACTAAAAGCTCATTATGTTGTTCAACAACAAGAAAATGAGCAATCAATTTAGAATACCTTTTAAATCTCATTTCTCGATACTGCTGCTGCAGGAGCATACTCGAGGCGGAAAAAATTAGAAAATATTTTCTCTAAAATAACATGATCAGTTATATTTTCTCCGTATAAAATCAACTGCAATTTAATTCTAAACATTGTAGAATTATAATCAATTATATTTTTAAAGTCCTGTAACCTCAAATGAGTCCACTCATAATGTGCTTGTGGAAGGACGACCATCTTTAGGTGGTCGTATCTTTCTTTTAAACTATTCTACAATATAAGTGTATCCTTAATTGTGAGGTATATCGTTTTCAAACCATCATTAAGATGATGACGGAGAAATATCATGGCCTTGGCCTGGTCCTGATTTGATGCTTGATTGCCATTTTTGATGGTGTCTACCAGACCCATCGCATCTAAATGTATGTCAGCATCCAGTTCCCAAGACATGTAAGTTTTGCCGGATATATCTAAGACAATTAATTCACGTTTGGATATATTTGACATTATTTAAGAAAAATAAATACTTACCTTTATTACCTGTATTTTCTCAGAATAGTAGAAACTCGTGCTGATAACGTGATATAAAATTATCTAAAAGTAACAAAATGTAAGAAATGAAAACAAGGGAAAATCTTATATTAACATTCCACATCTTAATTTTCTGCATAAAGTAATGACTATTTATAGTCAAAGTTGGATAAATCCAACTAAAAAGGTGAATATTTAGTTGGCTTGTACCAAACTAAGATTTTGCTACATATATCCATTATTTTGGACACATGGACATACACTTGCCTCCATAACAGATACTTATTATAGAAAATAATATAAGATGTAATTGCTATCACTTTCATTGAAGATTATATTAGGAACACCAAAATAGGACACTCTTGACATTCTAGCGCACACGTCCCCTTGGGCTATTCGACCGTTATACATACCATAGTTAATTATATTGATACGACCCATGGGCAGAACCAGCTCATGCACTGGGTGGTTCGGTGCACATTTTTTATTGAAAATTTATACGATCTTCACAGATTAAATGCTAGCTATTATGAGTGTTAATTTCATTTTGCACACCCTTAACACAATTGAAAAGCAATTTTGCACATTCTTTGTTGAATTCTTGGCTCTACCACTGCGAGGACCATATCATAGCGCTTTTCAAAAGGTGTTGTAGGCAACACATATGCTCTTTTTTCTATTACGTCGCTCCGCCTTTTAGGAGGTAGTCTATAAGATTTACTGCATATTTATCGGTGGTACTTTGCCTGTGAGGGCTTGTTTCCATTTTATTAGATGCAGATACGTCCAACCATATTTCAAGCACAACTAGTTAAAATCCGACCCAAATCTTTTTTATTGCCATCTACTTCGGTTGGGAGATCATTCTTTATGGTTGTATTTTAAAATTTTCTGTATTTTGAAAAATGCCACGTAGACAGCTATGCATTTTATACTAAATATATTCACAATTAAGAAATAGGGATATTCATGTGGAATTATTTTATTAAATGTACATAAAAAGATTTAATTTTTTAGGATCTTTTATGTGTAAAAATAAAAAATCATCTATAAAATCGACATAAAGCTAAAAACAAGTTTATAAAGGGATACGATATTAAATCACATTTCATTTAAGTACAAAATATGAAATTTAGTTAAAGAACTATGTCATATGGATAGATTTACATTATTTTTTTAGAACATGCATCTGAGAAAATAGTGCCTTGACACCAGCAAATTGTGTATATTTAATAAGCATGTGTTTAGCTTTGACTAAGGTGAATCTCTGTTTGAACCTCAATTGTCCAGGATCACGGGGTGGAAACTAGTTTAGAACTGCTACAATGATTGAAATAGTAATGCTAGTTGTTATATTGGCTAAACCTTATTATGTGTAAATATTTCTGATACGTGGTTGTAATAACAATACCACATTTGGCTATTATTTGAGGAACGTATTGTCTCATTAATGGCTTGGAGAAAGTGCAAGTACCAAGAACTGATTAAATTTAAATGGAGGAAATTAAGCTTAGCACAGTGCAATGAATAATTCTTTGTTGCATCATTGTTGAATATTGACCCTGCAAATTGTTTTTTTTTTCCTATCTGGTGTCTGGTGCTCGCATTAGAGCCGGTCTGGTGCTCGCATTAGAGCCCCGACTCTCTGGTGCTCGCATTAGAGCCCCGACTCTCTGGTGCTCGCATTAGAGCCCCGACTAATCCGGATCGCCCGTTACAGGGCTATTAAGGTGGCAGCGCTCCCAACAGCGTTTTCTCCATACCCAAGGGCGAACCCTCGACCTTTGATTAAGAGTGGAGTAACCCCATCCACTGCACCACAATCCATGTTGGGACCCTGCAAATTGTTTCCATTTAATAAGTTAGTGTACCTTTTGACATAGAAGAATCTTATCCATTTATTCCTCAACCTCCAAATCTTGAAGTGGCCTGAAAGCAATGTTGTAGGTATTAAAATATGTCGGACGGCTAATCTTAGCTGTTCGGAGTGAAGGAGCTAGAATTTTCATTTAAAAAGTTAAAAATATTAAAAACAATTAAACACAGGAAAACGCCAAAAGAATTCAATATTTATCATATATATAAAAAATAATTTTAACTATATCAAACAGATATAATTTTTCATCGAAGAGTATTCGCCTAAACTCCTAAACCTTACGTAACTCTGCTTCCAGCAGCTCTACATAAATCGGCAGAAGATTAGTATGTAAAAGCAGTTGTCATACGTGGCTGGAAGATTTTGTGCTACGTATTTAGCTGGCTGAAAATGTTGCGGTTTTGAATGCAGAAAAGCTGATGTCTGTTCTTCCTAACTTGTAGGAGTTGTTGCTTTCTTAGAAGGTTTTAATTTTATTACCATGAAAACTATAAAATAGAGAAGTGACATGATTTAACGAAACACTCCTCTCGTTTCAATATATGTCGCATCTTATAAATTTTAAGAGTTAAATGAATTTTAATTTTTCAAATTGAAATACTGCCACAAAATTTGAAATTGGAGGCGTACTACTTTCGATCCATATTACATATATGTTCTTTTATGTTTTTAAATACCCTTTCAAACAGAGTAGTTTTGTTTTATAAGAGTTGTCCAATTTATCACTTATTATCTTTTCTAAACATTTTATTTAAATAATACTCCACTAGTAAGAAAGATAAAAGATGAATTTGGAAAAAAAAAATGTAACACAGAGAGTAAATATATTTTGTTTTTCTAAATTGTCAAATATTTAGAACAAATTCATTTGCCAAAACGATCAATATTTAAAATAGCAGGAATTGATATGAAGCAAATGAAGATGATGTAGCGTATAAATAGTATTTACAGGAGTAATTACTGATTAGTTGTGAGAATTAGAATAGAACAACCATGAATATTGACAAATTGACCAAGAGACAAACAGTCCTTTTCCTACATCATGTTATATTATTTTCCTTGATATCTTGAATTATTATTTTATATTTTGAATTACATGACATCCTCAAATCCTAGTTGCCCATTCTCCTTTAAGGGAGAGTAAAAAAAAGAGCATGTGCATGTATTAAATATCTAGTCTTGTTTTTGTCTCCAAGTTATGAGGAAAGTATCATCATCATAATCAAATCATAAATCTTCCCAAAAACTAGCAAAGCTTTATTAGATGAAGATGTCAACGCACTCTTTAGCCCTTTGAAGGAGCATATATCTATCTCTTACCAATATTCGTATTTTGCAGTTTTTCATTTTCTTAACAAGTCCTTGCTACTCTCTTCGTTTTGATTTTTATGATGATATATGTCTGAGCACGAAGTTCAATATTTGGAGAGGTTTGTTTATCTTATTAAGGTTTTTTTCCTTATTAATTTGTCCCTAGTTAGTAGGGATGTTATACATATAATGAGATGGGTCCTTGGATTTACCTCAAGATACAACAAGGATAAAATAATTTATCATTTACAATAGAAGAATTAGGAGATTAATATCAACAAATTATCCCCGATACATGTAAGAACAAATAAATAAGCTCAAGGAAAATTTCACTTTAACATATATATCGGAGTCTTATGGATGGTTTGACATTCATCCACTTGATAAGAGCCCTTAGCTACATTAGGAATATACTAAAAAGAGTCGATTATTTGACTATCCTGTCTATTGTTTGCCAATTTTTCGAAGTGATCTGCAATCATATTAGTTTCCCTTAACGCAGTGAATTTCTTTAATATTCACATGAGCAACGCCTCACATTTTCGAGCTAGAAATCGAACCGTCGTTTCTATGGGTGTAGACTCTAACCCCATGATGTACATTTAAATTGATGCGTCATGATCTTTCCTGGTGTTTGAAGTACTTTCAATGTGAAAAATGTTCATAGAAATCACTTAGAGCGATGTTGAGCTAAGAACTTTTGATTCGGCCAAATCTTTATATTCGATTCCACAAGGGTCTACTTTGAACGTGTATAACTTTTTATATATGTATAATTTTTCAGCTCAAGACCCACCAAACTGTAGAAAATTGAATTAGCTTTCCAGCGATACCAATTTCACCTTAATACGACACTCGAATGAAAAGTTATGACATTTTTCGTGAGAGGAAGTAAGCCAACGCAATTGGGACGCGGTGTGATGGTCCTCGACTCAACGCGATGGCCAATGCGATATGGAGCTATTTCAACACGCTATTTCTGTTCCTAAACCCAAATTCGCCCATTACACTTAGTTTCAGCCCCCAAAAGTATTGTACACACTATTATTCATATTTTCTCACAAAGAAAAATCCTAGCCGCCTCCCAAGAAACAAGATTCAACGCTTCTTCTCCAATACAAGGATTCAAGCTTTTCAATTCAAGATTCCCAAGAAAAGTGTCAAGATTAGGGTTCCATTCATTAAACTAATTAATCTAAGGTACACGAGATTTTCCTAAACTACATGGGCATGGTGAAATTATTTTGATTAAGTTTTTAAGGTTGAGAGATCATGTAATTATGAAGGGTTTTGAATTTATATTAATAATTATGTATTGTGAACACTTTTTGATAATAATGTTTTGGTCTTGAGTCCTTTCCATCAATTTGATTTTTATTAGTGTATATGTATGTATGCATTTGGAGTTTTAAAGATAAATTGAGAGCATAAATATTTATACTCCCTCTATTGTTATGATACTTCTTGACTTTACATGTTGTAGGTTGTGAAATTGCATTATTGAAAACATGAGATAAGCGTTTTAATGATTTTTATGAACTTGATCTTGGTTGTGAATTAAAGAGAGGGTGCTTTTGTATTTTTCAAGTATTTTCTTATTTGTAAGTGTTCAATGTGATAATTGAAAGATTTGCATGGATTTGTATAAGGGAATTGACCATCATGTGTTTACATATTGAAAGGGGAGAATCTTTGCATAAGTTTGAACATATTTCAAAATAAGGATTCCCTTGCATTGTTTGAATATTTTTGGTGGTCAAATGATTGAGTTGATCGAAAAATATAAAGCAGAACATTATAAATGGTTTGAATGAGAAGGGTTGTGGAATGATTTGATACGATACGAATAACTTGCAAGTCGGGGTATGACAATAGCTCAATGTGAATTAACCTTAACAGAATAAGAAAATAGTTATTTGTAAGCATGATGTGTGTTTTATTATAAGAGAATAAGAATGGGCTAAAAGAGAGTTAGATGGTTATCCGAAGAAAGTACGAGTTGAAAGACTGTATGCTAGAAATCATGATTTACTGACACGAGGTTATGGTACCATGCTGTGTGGTCTTGTGTACTTTGATTTATGTCATTCCAATTTGGGATTATGGTTAGGAGCCATGCTTTGCGGTCTTGTGCACTACCATGACATATTGATTTGATTGGGGATCATGACACTATGCTGTGTGGTCTTGCGTGTCTCCCCTTATTGATATTCCAATCCTTGCGACAAACTTGGGTTGGGGGATTGACCACCCATTTAAGGGCGGATTCTATATAGACCATGGAATTATAGATTGTAGGGTGTACCATCTAGCTCAGAAGTAACATAAAGAGTGGTTCATGATTTCAAAAAATGTTTCAAAGTATTTAAAGTATGCACATGTGTTTTTCCTATATCGTATGTAAACTATTTTATAAATTTCTCTCACTTATGTTGTATAAAATACATTATTTTGGATTGATCTGCGTACCAGTACAATTGTATTGGCCCCTTATATTTCAGGATCGGAGGATTAGGTTCGAAGTCCCGCTAAGCAGTAGATTGACATGTTCAGAAGTTTACAGTTCGCGAGCCTCCCTTATTTCGAAAGGCCTGGTTATGCAACTTGTCATTTATTTTAGTTTATGGTCCGACTGGGGGCCTTGTCCTAGTTTTCAGATAGAAGTTATTTTCATGTTGTTAGAGATTTCGCAAACTGGTGTCATGTGTTTTTAAATTTTAGGGACTTTCTTTCGAGTTGTTCAGTTTACTTATGAGATTGACCATGTTTCCGTATGAAATTTTTTTGCATTTCTTTATATTGTATGAATATTATGTATAATTTCCAGATAGAGATGGGCGCCTAAGACTTCATGGTTTGGGATGCTCATCGCGTCTAGAGCCTCAGTTCGGGTCATGAAAAACTTGGTATCAGAGTATGGTTCATGGTCCCTGGGTATCTATGAAGTCGTGTCTAGTAGAGGCTTGCTTATGGGTATGTTGTGCACCACAATTATAATCTGGAGGCTATCGGGCATCTAGGAGTTGTTTCATATTCTTTCATACTCTAGTTCGTGCTATAGCATCGTCCATAAGAAAGTTATTCAAATTCTTTCCTCATTCAAAGTTCATGGGCCATAACTCATTGTAAATGTGATACACGTCTAAGAGTCTAGCTCTCCCAACAGTTCCCTCTGATTGATTGTCCATAAAGTTATAAGATAGCACAAGGACTTGAGAGAAGTCCTTTAGTGCTTCAAGGTGTATTGACTCCAGTGTATACCTTTATCATCATGAAATCATGCTTTTCAGCCCGAGGTCCAAAGTGTATTCAGTCCCCTTTCAAAAATTTATGTTGCAGATGTCATGCATAAGGGTAATGATGTGTAATAGAATATTAGAACTATATTTCCTTCCGAGTAGTAGTATATGTTAAAGTGTCATGACCCATTGGTAGTGAGATGGTCCAGAAGTTGGTGACTTAAAGTCACAAGGTTAGCAGTCAGAGTAAGGGTGACTTTTGCGTAAATATGTAGTTTTTGCTATATAACTCTTTAATTGAGGGGTGGTTGTTCCTTTAATAGTGGTTGGCTAATGTTATAGCAAGATTTATAGATTGTATGGTAGTTATGAAGGAAGTGTTTGGCCAGGATTATTATCTATTCAAAATAGGAAAGAAGTCGAGAGTGGATAGTGATGATGGTTACAGAGATCTCTTATAGGCTATGAATGGAAATAGTTAGATTAGTCAATAAGTTATAGTTATAGACTCATTGCTGTATATGGAACTTTGAAAGTAGTTGTGATATATGCCTGGGTAAGTAACTATGATGTGAGAAAGCGAAATATGTTGATATGATCATAACGGGTTATATCATAAGATTAAGATCAACTATTTTTATTATGTGACTTGACCTCCCTTAATTGTCTTTTATCTAGTAGTTGTAAGCTAGCACTGCACGTGGGAATGTGTGTGGTAGATTCTAAGGTATGGTAGTAATATTGTGGAGAGAATGAACTTTTGGGCAGTAATTAAGTTAAATGGCATTGTTGGGTTGATTCCCCAATTTAATGGAATAGTATAGTATGTGACCTACTTCATCGGTGTTATATGATTGGTGTTGTTAGAAATTGGCTTGAACTTGAGATGTGGGTAGTGGTAAAAAGGATAGTAGCTTAAAATTAGTGATTCATGTTTTGTGGGAGTAAGTAGTAGGCTTGATTCAATGTGTGCAATAGCCTAGGTTGGCAACATATGAAAAAAGTAGTAGATACTTATGATATATTTATATACATGGGACTAGTATTAGAATGGTGAATTGTGGTTGAGTCATTAAGAGAATAAGAGAGTGAGTATGTAAGAATAAGTTAAACCGGAGGTAGCATGTTGTTAGATAAAGTGTGATGTGTATGAGTGTCACGTGTACCTAGATTTTATCTCGAATCTGTTATCATGGAGAAGACTAAGGAATTGTTGTGTGATGTTTTTTAGAGATGAATGAAGGAAATATAAGTAGGCAGTATATGCCTTTGGTGTAGTCTTAAAAATTTTGTTATGATGTAAGTTATGTGATTAACGGTCTAATATTAGAATATTAAGCAGTGGAGAAATGATATTTTTTATGTGATAAGGAGTGAGGATCAGTATTCTCATAAGACTACAAGTTATAGGTTGATTGCTATAGGAGATAGCGAAAATTAAGAGTAGCGTTCTTGGAAAGTAATGCCTTTAGAGTATAGTTAAAATGGGGAAATTTAGCATTTATGTGTATGGTGATACCCCATTGTGTTTAGTGTTGTTCTTGTAAGATTTAATGAGAAGATATGTCCTTAAGTTTAGGATTGTGACTTTAATCTAACGGGGAGATAATGAAATAAAGTAGTTGCCAAATTTTCTTGTGGTGTCAAGTTTCATGTAAGAATCATGATCAATAAATTTGTATTCAAGCAAAGTCCTCCTACTTCGATTTGAATGGACATCGACCAATGTCTTATGTATTCAAGTCTTGCTGATGTCTAATGTTTGAGCTCTTTATGTAACTCATGTCATGTTTCGACCTCCATACTAGAAGCAAAAATGTCCCTCAGTGATCCAATATTCCAAGTATCCAAGCTCTGTGTTATGTTGCTCAAGATCCATAAGAAAAATCCATGTATCACGTAATGGTTGGTTCAAAGAAACTATGATTTCTATACATTACTGATTCACTTAATGTCGTGATTAGCCATTGTGATAAAGCTTATGCTAACTCATAGAAAATTTCAGTTCTTTAATTGAGTATCAATCACTTCAAGTGGCAATCCTTGTCTTAGTTGTTAAATACATAAATTCCATCTTTCTTCCATATAGCTCATGATATGTGCACCCATGTTTTCTCACTGTGGTTTGTCCTAAGAACTTACACTATATTGTGTTTATTCGAGAATAACTCTCTACTTATGATCCAGACACTTGATAAATAAATTATTTCATGGCTATTCTATCATATCTTCACCTCATGTCCCTCCTTGAGTAGTGAAATAAGTATAAGTGATGGTCTGATAATGTTACTTCCTTCCTTGAGACATATGCTCGGGTCCCTCAATGACCCTCTGAATGATAGTGTGATAGTTATTGTAGAAGAGTAGTAGTGACTTAGGGAGGGGGATTAGATGTTCTTGAATGTGAAAATTTTTATTTGATCTCTTTACCTAAGGTTTTTGATGATGAGGGAAAAAAGTGGATGGACTTTTATCATGATAAATAGTTAGAAAGAGGATATTTCGCGAAAATCTTTGTGAAAGTGATTGAATTTGCTGGTCTTAGTAGGGAAATCCATGAGGTGGGTGTAGTAATGATAGGCTTGAATGTTGTGATTGATGAAAACACAACCCATGTACTATGTAGTTAGTATTCTCGGAGTTAAAACACGATGATGTTTGATGGTAGTATTAAGGTGAAGTAATATTATTATATAGAGCCCCATAGCCTAAATTAGCACCTCTTTTCTACGAGTTAGGCTTCAATATAGGAGTATTATGCAGTGGGACACAAACTCTTATGGTTAGAAGTGTTATGGGAGAATTATAAGTTGAAAATAATGAAGTATGTTATTTGTTGTTTGGGGCATTGATGAGTAGTGTTTCTAAGTGTAATGTCTATTCGTGGTATCTTGTAAGGTGCAGAATGCTTCAAATTTTTGTGTTCTGTAAAACATTATTTCATGATTAGTACAAATGTAAATCAGGCCTATTATCACCAAATTAACTCATGCCTTATATTTTGATGATTATGATTCATAGAACTTATGTGCAAGATCATCCCTATATATGGTCTCATTACCATATGTTTTGTGTTTACACGTTTCACTAGGGATTATCATGAAAATAATTTGATGCCTTTGTATATTTTGTCAAGGAAAAATGTTCAATGTGAGGTTTCGTTCTTTATTCTACACTTTTATAGTTTCAACAAGTCCCTACCTATCATTTGGGGATGAATGATCCCAAGGGGGAGATAATGTAACACCCCTATTTTTGAACTAGAAATCGAACCGTCATTCCTACAGGTGTAGATTGTAACCCCATGATATATATTTAAATTCATGTGTCATGATCTTTATCCTAGTGTTTGAAGTGCTTCCGAGGTGAAAAATATTCATAGGAATCACTTAGAGTGAAGTTGAGTTAAAAGCTTTTGATTCGGCTAAATCTTTGTATTCGATTCAACAAGGGTCTACTTTTAATGTGTATAACTTATTATATATATAGATTTTTTCATCACAAGACCCATCGAATTGTAGATAGTTCAATTAGCTTTCCAACGATTCCTATTTAGCCTTATTACGATACGTGAGCTAAAATTTATGGCATTTTTCGTGAGAGGCAGTAAGTCGATACGATTGGGTCGGTCTGTGATGGTCCTCGACGTGATGGACAACACGATATGGAGCTCTTTCAAATGCTATTTCAGTTCCTAAAGGCTCTAGGGGCACTTTGGTCACTTTCCCTCACCCAAATTCACCCATAACACTTAATTTGAAACCCCAAAAGCATAATACACACTGTTATTCATATTTTCTATCAAAGAAAAACCCTAGCCACCTCCCAAGAAAGAAGATTCAACTATTCTTCTCCAAAATAAGAATTCAAGCCTTTCAATTGAACATTCTCAAGAAAAGTGACAAGATTAGGGTTTCATTCTTTGAACTAATTAATCTAAGGTTCATGGGGTTTTCCTAAACTACATGGGCATGGAGAAATTGTTTTGATTAAGTTATTAAGGTTGAGAAATCATGTAATCATGAAGGATTTTGAATTTACATTAACATTATGCATTGTGAACCCTTTTTGATAATAATGTTTTGGTCTTATGGAATTCCCTTTAATTTGATTGTTATTAGTATATATGTATGTATGCGTTCGGAGTTTGAAGGATAAATTGAAAGCATGAATATATATACACCCTCTCTTGTTATGACACTTCTTGACTTTACATGTTATGGGTTGTGAAATTGCATTACTGAAAGCAGGAGATAAGAGTTTTAATGTTGTTTATGAACTTGATCTTGGTGGTGAATTGAAGAGAGGTTGCTTTTGTATTCTACAAATATTTTCTTGTCTATAAGTGTTCAATGTGATAATTGAAAGAGTTACATGGATTTGTGTAAAGGAATTTACCATCATGTCTTGAAATATTTAAAAGGGAGAATCTTTGCATAAGTCTGCACATGTTTTTAAATAAGGACTCCCTTGCATTTTTTAAATTTTTTTGGTGGTCAAATGATTGAGTTGATTGAAAAATCTAAAGCAAAACATTATAAATTATTTGAATGTGAAGGGTTGTAGAATGATACGATACAAATGACTTGCAAGTTGGGGTATTACGATACCGTATTGTGAATTGCCCTTAAGAGTGGTTTGTAAGCATGAAGCGTGTTTTCTTATAAGAGAAAAAAAATGGGCTTAAAGAGAGTTAGATGGTTATCCGAAGAAAGTACGAGTTGAAAGACTCGGGGTTATAGTACCATGCTGTGTGGTCTTGTGTACTTTGATTTATGTCGTTCCAATTTGGGATTATGGTTAGGAGCCATTCTTTACGGCCTTGTGCACTACTATGACATGTTGATTTGATTGGGGATCATGACACCATGCTGTGTGGTCTTGTGTGTCTCCCCTTACTGATATTCCAACCCTTGCGGCAAACTTGGGTTGGGAGCTTGGCTGCTGAGTCAAGGGCGGATTCCATATTGCCCATAGAATTAGAGATTGTAGGGTGTACCATCTTGTGTATAAGTAACATTAAGAGTGGTTCATGATTTCAAAGAATTGTTTCAGAGTCTTTAAAGTATGCCCATGTGTTTTTCCTATATCGTATGTAAACTGTTTTATGAATTGCTGTCACTTATGTTCTATAAAATGAATTATTTTGGATTGCTCTGCATATCAGTACGATTGTATTGATCCCCTATATTTCTGGATCTAAGGCTCAGTCCCGAGGTCCTGCTAAGTAGTAGATTGACATTGTCAGAAGTTTATAGGTACTGAGCCTCCCTTATTTCAGAAGGCTTGGTTACACAACTTATCATTTTTTTAGTTGATGGTCCGACTGGGGACCGTTGTCCCAATTTTTAGACAGAAGTTATTTTTATGTTGTTATAGATTTTGCAGACTAGTTCATGTGTTTTTGAGTGTTAGAACTTCTTTTCGAGTTTTTCAGTTCACTTATAAGACTGACCATGTTTCGGTATGAAAATTTTTTGCATTTCTTTATATTGTATGAACATTGTGTATGATTGCCCGATAGAGATGGGCGCCCGGGCATTCATGATTTGGGATGCTCGTTGTGGGTAGGGCCTCGATTTGGGTTACAATAACATGTTTCATCAATTATTGAATCTTCTCAAAAATGTAATTAAGCTTTTAGTTGCATTGTCTTTATCCCTAAATTATATAGAAAATTTTTAGTGAATCAATATCGCAAAGAAAATCGTTCAAACTTCTTTTCCAAACACATTTTCAGCTCTTGTCAAACAACTATGCCTTCAGTTCTATGCCATGGGGCGGAGCCACCTTATGGTTAGGTGGTTCACTCCAACCATTTCCAGTAGAAAATTATACTATTTATATATAATTAAAATTATTTTATATGTATGTATAATTGATGTTGAACCCCCTTGGGCTAGTTCGTGTACCTACTTCATTTAATTTTGAATCCCTTGATGAAAATTCTGGCTCCACCTAGCACACAAATTGGGGAATAAAAATCCATAACAAAATCACATGTATAAGCCCTCAAAACACCTCCTACGCCAGCTCTTCCAGTAATGATACAAATGGTCCTAGTTTTATTCATCTTTAATGCCCCCATTGTTGCTAGTTTCCAACAAATAGTTAAACATTTAATAGTTGGTCTTCGCTCCTCATTCATCAGGTATAACCTACAATGTTATTATTTCCCTTTGGAAATGTGGAAACATACTCTCTAACAACTCCCTCCTCCTTTGCTTCAATTTGAAGATGCCTATCTTTCGAAAATTGTACATTCATGGATCCAACTTGGGACTTAATAAAAGAGTTTTCAAGTATTTAAAAAGAATTAATTAAATGCCTTTATAAATGGAAATAACATGTCAAAGCTCCTTCAGTGAGGGTCTCCCCTTATATATTGTGAAGTTCCAAGCTACAGATGACAAAGGTCAACACATTTAAGAGCTGGAATCCACTTGATAGTGTTATTTGGACCTATATATCCAACCAAGTTTCATTAATGTCTAGTTCATATGTATATATATATAGTAGAAAATATTTTTCAACACTTTGATTGAGTATTCTCTTCATTCTAGATGAGTTGATTCATTTCTCTCTTTCTCTCTCTGTGTTTCCATTTTACATTCTGAGGATTTACTTTATCAATTTTCCATGGTTTCTTGTTGATATAACCTTAACATGGTATCTGTAATACCCAAAAAAATCAAAACCACTATTATATCCATGTACCAAGATCATGCATAGTATATTATAGTTCTTTTATAATTTTATGAGTAGGTTATATGTATATTAAGGCTTCAAATAACTCCCAACTATCAGACGAATCAAAACATTCCTTACTGATCGAATTTAGAGAAGGATATTGGTATAGTCAACTTCAAACGAGCATATCTCTCATTATACTTGGAATTTTTGAGCTCGTGACCTAACAACAGATAGATAATTGAAATAGCTTTCCAACGATACCATTTTTTTTTACCCAAATTCAATATCGGAGAAAAGAGTTATTCCTATTTTACTCTAGTATGTCAGGATCAAAATAGCGTGACGACATTCGTGGTAGCTTACCACATTTGTGATGCCCTATCACGAAGGTCGTCAGCCTTAGGCAGAAACTAGCTCCTAAGTGACGATATTCGTGGTAGCTTACCGCATTTGTGACGCCTTGTCACAAATGTCGTCAGCCTTAGGCAGAAACCAGCTCCTAAGTGATGACATTTGTGGTAGCTTACCACATTTGTGATGCCTTGTCACAAATGTCATCAGTTATGATTTTCAGCAACTGGGAATTTATTTCATAGGGGTATTTTGGTCTTTTCCTTCACCTTCCATGACTTATAACCCTAAAGAGGCATAATTTTTCCCATTTTTCTTCAGTTAAGCCTCTTAAAAACCCTCTCTTACACTCTTAACCACAATATTAAGGTTTTCTCTCAAGATCATCTCCTTAAGAGCAAGCCTAAGGAATTTTTCAAGAACCTTCAGAAACATTAGATCTCTTTCAAGATTCAATTATTTAGGTATGCGTTGTGTTCATCTATAGATCCAATTCGTTCACAGAGCTCAAGAACCATGTTTTAAATATTCAGACGCCTTTCCCGAAGATCTTCAAGGCATTCCTCCGGAAAGGGAAATAGACTTCAGCATAGACCTTCTCTTGGATACTCAGTCTATTTCTATTTCACTATACAGAATGGCACCAGCAGAACTCAAGAAATTGAAAGATCAGTTGAAGGATCTCTTAGATAAGGGATTCATCAGACCCAGTGTATCCCCATAGGATTCGCCAGTCTTATTCGTGCGCAAGAAAGACGGTTCTCTTAGAATGTGTATTGATTATCATCATCTCAATAAATCCACAATCAAGAACGGGTATCCCCTGCCTAGTATAGACGACTTGTTTGATCAATTTCAGGGTGCCAGTTATTTCTCTAAGATAGACCTCAGATCAGGCTATCATCAGCTCAGAGTTAGAGAATGTGACATTCCAAAGACAACTTTTTGTACTCGTTATGGTCACTTTGAATTTCTAGTCCTATCCTTTAGTCTTACCAATGCCCCTGCAGCTTTCATGGACATGATGAACCGGGTGTTCAAGCAGTACTTAGACATATTCGTCATAGTCTTTATACATGATATTCTGGTCTATTCTCGTAGAGAGCATGATCATTCAGACCATCTCATAATTGTTCTTCAGACTTTCAGGGATCATCAGTTGTTGGCCAAGTTCAGTGATTGTGAATTTTGGCTAAGATCAGTAGCATTCCTTGGCCATATTATTTCTGGTGATGGCATTAGAGTAGATCTTGAGAAAACCAAAACGGTAAGAAACTGGCCCCGCCCTGTCTCTCCATCAGATATCAGGATTTTCTTCGGTTTGGCTGACTATTACCAATGGTTTGTCGAGGTATTTTCTTCTATTGCATCTCTTATGTCCAGATTGACTCAGAAGAAGGTCAAGTTTTAGTGGTCACAACCTTGCAAGAAGAGTTTTCAGGAGTTGAAGACTCGACTCACCTCAGCTCCAATTTTAGCACTTCCCAACAATTCCAATGGATTCGTAGTATATTGTGATGCATCTAGAGTAGGTGTACGTTGTGTCCTCATGCATCATGGTAGAGTCATAGCCTACGCCTCCAGACAGTTAATGCCCCATGAGTAGAATTATCCTACTCATGACCTTGAGTTAGCAGCAGTTATCTTTTCCTTAAAGATTTGAATGCATTATCTATACGGTGTTCATGTAGACATCTTCACAGATCATAAGAGCCTTCAGTATGTCTTTTCCCCAAAAGATCTCAATCTTTATCAGAGAAGGTGGTTAGAGCTCTTGAAGGATTATGACATGAGTGTTGTTTATCATCCTGGAAAGGACAATGTAGTGGCCGACGCACTCAGTAGACTGTCCATAGGTAGTGTTTCCCATGTTGAGGATAGTAAGAAGAAATTAGTGTAGAAGATTCATCAGCTTGCCAGACTAGGCGTTCGCTTAGTTGACTCTTCAGAGGGTGGTGTATATGTTTAGAGTAGTTTAGAGTCATCTCTAATTTCTGAGGTGAAAGAGAAGCAAGACAGGGATCCTAGCCTTGTCAAGCCAAAAAAGTCAGGTCAGAGTTAGGAAGTAGAGGTTTTCTCCCAAGGGGGAGATGGTGTTCTTCATTGTCAGGGTCGTTTGTGTGTTCCCGGTGTAGATGACTTAATGTATCAAATTCTTGTAGAAGCGCATGGTGCGCGATACTCTATTCATCCAGGGGCCATTAAGATGTACTGCAACTTGCGGGAGATCTATTAATGGAGTGGGATGAAGAAGGACGTTGCAAATTTTGTGGCTAAGTGCTCTACATGTCAGTAGGTTAAGATAGAGCATCAGAAACCTAGTGGTTCTATGCAGGAGTGCACTATTCCTACTTGGAAGTTGGAAGAAGTGAACATGGACTTCATGACAGGTTTGCTTAGAACACGTCATCAGCATGATTCAGTTTGGGTCATTGTAGAACGAATGACAAAGTCAACTCATTTCCTTCCAGTTCATACCTCTTACTCAGCCGAGGATTATGCCAAACTCTATATCAGGGAGTTGGTCAGATTACATGGTGTTCCACTATCTATCATCTCAGACAGATGTACCCAGTTCACCTCTAACTTCTGGAAAGCATTCCAAAAGGGTCTTGGTACCCAAGTTTATCTCAGTACAATGTTTCATCCTCAGACAGTTGGTCAAGCAAAAAGGACCATTCAGACTCTAGAAGATATGCTATGGGCATGTGCAATTGATATCAAAGGAAGCTGGGATGACCACTTTCCTTTGATTGAGTTCGCATACAACAACAGCTATCACTTTAGTATTCAGATGGCTCGATTCGAAGATCTCTATGGTAGGATATGTTGGTCTCCGATTAGTTGATGAGCTCAAATTTCCTTCAGATCTAGCCTCAGTTCATCCAGTCTTCCATGTCTCTTTACTCAAGAAGTGCGTAGGTGACCCAGCAGTTGTAGTCCCTATTCAGAGCATTGGTATTCAGAATAGCCTCTGTTATGAAGATAGTCCAATCAAAATCCTAGACTATCAGACTCGTAGGCTGAGGAACAAAGAAGTTCCTTTAGTCAAGGTTCTATAGCTGAATCAGTCCATGGAGGGAGCTACTTTGGAAGCAAAAGCAGACATGCGAACCAAGTACCCTCATCTTTTCTTCACTAATTCAGACTTAGCTCGAGGTAACCATTTTCCTTAAGCTTATTCAGTTACATGTTCAAAATTCCAGTATAAAATTGGTATCAAGTATCAGTACATAGATTATCATGCATCCATAGGTTCAGCTTATCAGTCATGCATCAGTTATGCATGTTTATTTATGCTATATTTTGTTTAAAATTCAATTCAGTCCTATAATAATATGCCAGTTAAGCATGATCAGTGTATGCATCATTTTATCTTTTCTCCCCTCCCAAATAGACATCATTCGAGGATGAATATTTCCAAAGGGGAAATATTGTAATACCCCAAAAAATCTAAACCAATATTAGACCCATGTACCAAGCTCATTCATAGTATATCATAGTTATTTTATAGTTTTCTGAGTAGGTTAGATGTATATTAAGGCTTCAACTAACCCCAAGCTATCAGATGAATCAGAACATTCCTTACCGACTGAATTCTTGAGAATGATATTGGTACAGTAAACTTTAAAGAAGCATATCTCTCATTATACTATGAATTTTTGAGATCTTGACCTATCATTAGATAGATAATTGAATTATCTTTCCAAAGATACCATTTTCGCATAAATACGATATCGTAGTGAAGAGTTATTCCTATTTTACTCCAGCTTATCAGGCTAGAAATAGTGTGACGACATTGGTGGTAGCTTACCACATTTGTGATGCCCTATCACAAAGGTCGTAAGTCTTTGGTAGAAACCAGCTCCTAAGTGATGACATTCGTGGTATCTTACTACATTTGTGATGCCTTGTCAAAAATGTTGTCAGTCTTCGGCAGAAACCAGTTCCTACGTGATGACATTCGTGGTGGCTTACCACATTTGTGATGCCTTGTCACAAATGTCGTCAGCTATGATTTTCAGCAACTGGGAATTTATTTCACAAGGGTATTTTGGTCTTTTTCTTCACATTCCACAACTTATTACCAGAAAGAGGCATAATTTTTCCCATTTTTCTACAGTTAAGCATCTTAAAAACCCTCTGTTACACTATTAACAACAATATTAAGGTTTTCTCTCAAGATCATATCCTCAAGAGCAAGCCTAAGGAATTCTTCAAGAACCTTTAGAAACATTAGATCTCTTTCAAGATTCAATCACTAAGGTATGCGTAGTGTTCATCTATGGATCCAATCCATTCATAAAGCTCAACAACCATGTTTTAAATATTATTTTGTAAATTTTTTTGTCGTGATATGAGTATGTACATGTTGACGATTGTTGTTTAAGTTCCAATGTGATATCTAAATGTGTTTTCGTGGAATACATATGTTTTTTAATTAAAATCCATGAACTTTAGGTGGTTTAATATGGTGCAAGTATAAAACCCACCTATGCCTTAAAGAATGCATGCAAGCTGTTTGATAAAATACTTAGGAAGCCAGAAATTCATTTTTGTATGGTTCTATGATGTCTAAATTACAAGTTCAAGTTAGCTATATACTTCAATATGAATTCCATGCTTTTCATGTGTTGATATTGTGGTGGTATGAAACATGAAAGATAATGGAGATATACAATATGTACAGGAAATATATCCATGCATTCCTTACAATGTTTAAGATGTTGAATAACTATATGAAACATGATATCCCCTAGTAATGATACTATGAATTGTGGACTCAAATCTTGTGATCAAGTCATTTCATGTGTGTCAGTTTCCTTTTATCGAGTCCTGGGGTTATTCGTACCTGAAAAACATAGCAGTGTGCCTAGAGCCATGTCATGTTGTCGCAATAATCTCAGTCAAGCTATAATCTATAGAACTTAGTCAGTCATGTAACTCAGGAAACCTCAGAAATCTCATGATCTCAGTTAACTCTCAGATAATAGTTCTACTCCATCAGTTTACGAAAGTCAGTTTATCTGTTTGTGTACAGTCAGTTGAATCATGTTTAGTCTCTTCAGATAGGAGTAGAAGTTAGCACCGAGTGAACCCAAGGATGGGGACTCACCTACCAGTTTTAGGGTGTGATTCTTACCAGTCATCCTTGTGTTTCAGAACTACGTAGCCAGCGTAGCTTGAGATATCTTAGCCTGTCAGATTAAGGTTGATGAGGTGGCTTAACCTGTCAGTTTAGGGTCCCACCGTTCTCACTTTGAGTACCTGCCAGCTAAGGGTCACTCACAACTATCCTTACCAGTGGCGTGGTATTGACACCTCTCCAGTCGGGGCTGAGATTGGTCCATAGCTTAACCGTGATGGTATACATAGGGCATGTTGTTTAAATAACTACCTCTTACAGTTTCAGTATCAGTGTCAGTAAAAGAACTCAGATAGTTCTTCAGATATCAGTATACCAGGACTGTTAGATACAATCAAATTCAGTTATAGCATGGGACTCAGGGAGTTCTACCAGATTCAGGACTGTCAGACACAATCGCTCATGTTATCAGAACTACACTTGCAGTTATGTATTAGCATACAGATTTAGCTACCATGTACTTATGATCTCAGTTACTATGTATGTATGTTTGCCCTCTTACGTTCATATCAGTCAGTCAGTTAGAATTATTCATGCATGTAAACCCTTTGTATTATCCTATCTCACTCGTATACTCAGTACTCCAGTTGTACTGACGTATTTGCAGTATGGTGCTTTCTTTTCATGTTACACCATAGGTTTCAAGACACAAGCACCAGACCAGCAGTAGCAGTAGCATTTCCAGTCGTAGAGATTCAGTGACTCCTCTTTATTCGAGGACATTATAATTTGATTTATTTATTACTATTTTATCCAGTTATCAGTTTACGGAGTTAGTTGGAGACATGTTCCTTCAACTCCTTATTCAGATAATACATAGAGGCTTTCAGATTCAGTATTTAAACTTATGTTTGGATTTGATTCAATTTTCAGTTATTTTGGGTACCTTTCACCCATATGGATGTTATGTTTTGACAGATTCTTTATTCAGTTGAACCTTATGGCCTACATGTTCATATTTTCCGCATTATTACGTTATGTATTACAGTGTACAAGTAAAGATATCAGTCATGGGTTAGGTTGTGATCCTTTGGGGTCATAAGCACCATATAGCATTTCGGTTCAAAAAAATTAGGGCGTTACAAACTTAGTATCAGAGTCTAAGGTTCAATAGAGTCCTAGGAAATCTAAAAGCCGCATCTAGTAGAGTCTTGTACATGGGTGTGTTGCGCGCCATATTTATGTACAGTAGGATATAAGATATTTTTGGAACATTTTCCCTTTTTTTAGTATTTATGTCTTTCTAGTGAGTATAACATCAAGTTAAACTCCCAGTCTAATCCGTTCTTCTCTTGTTTCAGAATATGGCCGCCAGCTCCTCAGCCCGAAGATCCTTTGGGTGAACATATTTCTCATGCAGATTTTAGAGCCGCATTCAGCATACTTTCTTAGTCTATGGTTTCCCAAAATGAAAGGCCACCAGCTATTCCGGCTAATCTAGTGGCAAATTCTGCAGAAGCTAGGATTCGGGACTTCACCCGAATGAACCCTCCATCTTTCCATGGGTCTAAGTCTGATGAAGACCCTCAGGAGTTCATTGACTAAGTTTAGAAGGTCATTTACAACATGGGTGTTACTTCTATTTAGAGTGTTGAGTTATCCGTATATCAGTCGTAAGATGTGGCTCACACTTGGTACAAACAGTGAAAGTCCGAGAGGGTAGATAGCACAGGTACCATTGGGTAGGAGAAATTTGCCACAACTTTTTTAGACAGATTCTTTCCCCAAGAGCTGAGAGAAGCCAAAGTTCTTTAGTTCATCAACCTCAGGCAGGAAAATATGAAGGTTAGGGAGTATTCTCTCAGATTTACTCAGCTATCCAGGTATGCCCCTCATATGGTTGCAGAAAATAGGGCTAAGATGAGAAAGTTCATGTCAGGGGTGAACGATAACGTGGTGAATGAATGTAGGTCTACGATGCTGAACAGTGACATGACCTTATCTAGACTCATGACCCATGCTCAGCAGATAGAGGAGTAGAAGGTTAGGACTAGAGAGAGGCAGAACAAGAGAGAAAAATTAGGTAGTTTCAGTTTTGCTCAGCCCAAATCAGAGGGAGGAAATCGTTCGGACTTTCATCCTAATTCAACAATTCCAGCCCCTTCCTCTACTAGTTCCCCAGTGCCAAAGTTCAGGGACGGCAACAGAGACAGAGCACCAGGCTCTAAATCTCAGGGCAGTGTTAGCAGTTCCCGAACAAACCCCTTTTGTCAGACTTGTGGTAAGAAACACAAGGGTATTTACAGAGACGGTAGTGATGTCTATTTTGGTTGTAATAAGCCAGGCCACAGGATTAGGGAGTATTCTTATCTAGGCCCTCAGGGTCAGCAGAATCATTCCACAGCTCAGTCCGGTCACCCGAACCAACAGGGTTCCACTTCCAATGTTACTAGTGGGCAATGCCCAAATAAACTCAATGCTCTTCAGACCCGACAGGATCAGGAAAATTCTCCTAATGTCGTTACTGGTACGTTAGAGATTTTCCATGTTCATGTTTATGATTTGCTAGACCCAGGTGCATCCTTGTCTTTTGTCATTCCATACATAGCAGGCGATTTCGAAATCAATTCCAAAATTTTAGCAGAGCCCTTTTTAGTCTCTATCCCAGTGGGTAAAACCATTATAGCTCGGTGGGTATACAAGAACTGCCTGAATATGATATTTCAGAAATCCACGTCAGCAGATTTAGTCAAGTTAGAGATGACTGATTTTGAAGTCATTCTCGAAATAGATTGACTTCATTCCTACTATGACATAGTCAACTACAGAAATAGGATAGTTCAGTTTCAGTTCCCAAATAAGTCTGAGAGTGGAAGGGTAGCATTTTGTCTTTCAGGGGTCAGCTTAATTCCTACCTTCGGGCAAGGAAAATGATTTCTAAGAGGTATGTGTATCATCTTGTGCATGTTAAGATACCAGTTCTGAATCTCCAAGTCTCGAATTAGTCCCAGTGGTTAATGAATATTCAGACGTCTTTCCCGAAGATCTTTAAGGTATTCCTCCCGAAAGAAAAATAGACTTTGGCATATACCTTCTTCCAGATACTCTGCCTATTTCTATTCTGCCATACAGAATGGCACCAGTAGAACTCAAGGAACTGAAAGATCAGTTGAAGGATCTCTCAGATAAGGGATTCATCAAGCCAATGCATCCCCATGGGGTGCGCTAGTCTTATTCATGCGTAAGAAAGACGATTCTATTAGAATGTGTATTGATTATCGTCATATCAACAAAGTCATGATCAAGAACAGGTATCCGCTGCCTAGGATAGATGACTTGTTTGACTAACTTTAGGGTGCCAGTTATTTCTCCAAGATAGGCCTCAGATCAGGATATCGTTAGCTTAGAGTTAGAGAATGTGACATTCCAAAGGCAGCTTTTCGTACTCATTATGGTCACTTTGAATTTCTAGTCATGTCCTTTGGTCTTACCAATGTCTCTGTAGATTTCACGGACTTGATGAACCGGGTGTTCAAGCAGTACTTTGACACATTCGTCATAGTTTTTATAGATTTTATTCTGGTCTATTCTCGTAGAGAGTGTGATCATTCAGACCTTCTAGTAATTATTCTTCATACTCTCAGGGATCACCAGTTGTTCGCCAAGTTTGGTAAGTTTGAATTTTGGCTAAGATCAGTAGTATTCCTTGGCCACATTGTTTCCAGTGATGGCATTAGAGTAGATCATTAGAAAATCAAAGCGGTAAGAAACTGGCCGCACCCTATATTTCCGTCAGATATCAAGAGTTTCTTAGGTTTGGCTAGCTATTACCGACGGTTTGTCAAGGCATTTTCTTTTATTGTATCTCTTATGTCTAGATTGACTTATAAGAAGGTCAAGTTTCCAGACATTTAATGCCCTATGAGAAGATTTATCCTACTTATGACCTTGAGTTAGCAACAGTTGTCTTTGCCTTAAAGATTTGAAGGCATTATCTATACGGTGTTCATGTAGACATCAACACCAATCATAAGAGCCTTCAGTATATCTTTTCCCAAAAAGATCTTAATTTTTCTCAGAGAAGTTGGTTAGAGCTCTTGAAGGATTATGACATGAGTGTCCTTTATCATCCTGGCAAGGCCAATGTAGTGGCCGACGCACTTAGTAGACTGTCCATGGGTAGTGTTTCCTAAGTTAAGGATAGTAAGAAGAAATTAGCTCAGGAGATTCATCAGCTTGCCAGACTAGGCGTTCGCTTAGTCGACTCTTCAGAGGGTGGTGTATGTGTTCAGAGTAGTTTAGAGTCATCTCTAGTTTTTGAGGTGAAAGAGAAGCAAGACAGGGATCCAAGCCTTGTCAAGCCAAAAGAGTCAGTTCAGAGTTAGGAAGTAGAGGTTTTCTCCCAAGGGGGAGATAGTGTTATTCGTTGTTAGGGTCGTTTGTGTGATCCCGGTGTAGATGACTTGAGGCAGCAAATTCTCGCAGAAACGCATGGTGCGCGATACTCTATTCATGCAGGGACCATTAAGATGTACCACAATTTGCGGGAGATCTATTAATGGAGTGGGATGAAGAGGGACGTTGCAGAGTTTATGGATAAGTGCTCTACATGTTAGTAGGTTAAGATAGAGCATAATAAACCTAGTGGTTCTATGCAGGAGTCCACTATTCCTACTTGGAAGTCAGAAGAACTGAAGATGGACTTCGTGATGGGTTTGCCTAGAACACGTCATCAGCATGATTCAGTTTGGGTCATTGTAGAAAGAATGACCAAATCAACTCATTTCCTTCCAGTTCGTACCTCTTACTCAACCGAGGATTACGCCAAACTCTATATTAGGGAGTTAGTCAGATTACAAGGTGTTCCACTATCTTTAATCTCAAATAGAGGTAACCAGTTTACCTCTCACTTCTAGAAATCATTCCAAAAGGGTCTTGGTACCCATGCAGAATGGACCATTCAGACTCTAGAAAATATGCTAAGGGCGTGTACAATTGATTTAAAGGGAAGATGGGATGACCACTTTCCTTTGATTAAGTTCACATACAACAACAGCTATCACTCCAGTATTTAGATGGCTCGATTCGAAGATCTCTATGGTAGGAGATGTAGGTCTCCGATTGGTTGGTTTGAAGTTAGTGACACCATAGTCATAGGGCCTAGCTTAGTATTTGATTCCTTAAAAAAGTTTGGTTGATCAGAGAAAAACTCCAGGCTGCTCAGAGCCGATAGAAGTCTTATGCGGACGTTCGTAGAAAGGATCTTGAATTCGAGGTCGATGACTATGTCTATCTCAAGATCTCTCCCATGAAGGGAGTGAAGAGATTTGGCAAGAAGGGAAAGCTTTGTCCCCGATATGTTGGTCCGTTCAGAATTCTCAGTCGTTTTGGCAAGGTAGCCTATGAGCTTGAATTGCCTTCAGATCTAGCCTCAGCACATCTAGTCTTCCATGTCTCTTTGCTCCAGAAGTGCATAGGTGACCCAATAGTTGTAGTCCCTATTCAGAGCGTTGACATTTAGAATAGCCTCTATTATGAAGAGATTCCAGTCAAAATCCTCACCTATAGACTCGTAGGCTAAGGAACAAAGAAGTCGCTCTAGTCAAGGTTCTTTGGCAAAATTAGTCCATGGAGGGAGCTACTTGGGAAGCAGCAGCAGACATGCGAACCAAGTACCCTCATCTTTTAACCACTAATTTAGACTTAGCTCGAGGTAACCATTTGCCTTAAGCTTATTCAGTTACATAATCAAAATTCTAGTATAAAATTGGTATGAAGTATCAGTGCATAGATTATCATGCATTCATAGGTTCAGCTTGTCAGTCAAGCATCAGTATATGCGTTGTTTTATCTTTTCTCCCTACTCAAGCAGTCATCATTCGAGGATGAATGTTTCCAAGGATGAGATATTGTAATACCCCAAAAAATACAAACTAATATTAGAGCCATGTACCAAGCTCATGCATAGTACATCATAGTTCTTTTATAGTTTTATGAGTAGGTTAGATGTATATTAAGGCTTCAAATAACTCCAAGCTATCAGACGAATCAGAACATTCCTTGCCGAATGAATTCTTGAGAAGGATATTGGTATAGTCAACTTCAAAGGAGCATATCTCTCATTATACTTTGAATTTTTGAGCTTGTGACCTATCAATAGATAGATAATTGAATTATCTTTCCAAAGATACCATTTTCGCATAAATACAATATCGTACTGAAGAGTTATTCCTATTTTACTCCATCTTGTCAGGCTAGAAATAGTGTGACTACATTCATGGTAGCTTACTACATTTGTGATGCCCTATCACGAAGGTCGTCAGTCTTTGGCAGAAACTAGATCCTAAGTGATGACATTTGTGGTATCTTACTATATTTGTGATGCCTTGTCATAAATGTTGTCAGTCTTCGGCAGAAACCAGTTCCTAAGTGACGACATTCGTGGTAGCTTACCACATTTGTGATGCCTTGTCATAAATGTCATCAGCTATGACTTTTAGCAACTGGGAATTTATTTCACAAGGGTATTTTGGTCTTTTTCTTCACATTGTATAACTTATAACCATAAAGAGGCATAATTTTTCTCATTTTTCTTCAGTTAAGCATATTAAGAACCCTATGTTATTCTCTCAACAACAAGATTAGGGTTTTTTCTCAAGATCATCTCCTCAAGAGAAAGCCTAAGGAATTCTTCAAGAACCTTTAGAAACATTAGAGATCTTTCAAGATTCCATCAGTAAGGTATGCATAGTGTTCATTTATCGACCCAATTTGTTCATTGAGCTCAAGAATAATGTTTTAAATATTATTTTGTAAACTTTTTTTGTGGTGATATGAGTATGTACATGTTGATGATTGTTGTTTAAGTTCCAATGTGATGTCTAAATTTGTTTTTGTGGAATACATATGTTTTTTAATTGAAATCCATGAACTTTAGGTTGTTTAATATTGTGCAAGTATGAAACCCACCTATGCCTTAAAGAATGCATGCAAGGTGTTTGATAAAATACTTATGATGATAGAAATTCATGTTTGTATAGTTCTAAGATTTCTAAATTACAAGTTCATGTTAGCTATATACTTCAATATGAATTCCATGCTTTTCATGTGTTGCTATTGTGGTGGTATGAAACATGCAAGATAATAGAGATATACAATATATATAGGAAACATATCCATGCATTCCCTACAATGTTTAAGATATTGCATAACTATATGAAATATGATATCCCCTACTAATGGTACTATGAATTGTGGACTCAAATCCTGTGATCAAGTCATGTCATGTGTGTCAGTTTCCTTCTATCGAGTCCTGGGGGTATTAGTACCTGGAAAACATAGCTGTGTGCCTAGAGTCATGTCATGTTGTCGCGATAATCTTAGTCAAGCTATAATCTATAGAACTCAGTTAGTCATGTAACTCAGGAAACCTCAGAAATCTCATGATCTCAGTTAACTCTCAGATATTAGTACTACTCCATCAGTCAACGGAATTCAGTTCATCTGTTTATGTATAGTCAGTTTAATCATGTTTAGTCTCTTCAGATGGGAGTAAAAGTTAGCACCGAGTGAACCCAAGGATGGGGAATCACCTACAAGTTTTAGGGTGTGATTCTTAGCATTCATGCTTGTGTTTTAGAACTACATAGCCAGCGTAGCTTGAGACATCTTAGCTTGTCATATTAGGGTTGATGAGGTGGCTTAACCTATCAGTTTAGGCTCCCACCATTCTTACTTTGAGTACCTGCCAGCTAAGGGTCACTTACAACTATCCTTACTAGTGGCATGGTATTGACACCTTTCCAGTCGGGGCTAAGATTGGACCCCAGCTTATCCGTAATGGTATACATAGGGCATGTTGGTTAAACAACTACCTCTTGCAGTTTCAGTATCAGTGTCAGTAAAAGAACTCAGACAGTTCTTCAAATATCAGTACACTTGGACTAGTGGTTCCATGCAGGAGTCCACTATTCCTACTTGGAGGTTGGAAGAAGTGAACATGGACTTCGTGATAGGTTTCCCTAGAACACGTCATCAGCATGATTAAGTTTGGGTAATTGTAGAAAGAATGACCAAGTCAACTCATTTCCTTCCAGTTCGTACCTCTTACTCAGCCGAGGATTACGCCAAACTCTATATCAGGGAGTTGGTCAGATTACACAGTGTTTCACTATCTATCATCTCAGACAGAGGTACCCAGTTCACCTCTTACGTATGGAAAGAATTCCAAAAGGGTCTTGGTGCCCAAGTTTATCTCAGTACAATATTACATCCTCAGACAGATGGTCAACTAGAAAGGACTATTCAGACTCTAGAAGATATGCTAAGGGCGTGTACAATTGATTTCAAGGAAAGCTGGAATGACAACTTTCCTTTGATTGAGTTCGCATACAATAACAACTATCACTCTAGTATTCAGATGGCTCAATTCGAAGATTTCTATGGTTGGAGATGTAGGTATCTGATCGGTTTGTTTGAAGTTTGTGAGACCATAGTCATAGGGCTTAACTTAGTATTCGATTCCTTAAAGAAAGTTCAGTTGATTTGAGAAAGACTCCAGGCTGCTCAGAGCCGATAGAAGTCTGATGCTGACATTCGTAGAAAGGATCTCGAATTCGAGGTCGATGACTATGTCTATCTCAAGATCTCTCCTATGAAATGAGTGAAGAGATTCGGCAAGAAAGGAAAGCTCAGTCCCCGATATGTCGGTCCCTTTAGGATTCTCAGTCATTTTGGCAAGGTAGCCTATGATCTCAAATTGCCTTCAGATCTTGCCTCAGTTCATCCAGTCTTCCATGTCTCTTTTCTCAAGAAGTACATAGGTGACCCAGCAGTTGTAGTCCCTAATCAGAGCATTAACATTTAGAATATACTCTATTATGAAGAGATTCCAGTCAAAATCCCCGACTATAGACTCATAGGCTAAGGAACAAAGAAGTCCCTCTAGTCAAGGTTCTTTCGCAGAATTACTCCATGGAGGGAGCTACTTGGGAAGCAGAAGCAGACATGCGAACCAAGTACCCTCATCTTTTCTCCACTAATTCAGACTTAGCTTGAGGTAACCATTTTCCTTAAGCTTATTCAGTTACATATTCAAAATTCCAGTATAAAATTGGTATGAAGTATCAGTGCATAGTTTATCATGCATTCATGGGTTCAGCTTATCAGTCATGCATCAGATATGCATGTTCAGTTGGGCTATATTCAGTTTAGAATTTTATTCAGTCCTAAAATCATATGCCAGTTGAGCATGATCAGTGTATGCGTCATTTTATCTTTTCTTCCCTCTCAAGCAGTCATCATTCGAGGATGACTATTTCCAAGGGGGAGATATTATAATACCCCAAAAAATCCAAACCAATATTATAGCCATGTACCAAGCTCATGCATAGTACATCATATTTCATTTATAGTTTTATGAGTAGGTTAGATGTATATTAAGGCTTCAAATAACTCCAAGCTATCAGACGAATCAAAACATTTCTTACCGATTGAATTCTTGAGAAGGATATCGGTATAGTCAACTTCAAAGGAGAATATCTCTCATTATACTTTGAATTTTTGAGATAATGACCTATGAATAGATATATAATTGAATTAGCTTACAAAAGATACCATTTTTGCCTAAATCTGATATCGTAGTAAAGAGTTATTCCTATTTTACTCTAGCTTGTCAGGCTAGAAACAGTGTGACGACATTCGTGGTAGCTTACCACATTTGTTATGCTCTATAACAAAGGTCGTCAGCCTTTCGCAGAAACCAGATCGTAAGTGATGACATTCGTGGTAGCTTACTACCTTTGTGATGCCTTATCACAAATGTCGTCAGCCTTAGGCTCCTAAGTGACGACATTCGTGGTAGCTTACCACATTTGTGATGCCTTGTCACAAATATCATCAGCTATGATTTTCAGCAACTGAGAATTTATTTCATAAGGGTATTTTGGTCATTTTCTTCATATTCCACGACTTATAACCATAAAGAGGCATAATTTTTCCCATTTTTCTTCAGTTAAGCATCTTAAAAACCCTCTCTTACACTCTTAACAACAAGATTAGGGTTTTCTCTCAAGATCATCTCCTCAAGAGAAAGCCTAAGGAATTTTTCAAGAACCTTCAGAAACATTAGATCTCTTTCAAGATTCAATCACTAAGGTATGCGTAGTTTTCATCTATGGATCCAATCCATTCATAGAGGTCAAGAACCATGTTTTAAATGTTATTTTGTAAACTTTTTTTGTGGTGATATGAGTATGTACATGTTGACGATTGTTGTTTAAGTCTCAATGTGATGTCTAAAGGTATTTTCATGTAATATATATGTTTGTTAATTGAAAACCGTGAACTTTAGGTGGTTTAATATGGTGCAAGTATGAAACCCACCTTTGCCTTAAAGAATGCATGCAAGGTGTTTGATAAAATGCTTAGGACGCTAGAAATTCATGTTTGTATGATTCTATGATGTCTAAATGACAAGTTCATGTTAGTTATATACTTCAATATGAATTCCATGCTTTTTATGTGTTGCTATTGTGGTGGTATGAAGCATGCAAGATAATGGAGATATATAATATGTACACAAAATATATCCATGGATTCCCTACAATGTTTAAGATATTGAATAACTATATGAAATATGATATCCCCTACTTATGATACTATGAATTATGGACTCAAATCTTGTGATCAAGGCATGTCAAGTGTGTCAGTTCCTTCTATTGAGTCCTGGGGTAATTCATACCCAAAAAACATAGCTGTGTGTCTAGAGCCATTTCATGTTGTCACGAAACCTCAGTCAAGCAATAATCTATAGAACTCAGTCAGTCATGTGACTCAGGAATCCTCAGAAATCGCATGATCTCAGTTAACTCTCAGATAATAGTACTACTCTGTCAGTTAACGGAAGTCAGTTCATCTGTCCATGTACAGTCAGTTGAATCATGTTTAGTCTCTTCAGATGGGAGTAGAAGTTAGCATCGAGTGAACCTAAGGATGGGGACTCACCTACCGGTTTTAGGTTGTGATTCTTAGCTGTCATCCTTGTGTTTCAGAACTACGTAGCCAGCGTAGGTTAAGACATCTTAGCCTGTCAGATTAGGGTTGATGAAATGGCTTAACCTGTCAGTTTAGGGTCCCACTATTCTCACTTTGAGTACATGCCAGATAAGGGTCACTCACAACTATCCTTACTAGTGGTGCGGTATTGACACCCCTCCAGTCGAGGCAGAGATTGGACCCTATCTTATCCATAATGGTATACATGGGGCATGTCGGTTGAATGACTACCTCCTACATTTTTAGTATCAGTCTCAATAAAAGAACTCAGACAGTTCTTCAGATATTAGTATACCAGGACTGATAGATACAGTCAAATTCAGTTATAGCATGGGACTCAGGGAGTTCTACAAGATTCAGGACTATCAGATACAGTCGCTCATGTTATCAGAACTACAGTTCCAGTCATATATTAGCATACATATTTAGCTACCACGTACTCACAAAGTCTGTTAATATATATGTATGTTTGTACTCTTACGCTCATATCAGTCAGTCAATTAGCATTATTTATGCAGGTGAACCCTTTGCATTAGCCTACCTCATTCATATACTTAGTACTCCAGTTGTACTGACGTATTTGCTCTATGGTTCTTTCTTTTCATGTTACACAATAGGTTTAGAGACACGAGCTCCAGACCAACAGTACCAGTAGCATTTCTAGTCGCAGAGATTCAGTGAGTCCTCTTCATTCAAGGATAATATGATTTGATTTATTCATTATTATTTTAGCCAGTTATCAGTTTACGGAGTTAGTTGGAGACATGTTCCTTCAATCCTTATTTAGATAGTACTTAGAGGCTTTCAGATTCAGTATTCAAACTTATGCTCAGATTTGATTCAGTTTTCAATTTTTTTGGGTATCTTTCACCCATATGGATGTTATGTTTTGACAGATTCTTTATTCAGTTGAACCTTATGGCCTACATGTTCATTTTTTCTGCATTATTACATTATATATTGCAGTGTAAAGGTACAAATATTAGTCATGGGTTAGCTTGTGATCCTTCATGGACATCAGCACCGTGTAGTATTTTGGTTCAGAAAAACCAGGGTGTTACAATATCATATTCTTGAATCGACTCTCTTTCGATCCTACCCTTATTACTAATCTCTCATTATTTCACGATTTCCACAAATTTTCAATATGATATTGAAAGAATAGGTTTCATGAGGAAATCTCATTGATATTGCATATTTCAGTTGTGTAGTACATAATTTTTCTCATTTTCACACTTTGGATCATTGTTGGTGTTCCTTTCCATAGGGTTCTTGTCAGTTTGTTGATCAAGTCCTTTATTTCTTCCTGTTGTTGAAAAAGACTGGTATTGTATCCTATTCGTCCATCATCATTGTTCTCTATATTCCACTACTTAGTTACTTGTTGTTTGTGGTTTCATCATGATGTATTTGACATGGCTTTAACATTGAGTAATTCCAGAAGTACAACTTCTCATTCTGAGGGTTTTGCCCCTTTTCTATTGACGTTTCTCATCCTTTCTATATCCACCCATCGGATAGTTTAGGTAGATAACTTATAGTTGTTCCCCTCAATAGTAGTGGCTTTGTAACTTGGAGCAGCAATATGTTGACCTCTATGTCAGCAAAAATATGCTAGGTGTACTTGATAGTAAGGTTTCTAGACATACTCCTGATTCTTCCATATTTTCATCACTGGGGAAGATGCAATGACATAATCAAGGCATGGAACACCAATTTTGTATCTAGGGAAATAACTACTAGTAATTTGTCATAGAATTGCTAATAAAATATGGGAAGACATTAATCAACAATTTGGTACCTCAAGTGGCTCTAAATACATTCAGCTGCAGAGGAAAATTTCTTTCCTCGTCAAGGGTCATCTGACATAGCTATCTACTTTATTAGACTTAGAAACCTGTGGGATAAGTTGAACGATGTATATGTTTGTCCTAATTATACTTCTAGAGCTTTGGGGAAGTTCATAGAAGACCAACAACTATTTCAATTTCTGAATAGGTTAAATGACTCCTATTACACTATCAATAGTAATATCCATATTATGAATCCTCTCACCTCAACTAGTATAACATATTCTCTTTTACAATAAGATAAGAGTCTAAGAGAGGACCCATGTAACGCCCCGAAATCAGGTCCTGAGACGTCACACAGTGCTTAGGATCATAAGTGACACCAAGCTAACCCTTCTACTGGCATAACACATAAGAAACTAAATTAAAAGAATAAATCTATACAAATTTGGAGAAAATAACTCTTTTCTGAATATGATAGATATAAAACTGAATTTACAAGATTACAACTCTGTTTTTACAACGAAAACTGAAATGGAATAGATCAACTTCTATTGACTGTCTATGAAGCCTCTACTAGTACTGACTATAGGTAGCCGGGTCATGACTACCAACTATCCCAACTCAATACGGCCGAATAAAGAATATAAAATACTTCTCGAACTGTATATCTAACTCAAGCCCTTGAATCAAAAGGACTCATCACCTGCTGACTGGATGCCGCGAATTGACTGGATCTGAAGATGTACAATATACCTTGTACCTACATTACGAGAAAATATAGCCCAACACACGGGGTGTGTGTGGGTCAGTACCATGGAAATGTACCGAGCATATGGGGGTGGAATGCATATATGAAATAATATCTTAATATCATAACAATTTATAAAATTATACATGTTGATATAAATGAATCACTTAGCTTTAATTAAATCATCAAAGTCAAGGATGAATAATACATGTAAAGTAAGACAAGTGAGTCTTTACAATAAGTTCTTAATTCACTTTCCTATCGGTTTCAAACCCGTAAAGTAATCAAGTCTTAAAACAGCTCTCTTTAGAGCATACATTTCAATCTTTCGAATACAAGTAACTTTCTCAGAAATCATATTTTTCAAACCATAAACACTTCTCTTAAATAGAGTAGAGAAACACTATGGGAGTTTCTCATAACCGACATAAACCATGTGAGCTACATGGCGTCCAACGTCTAACCCACGTTGGGGATAGATTCCTATCCTTGCCATTGGACTAGGACCTTAGTCATTTGATTCACTAGTGATCACTATATCAGCCTCAGGCTCACATCCTATGGGGGCACGTAGTTCCCAATATGCTACCCCTATTATCATAAATCAATCAAAATGTGTGGATTTCTTTTCTCACTGGATTTCAAAATCAACTCTTTCACGATCAAAAAGGTCAAATCTTTCTACATCATGTCAAATCATTCAATTCTCAAGATACTTATGGCACATAATTTCTCAAAATATTAATTTCAAATAGGGTTCAAAGACTCATATATCAAACACGTATTAAAACACCAAAAGATTCATGCTTGATAATATAAATAGTGATGAATCAACTCAAAATCTGAAAATTTCAGCAATAATCCTGAAAATATAAACATACTCATGGAATATCACAGCAAAACATCACACTCAATATACTTCTTGAAAATAATTCAACAATGTCAAAATATAGAAAACAAAAATCATAATATAATGCTTAAACTCACTTGGAAAAATCTGAAAAATCACATTACTTGCATAAATATATGAAATTAGTCATACAATTCCACTTTTAAATCATTGGAAACCTTATAAGCTTGTAATTAACAACAATGGGTATAAATCCCAACTTGAATTTCATGGAAAATAATCAAAAATTCAGTAATTTATTATCTAAAATAAGTTTTGGTAACAAGAAAGAAAGGGTGTTCTTGTTGAAAACCCCCACATACCTTGAAGTTGAAGCTTTGGATGAACTATTAATCATGGGACTCTATTCTTGAAAATAATAGGTGCTTCTTGTAGCCCTCGAAATGGGAAATTCAAATCTTAAAGTATAATTAAACCACTACGGTTAAATCTCGAGATATTTTGATCTTTAGGTTGAAACCCTTAAGAGTGTTGTTGACAAATTTTTGGTGAAAGTGAAAGGATTTGGGATTATTGGGGTCAAATCCCGTGTTATAGACATATATAGGGGTGATTTTTGACACTTGAAAGCAAGGTATACGGTGCACAACCCATGGTAGACCTTAAGGTGTGCATTGTACACATTATGGCATACCTGTAAGTGTGCCTCGCACTCCCAATCGCACACCCTTATTACCTCTCACGAAAATGGGCATAACTTTTTACTCGGGTATTGGATTAAGGCAAAATGGGAATCTTTGGAAAGATAATTCAATTATCTACAATTTGATAGGTCTTGGGATGAAAAATTCCATGTATGTTAAGATTTATAAATGTTTGAAGTTGACCCTTGTAGAATCGAATGTCAAACTTTGGACGAATCAATTGATCTTAGCTCAACTTTGTTCTAGGTCATTGCTATGAATATTTTTCACCTCTAAACTACTCCATAGACTAGGATAATGATCATGAAACTTGTATTCACATGATAATAACTTTGATTAGAGCTTAGACGTGTAGGAATGACAGTTAGAATTCTAGCACGAGAATACGAGGTATTACATTATCTCCCCCTTAAGAACATTCGTCCTCAAATGTGGATAATTAACATAAAGCACAGAGGAATCTTTGTGTTTAAGATATGATGTGCAACTGATAGAAACTGAATCACTGGATCTCAAGAATAATGAGCTACTGAACTGATCACTAAGTGCACGAATTCTTAAGAAAATAACTATATAGCTAAGATAAAAACAAGAGTGTCAACTTATGAGTAACCATTACTTTGAGCTGGATCTGATCTCATGAGAAAAAAGATGATAGGTTTATGCCATAAAAACTCAGGGTATTACAACATCCCCTTCTTGGGATCGTTCGTCCCCAAATGATAATATTTTGGTGAAAATACTAGGAAGAGACTGTGATACTACACAGGATACTTACGAACTGAATCATGACTTAATATTTGAAACTAAAACTGATGCATGAGCTGAGTTGAATTTATAAATTACTTGGACGCAAACACATTACCTCTTGGAATGTACATAGGTATAAGACTGCGGATAGTAAGACTAGCTAGAAAATTAAGAATCTATAGGAGCTTATCTCCTTGCTTGCTAAACTAGATTGCAGGCTATAAAAAAAGGATCATACTGACTGCCAATACTCAAATGGAGTATTTCTTCAGCACTTTTCTACTAAATTCTATTGACATTAGGGAGTAAAGAATTTTGGGCATGCTCTGAACAAGACATTTGACTAAGGAATTACAACATTGATATAACTCTATAGCATGGAATATAATTATATAACTTATAAACTAGGATAGGATTGCCAGACCACAGGCAACGCAACATCTTACTTTCAAGCTTAGCATTACTTCTCGAACACTCTCTCAACTATACTATTCCCCTTAAATACCATACTTATTTGATTCAACTTATAATTCTTACATTGGCACTGCGAAATTTTTCTACTAAGGTCTAAACTAAACTAAGTTCTCTTACCATGATCAAGCCTAACTCTAAATCACAAGATACAATATGCCAAACCACAATACTAGTCTAAACCACAAGGTTTAATATTCTATATCATTTTAGAGTTCACACCCTAAGCATAACATGTCTTACCACTTCAATGACTAATTCAACACTTTTGATATGGATTCACTAGCGCATATTGCATTCATCATGTTACAACCAACTTGACATTCAAGCCTATCATTAAAAATCGCATATAACTTTAAGGCAAATACCCATAAAGGAATACTTTGCATATTTTCGAAACCTTTATCAACGACAATTTTCTCGCACTATTCTTAAAAACATACACAATTTCTAACTAACCATGACATGTATCAAAGACTTGGCCTCAATTTTACTTTACACTTTAGCCTTAGATAGAAAAGCATAAATAATATTTCTTAATGATGGTCATCAACTCTCTCACATCTAAACCATTTCTTATCCACTATCATCGCCACTATCTTAACACAGGAAGAGGTCACCGAAGAGCTAACACATAAGAACCTGAATCACGGAAACTACAATACATAACATTAACACTTATCTTAGGCCTGAGGAATAAAATATTAAAGGCATGGATTCATTAAAGAAATCTAAGATGAGGACATGTGTGATATAATGCGAACTTCACTAGTATCATGAGTTTAAAAACTTGTCATATTCAGAAATATGAGTTCATACTTATCATGATCTATTCAACATAAGACTGGAGTTCATAGATTCATGAGAGATAACTCGAATCACAGAGTGAAGCTGTTACATGCTTGCTAGAAGCTGAGAATGGGTTTAAGCATACATGATGGGTATAAACATAAGCCTGTGGCATGGATTTATCACACAAGTGATGGATTTGGTATTGTAATGACTAAAATCTAAGGAATACTATAGAGTAAGAAGGGATCACTATCTCATAATAACTCATTATTGATATGTACCATAATCGAATTCTCAAAACTTGGTTTGGTTCTTCATTAACCATCTCCCCCTTAGGTCAAAGCTGGTATTCTAAGCGTGATGGTATACTCCACATCCTCAAGATTAAGACATAATTTCATCAATCTAATATCTATACATAACTGCTAAACTCACAAGAATAAACTAATTTCAAATTTACCGACTTCATTCTTGAACAACCCATCCATATGCCATCCTTAACTTTCTAGCTTCAATAATCATCATCAAAAACTTACACTCTCATTTGCAACCATACCTACATCTCTAATAAAATAATCATAGCTTACCAAGATCACTTTTCTATACTTATATTTTCCCTAAATCATGAGAATAAAATCATACTTGAAAGGATCAACATCTTCAATCATAACTCCTTAACCTAGCTATCAAGAACATCATAAATTATCTAACTAGCCTTTGTCCACCTAGAAATTCAATGTTACTACTAACCACACAATATGTAATAATTCTTGAAAAAAATAATGTATCCCTATAGCACCTTGGGTACACCGCTACATTATACTTAATTACGAATACATGATCTTACACTCTTGCATACATTGTTTAGGCCTACTAGATTACCTCCATATAACTAGCATCAACAACCGAACCATCAACTGTTCAAACGTAATGTCTAGAGTTAAATAAGATTTACAACCCAATTTCACACACCATTCTCACTTCAAAACTATAAAAGGCAACATTAAGAAAAACTAGTACACAATGACAATCGATCATAATCATATGGCCTATCTTATTAATAATCCATTAACATATCCTCCTTCTTCACATCATTACTATTTACCCATCTTCATGCCTAAATTACTTTCATAGCTCTATAAATTTTAACTAAACTTCCTCTTGCAATATCAGGGAAGCCTAAATTAACAATACTCAACCACTAAGAACTTCCATCAAAACCTATACTTTCCTGGCAAAAAAAATTCCATCAATAACTCTTTTCTTTCCTCAAGGAAACAACAATACACCTTATCTAAAATCTCCTTCTCTAACTTTCACTAAACTAACAAACAAGGATATATAACTTCATTACTAACTCGATCATATGCAAAAAAGAAGATTTGGCTATACATACACTCAATAAATTACCCTTACCACCTTTCTTGTCACTACACCTCTAAACCCAAACTTTCAACCAACACAAGAACAACAAGATAAATAACAAGTTACTAGTGAATCGAAATAGGCCTCACATGTCTTTACTAGACTTTGGTTTTGTATTTTTAACAAGAAAATTAGATGAATAACAAAGTAACTACGCTAGTGAATAAAAATAGGCCCCACACGGCTTCACTAGACTTTGATTTTTCACAACCACAATGATAATGAAATTACGTAATACAAGAGATAAAAACTTGACACACAACGTTCAATGATCTAAGAATACACCTTACTCTGTATTAATTGAATAACTTGTAAGAACGAGGGCATAACTTTAAATTTGAGAGACTTATAACACACTAGAAGGCTCCTCTCAGGCCGCTTTGTAACTTCTGAAGCTTTCGCTTGCAAATATAAGAGCATTATTAGGAGAGGAACTAGAACTTGTTGATCATGTTGTCTAAAGAATAATACATAGCTAAGGAAGTATAGATTTACATTATGGTTTTTGAGGAGTAATCTAGAAGCACATCTGACTTGGGCTTAGTGCACGACTTTTATGAACATGAATAAAGCAGTTCAATCTTCGAAACTCAAAAGCACTGATGGGATATTTTTTGAGCTCTCTTACAAGAACATAACTATCCATAAAGATTTAAGCTTCACTGTTTCTGATACCTTAAAACTAAGGCAAAGATGGCCTGAATCAAGTGAGATGAGAATCTGTATAAATTTTCTTAGAGAACCTTCCTATAGCATGATCTAAGCTTAAAAGAATGGAGACATTTCCTAATTGCCCTGTAGCCTTTCGAAGAAAAGTACAAATATTTCCGTACCGTTCCGCAAGACTCTACTAGACACGACTTCATAGACACCGTAGGACATTTGAACTCTGTGATCTGATACCAAGTTTGTAACGCCCCAAAATTGGGTCCTAAGACGTCACACGGTGCTTAGAGCTAATCCTTCTATTGGCATAACTCATAAGAAACTGAATTAAAAGTATAAATCTATACAAATTTGCAGAAAATAACTCTTTTTTGAATATGATAGATATGAAATTGAATTTACAAGATTACAACTCTGCTTTTACAACCAAAACTGAAATGAAATACATCAACTTCTACTGACTGTCTATGAAGCCTCTACTAGTACTAACTATAGGTAGCCAGGTCATGGCTCCCGACTATCCTAACTCAATATGGATGAATAAAGAAAATACAACATTTATCGAACTGTATAACTAACTCAAGCCCATGAATCAGAAGGACTCATCACCTGCTGATAGGATACCATGAACTGACTGGATCTGAAGATATACACTATACCTTATACCTAAATTACAAGAAAATATAGCCCAATACGCAGGGTATGTATGGGTCAGTACCATGGAAATGTACTGAGCATATGGGGGTGCAATGTATATGTAAAATAATATCTTAATATCATCATAAATAATAAAATTATGCATGCTGATATAAAGTAAGACAAGTGAGTCATTACAATAAGTTCTTAATTCAGTTTTCTATCGGTTTCATACTCGTAAAGTAATCAACTCTTAAAACAACTCTCTTTAGAATATACATTTCAATCTTTTGGAAACAAGTAACTTTCTCAGAAATCGTAGTTTTCAAACCATATACACTTCTCTTAGATAAAGTAGAGAGACACTATCGGAGTTTCTCATAACTGACATAAACCATGTGAGCTACATGGAGTCCAACATCTAACTCACATTGTAGAGAGCTATCTTATCCTTGTCATCAGAGTAGGACCTTAGTCATTTGATTCACTAGTGATCATTATATCAGCCTCAGGCTCACATTCTACGGGGGAACATAGTTCTAGGGAAGTATCACACTTCCCGCTCGGTGCTAAATACTACTCTCGGAGTTAGCTTAAAAATTTTAATCAGCCTCAGGCTCACAACTTTAAAGAAAATCCAAAATAAACAATCCAACAATTTGCATCGGGAGCCAATATGCTACCCTTATTATCATAAATTAATCAAATGTATGGATTTTTTTTCTCACTTGGTTTCAAAATCAACTCTTTCATGACCAAAAAGGTCAAATCTTTCTACATCATGTCAAATCATTCAATTCTCAAGATACTTATGACACATAATTTCTCAAAATATCAATTTCAAATAGGGTTCAAAGACTCATATATCAAACTTGTATTAAAACACCAAAAGATTAATGCTTGATAATGTAAATATTGATGAATCAACTCAAAATCTGAAAATTTCAGCAATAAGCATGAAAATATAAACATACTCATGTAATATCACAGCAAAACATCATACTCAATATACTTCTTGAAAATATTTCAACAATGTCAAAATATAGAAATCAAGAATCACAATATAATGCTTAAACTCACTTGAAAAAATCTGGAAAATCACACTACTTGCATAAATATATGAAATTAGTCAGATAATTCAACTTCTAAATCATTGGAAACCTTATAAGCTTGTAATTAACAACCATGGGTAAAAACTTCAACTTGAATTTCATGGAAAATAATAAAAATTTCATTATTTTATAATCTAAAATAAGTTTTAGGCACAAGAACGAAAGAGTGTTCTTGTTGAAAAGCCACACATACCTTGAAGTTAAAGCTTTGGATGAACAATTAACATTGGGACTCTCTTTGTGAAAAGAATAGGTGCTTCTTGTAGCCCTCGGAATGGGGAATTCAAATCTTAAAGAATTATTGAACAACTACGGTTAAATCTTGAGATATCTTGATCTTTATGTTGAAACCCTTAAGAGTGTTCTTGACCAATTTTTGATGAAAGTGAAAGGATTTTGGGTAATTGGAGTTAAATCCCGTGTTATAGACATATATAAGGGTAATTTTTGGCACTTAGAAGTGAGGTATGTGGCGCACTACCCATGGCAGACCTTAAGGTGCGCATCGTACACCTTATGGAAGACCTGTAAGTGTGCCTTAACTCCCAATCACAAACCCTTACTTCCTCTCATGGAAATGGGCATAACTTTTCACTTAGGTATTGCATTAAGGCAAAATTAGTATCGTTGGAGAGATAATTCAATTATCTAAAATTTGATAGGTCTTGGGATGAAAAATTACATATATATTAAGAGTTATACACATTTGAAGTTGACCCTTGTAGAATCGAATTTCAAACTTTGGATGAATCAATTGATCTTAGCTCAACTTTATTCTAGGTCATTGCTATGAATATTTTTCACCTATAAACTACTCCATAGACTAGGATAATGATCATGAAACTTGTATTCATATGAGAATAACTTGGTTTAGAGCTTAGATGCAAAGTAATGACGGTTAGAATTCTAGCACGAGAATACGGGGTATTACAACCCATGTATTATTAGTAACTTCTCTAGTAATACTGCTGCTTTTATAATTCCTATTCGTTATACTCAAAGTTATCTATCTCATTCTTCATATAGATCTTTCCCTCCAATAGGGAATTTTGAATCTCAGAGGCATTTCACTCAAAAGGTCAATTTTGATTTGAAAAAAAAGTCTAGGTGGGGGCTTTTCTGTAGGACCTTCTAATTCTTCAAATAGATTTTTTTTTCAAAATATAGTAGAAAACTAATCAAAATATGGATAAGCTCTAAAAATATTTTGGTTATCCTCTTGACTATAAGTTCAACAAGTCCAGGAAATCAACCTCTCGTGTTTAAACTACTACAATTCTCTATACCAATTCTCCATATACTCCACCTGAGGTTACAACTACAACCTCCCCTTCCTCTCCATGTGGTCTCAACTCTGTTGCTTCATCTTATGGATTTAGTCCAGAGCAATTGGATCATCCTCAAACCATATTTCATAAGGAAAGGCTTTCTCCTGGGTATAACTTTGGGTTGTTACTTAGATAAGATAGGATTTGCACACTTTGTTAGAGATTCTGGTTTTACAAACATTGTAGGTTTGTTTAGTGCTTATGTTGTAAATCCTATAGGTTTAAATATGTGTGCATCTTCACATCTAGGTGTAAACCCTTGGATTTTAGATTCAGTTGCAGTAAATAATATAACTTCCCATAACCATCTTTTACATAACCTGGTCTCCTCTACCTAAGCCTCACTAGTCAACTTCCCAAGAGATATATAGTAAAGATTGATCTACTGGATCATTACATCTCAGGGATGGCATTACTTTACTTAATGTATTGCTTGTTCCTTCTTTAAATTTAACCTTATTTCCACACCAACTCATTTTCTAGTCGGATTTTATTTCCTACCTTAATGAAAACATCACTATTATTTATAAGGCCAATCTCAAAGGAGGCCACTGTTAATTTGTATGGCTTTTGACAAGTTGTACTACTTTCAACTTGATGCTGATATATTCCCAACTACATGCAGCCCGTCAATAATATCTATAACTCTAGCACCATCGGTAGCTTTCATTTTTATTCTAACTCTATTTTTACCTTTTTCTAATGACTTTTACTACTTGTAATAATCCTAGTTCTCACCCTAATAAATGTGTTATTTTTCATTCTACTGCCAATCCATTAAATTATATGCCTAATTGTAATGAATCCGCTGTAAGTAAAATTGATATATAATGGCATCAAAGATTAGGCCATATGCCTTTTAGTAAAATAAATCCTATTTCTTTTATTTCCCCTATTCGTTCTTCTAACCAATCTTTTATTTGTCCAGTTTTCCCTTTAGCTACACAACGAGGGTTACCATTTTTTGATAGTTTCATTCATTCTACTATCCACTTTCAATTAGTCCATATTGAAGTTTCGGGACCCTATAATACTACGACTTATTCAAGTTTTAGATATTTCTTGACTTTAGTAGATGACTATACTAGAGTCAGTTGGACTCATCTCATTTTCTGCACGACCAATGATTTTACTATTCTCAAGCTTATGTCTCTATGGAGTATGTTCATTTTCACTCCAAAGTACAAATATTTAGATTAGACAATACTTTTAATATAGGTTCTAGTGCTGAGGTTTCTTTCTTTTTCTCTACCAGGACATTTTACACAAAATCAATGTTCCTAATACCCCACAATAGAATAGGGTTTTAGAGAGAATACAAAATATATTTTAGAATTATCTAGAACCATATTATTTTAGTATCATCTACCATTGAAACACTAAGGTGATTTTGTGCTTACACTCGCATACATCATCAATAGGATGCCTTCCCCACTATTGAATGATTTTTCTCTCTTCACGAGATTGAACATGCATCCTCCTAACTATACTTACTTTATATCTCTTAGTTGTTTGTGTTTTGCTATTACTTCTAACATATGAAGGGATAAGTTTCAGCCTAGATCAACTCCTTCTTTCTTACGAGGTTACCCTTGTGACACTTAGTGTTATAAGTTACTCAATCTTTCCATTTATTCTATATTCTACTCCAAAAATGTCATCTTTTATGATCACATATTCCCCTATCACCCAGCTCACTCCCATTTCATATTTTCTCCTAATACTTTTTTCCCTTATGTAGATATTAATCTTTTACCTCCTTATATCCTTTTCTCTTTTACTAACACTATTTCTATTTCTTTTTCTATTGTACCTTCTCTTCCCTCTCCCCCTTCCCCTCATCCTCCAAGAAGATTCCCCAGATCCTTCCATCCACCTAATTATCTCAACCAGTATATGTTTATTTATTCTACTCTATCCCAGGTATCTTTTAATGTTATCCTTGTACAATAGCCTGAGTTTTATCAGTAGACAATACCTCATCTTGCTTGGAAAGATGCGATGCTTAAGAAGTTTTAGGTTTTGGAAGCTAACTATCGTTTGGATATTGTTCCTCTTCCTCCACACAAGAAAGTCATACCTTGTAAATAGGTATACAAAATCAAACAAAAAGCTGATGGCTCTACTGAGAGATATATAATTTATGTAGGTCATTGGATGTGATACATAGAGTGAGGGATTGATTTTACTGATAGTTTGAATCCTATCATCAAGATCACTACAGGTTAAGTGTTTGCTTACTCTTACCATAAAAAATGTATAAATAACCCCTTTTAGTTCTATAGGGAAAAATAGCATCACATAATTGTCTTCATGGCCATGGACCGATATATCATTTTTACTTTAGATATCACTCAAAATCAAAAGTCTTATTATCTAAAGTAACCAACAAAAGCTAGAAGGTGCTGGTATGGCTGTGTAGAGCTAGTAATAGAATAACACATCTTTTATAAGCCCTTTACAAACTATAGTAACAAAAATAATGGTGTCTATGTATACACTTTCATACGCAAAGTCTTTTAGGCTTATACCCTCAACAAGTTATTGAGAGTGTTTTATGACACCTTGGACAGGCTGGATAGTGTTTTAGTTGGATGTAAACAATGCTTTCCTTCATGGTGACCTTGATGAAGAGGTGTATATTAAGATTCATCCTAGTCTTTATATATCTACTTCTACTTATACTTCTTCTCCATTAGTTTACAGATTGAGAAAGTCTCTTTATAGTTTTAGAAAAGCCTCCAGACATTGGTTTTCCAAACTGTCTAAGACCTTGATCTCCTAGGGTTTCTATTTAATAAAGCATCACTATTCACTCTATACCAAATAGTCAAGTGCCTTTCTTTAAAGCTCCCAGTTTTATATATCTTTAAAGCCGTTATTGTTGGCAATTGGCCATAAATAATTAAGCATTTGATAATAGGTCTTAACTTTTCATTCATTAGATACAACCTAAAGTATTATTCTTTCCCTTTGAGAATATGGAAACATACTTTTTGAGTATCTCCCTACTCCCCTGCTTCATTTTAAAGATTTCTAGCTTAGAAAAATTATACCTCGATGGCTCCCACTTGGGAATTAATAAAAGAGCTTTCAAGTATCAAAAACAATTAAATGAATGCCCTGACAAGAAGAAATAACATCTTAATTCTGTGAGGGTCTCTCCTTACTTATTTATTATGACGATCCAAGTTACAGATGACAAAGACCAACACATTGAAGAGTTGCAATCCACTTGATACTGCTATTTGGGCCTGTATAATAGAAAAAATTTAAGTTAATGTATTGTTGCAATGTATATGAATAGGATCATATGTTTTTTAATAATTTGAATGAGCATTCTATTCGTTCTAGAAGAATCAATTCATTCTCTTTTTCTTTGTCTAACTTTCCCTTTTACATTCCTAGGGTTTACTTAATCAATTTCTTCATGGTTTCTTGTTGATTTAACCTTTAAATGGAATAACAGCCTTGGATCAGCTCTTTGTGAGCTCTCTTTTAGTCCTACCTTCATCACTAATCTCTCATTATTTCACAATTTCAACAGATCTTTGATATGATGATAAGAGAATGGATTACATGAGTAAATCCCATTAATTTTGCACACTTTAGTTTTGTGGTACATAATTTTTCTCATTTTCACACTTTGAATCATTATTGGTGTTCATTTCCATGGTGTCTTATTGATTTTTTGCTTAAAGCCCTTACTCTTTTGATGGTTGAACATGACTGGTATTGTATTACATTCCTCTATCATCATTGTTATCTATGTTTTGCTACTTAGTTACTTGCTAGTTAGTGGTTTCATCATGATGTATTTGACATGGCTTCATATCAAATAGTTAAAGTAGTACAACTTCTTAATCTTAGGGTTTTTCCTTTTTATCATTGATGTTTCTCATCTTTTGTATATTCACCCATCAGATAATATAGTTAGTCAACTTGTAGTTATTACCTTCAATGGTAGTGGCTTTGTGACTTGGATGAGTAGTATGTTTGCCTCTTTGTCCACTGAAAATAAGTTAGGTGTAATTGATGCTAGGGTTCCTAGACCCACTTTTGATTCTTCTGTATTTTTTTTACTTGGAAAGATGTAATAAAATGATCAAGGCATAGATCACAAATTTTGTATCTAGGGAAATGACTATTAGAAATTTGTCTTAAAACTGCTAATGAAGTGTGTGAAAACATTAATAACTGATTTGATAGCTCAAGTGGATCTAAATACATTCAACTGCTAATGGAATTTCTTTTCTCACTTAAGGGTCATTTGACATAGCTACCTACTTATTAGAATTACAAACCATGGGATGAATTGAATAATACATATATCGGTCCCAATTGTACTTGTGGAGCTTTGGGAAAGTTCATAGAAGACCAAAAACAATTTCAATTTTTGAATGGGTTGAATGAGTCTTATTCCACTATCAAAAGTAATATCTTTATGATGATTCCTCTCCCATCAATTAGTTTAACATATACTCTTTTGCAACAAGATGAGAGTCAAAGAGAGACCCCACCTTTTAGCAGTAACTTCTCTGATGCTTCTTCTTTTATAATTCCTAGTCATTCAACTTAAAGTAATCTATCTCACTCTTCATCTAAACCTTTCCTTCCAAAAGGGAATTTTCACTCTAATAGACCTTTCATTCAGAAAGGCAATTTTTATTCGAAAGAAGGCTAGGTGGTGGCTTTTCTACAGAAACTTCTAGTTCTTCAACTTGATTATTTTTCAAATACTATAAGAAAATTAATACCAATGTAGAAAATTTCCATAAATAGTTTGGTTATCCTCTTGAATAAGTTTAAAAAGTTCAGGACTCCAGTCTCTTATGCTCAAACTACTGCAATTCCCTCTACCTATACTCCACCTGAAGTTAAAAATGCAACCTCCATTTCCTCTCTATATGTTTTCAAGTCAACTTCTTTATCTCATGGATTCAGTCCAAAGTAATATGATCATATTCGAACATATTTCATTAGGAAAAGATTTCTCCAGGGTATAACTTAGGGTCTGATTTCTCTGATGTGTTAGTATTTGTATACATTGAAGGAGATTTCGGTATTATAAATTTTGTAGGTTTGTTCACTTCTTATGATGTAAGTCCTCTAGATTCAAATATCTGTGCATATTCACATATAGGTGTAAACCCTTGAATTTCAGATTCATGTGAAACAAGTCATATGACTCCCTATAAACATCTTCTACAAAACCTGGTCCACTCTTCCTAAACCATATCTACTTACTCTATTCCATTAATTCTTATGTCCACTCTTAATTAATGCATATTGACATTTTGGGACCCTATAACACTAAAAATTATTTCTTTACTCTACTAGATGACTACACTAGAGTCATTAGGATTCATCTCATTTCTTGTAAAAGTAATGCTTTTACTATTCTCAAGGGTTTTGTCTCTATGGTGCCTGTTCATTTTTACTCAAAAGTACAAATAATTAGATCAGAGTATGCTTTTGAACTTAGTTCCTATGCTGAGGTTTCTATGCTTTTCTTTACCCAGGGCATTTTACACCAAACCACTATTCCATATACCCCATAACAGAATGGGATTGTAGGGAGAAAATACAAAACATATTTTACAAGTTTCTAGAACCCTCTTATTTTAGTCTTATCTACCATTGAAATACTAAGGTGATTATGTTCTTACTGCCACATATATCATCAAATGGTTGCCTTCCCCACTACTGAATAATTCTTATCCTTTTGAGAGATTGCAGATGCATCCTCCTAGTTAACTCACCTTAAATTATTTAGTTATTTGTATTTAGCTGCTACTCCTAAGATATGAAGGTATAAGTTTCATCCTAGATCAACTCCTTATATCTTCCTAGATTACCCTTGTGGAAAGTAAGGTTATAAATTACTTAATCTTTCTAGTCATTCTATATTCTACTCCAGAGATGTCGCCTTTTATGAGCACATATTCACCTACCACTCAACTCACTCAAATTCCTTAATTTCTCTTGATACTTCTTTCTTTTATAGAGATATTCCCCCTGCACCTTCCCATATCCCTTCATCTTCTACTAACACTATTTATATTTCCTATTTTACAGTCTATTCTTTTCTTTCTCCCCTTTCTTCCCCCAAAAGGTCCACTAGATCCTGCTATATACCGACTTATCTCAACCAGTATATTTGTCATTTGTTTCTACTCCATCCAAGATATCTTCTAATGTTATCCATTTACAATAACCTCAGTTTTATCAATGAATATCACCTTATCTTGCTTGGCAAGAAAGTATGATTAAGAAGTTTAAGGCTCTTGAGTCTAACCATACTTGGGACATTGTCCCTCTTTCTCCTAATAAGAAAGTTATACCTTACAAATGGGTTTACATAATCAAATAAAATGTTTATAGATCTATTGAAATATATAAAGATAGGTTCATCACTGTTGGTGATACATAGAGCGATGACATTAATATTACTGATACTTTTTCACCTATCATCAAGCTTACTACGGGCTACTTGTTTGCTCACTTTTGCCATCGAAATAGGCATTACTATATTTTAGTTTGATTGAAAAGCTTCCTTCTATCATGGTTACCTCTAACAAGAGGTGTGTGTGAAAATTCCTCCTGGTCTTGATATATCTACTTCTACTTCTATTTCTATTTCATTAGTTTGGAGACTGCAAAAGTCTCTTTATGGGCTTATTCAATCCTCTAGATATTGGTTTTCCAAACTTTTTAGGCTTTGATCTCCAAAGGTTTCTCTTTAAGCATGAATGATTATTCATTCTTTACCAAATAGTCAAGTGCCTCTCTTATTGTTCTTGTTGTGTATGTTGATGATATACTTATAATTGGTGATGAACTTATATCCCTAAAGAAATTTTGGAATGCTCAGTTTAAGATTAAAGACTTGTTTACTATTCATTATTTTCTTCGTCTTGAGATTTCTCCACATCCTCAATGGTATATTATGAACCAACACAATTATTTTGTCTAAAACTTACTAAGTTTACTTACCAATATTACTCCTCTCTTTAAACCTCCTTGATCATTCCATAAAACTCACTATGGATATGTGTAATGCCCTAAAATCTGAGCCCCCAGGAAGCCATACGGTGATCCAAACTACAAGTAGTCTCGAGCTAACCATGGCTGCCTTCTACTAAGTCTGGATCTCAAAATTGGAGATATGAATGTAAAATGATAATATATACAGAAATCTTACCTGAAACATACTAATAGTTTTGGTAAAGAAATATTGAAGGATTCTTAATACTGAATCAAATGTCTAAAACTGCATCTAGTAGTCCGACAAGCCTCTACTAACTGAATTAGAGAGTCACTGGGATAGGCCCCCAGCTGACTCAAACTTTCTAAAATGATTACGGAAACATCTATTAATAAATTGAAAACATGAATAGCTAAGTCTCTGAACTATGAGGACTCACCAATTGCAGAGATATAGATGAGATGCTCGGAAATCACTCGTACTGCTGAGGCTGAGCACCTGAACCTACATTATGAGACAATGTAGCACATTGACATATATGTGGATTAGTACTTTGATAAAGTACTGAGTATATGGGGGTGAATGCAGTAAGTGAGCAATATCATCACAAGTTATTAAATCATGCATGCTAAATATAAATGACTCAAAAAGTCTTGAATAAATCTGAAATCTGAAGATCGTAAATCATAAACATAAAAATAAAAATGATGGGTGTAAACCCTAACTTGAATTTCATGGAAAATCATACAAAATTCAGTAAATTTGAATTAAAAATAAATTTTGGGCACAAATATGAAAGAATTATCCTTGTTGAAAAATCCCACATACCTTAATTGGTGATCTTTGATGAAAACCTTGAATCTTGGATTCCTATAAATGCTTTGAAGATGAATTCTTGGATTTCTTGTGTTGGGGATCCTCAATCTTTAATTTCTTTGGAGAATTAATGGAGGAATTTGGATTTCTTGGGAAGAAAGTTTGATGATCTAGGGTTTTGCTTGAGAGAGATTTGATAAAAAGTGGATGTAAAGTTCTTTGGAAGCATTTAATTCATTATTTAAGACCGATTAGTGGCTAGGAGAATAACCTAAGTACCCCCTTTTATCTTTTAGATGGAACAAGAAAAACGAACTCTTTTTTCGAATTGGGTGGACATCGTGATGCGTCACTATCGCGATGGCTCACTGGAAAATGGAAGAGTGGAAAATGGACTTTCTCCACAACATACCATGATTGCGGAGCCCTTTAGTTTGTCATTTTGATCACTGGCACGACACGGCAGTATCGCGAGGTCTCACTAAAAATCGTCAAACAGGAAATTGGCCCTCTCCGCGATGTGCCAATATTGCTGAGGTCCACTTGAATTTGACAATCATCATTTTACGCTTCTCTGCGACACACTAAGGGCCCAAATCATGGTATTTTACGATTGAAACTTAAAATGTCTATAACTTCTTACTCGGTTATCGAATTTAAGTGAATCTTATATCGTTGGAAAGATTATTCAATTTTCCACACAATGGGAGGTATAAATATAAAGAATTTCACTCAAAATAAATAGTATTCATTTCCGAACCTATCCCTTAATATTTTAGGGATGAATTTAAGCTTAGAAGGTATGAGGTGTTATTTTATCTCGCCCTTGGAAACATTCGTCCTCGAATGTTTCTAGTTATACTAAGAATACTGAGGAAATTTGAGACTATAAGATATTAAAATGAGCAACTGAATCTAAATCATTCTAAGCTTCTAAGTAATTTTGTGAGTGCATGATATTACATGAGGACAACTATTGAGCTGAATATTTGAATTGAAAAGAACTATATCAAGGAAGAGTCTTACCTTCAGATAAATCTGAATTTATGGAGAAGAGGTGAGGGTACTTGGCTCGTATGTCTACTTCTGCTTTCCAAGTGGCACACTCAACAGACTGAATCAGCCAAAGAACTTTGACCAAAGGAACTTCTTTGTTCCTCAGTCTACGGATCTGATGATCCAAAATCTTAACTGGAATCTCTTCATAAGAAAGGCCATTTTGAATAATCTGAGCTTTCTAATGAAACTACAATGGTAAATTAACCGATGCACTTCTTAAGCATAGAGACATGGAATACAGGATGAACGATTGAAAAGTCTGCCGGGAAATCAAGATCATAAGCTTGTTTCCCAACACGACTCATAATTCTATAAGTGCCAATATACTGGGGACTAAGTTTCCCTTTCTTGAAAAATCTCTTCACCCCTTTCATGGGTGAAATCTTCAGATAAACTAAATCACGAACCTCAAATTCGAGGTCCCTTCTTCTCATATTTTCAAAGGATTTCTGATGACTCTAAGTGATTTTTAATCTTTTTCTAATCAATTTAACTTTCTCCAAAGCTTCAAAGATTGTGTTAAACCAGAAAAATAGCTCACCTACTTCAAACCAACTTATGGGTGATCTACGTCTTCCCCCATAAAGAGCCTTAAACGGGGCCATCTGTATACTAGAATGGTAACTGTTATTATAAGCGAACTCAATCAACAACATATTCTTATCCCAACTACCTTTGAAATTAAAAGAACATGCTCTCAACATATCCTCTAGTCTGAATGGTCCTCTCTGTAGGACCATCTGTCAAAGGGTGGAAAGCTGAACTAAGATGAACTTGGGTACCAAGACCCTTCTAAAAACCTCTCTAAAACTGGGATGTAAATTGAGAACCTTTATCTAAGATGATAGAAAAGGGAACTCTATGCAATCTGAATAACTCTCGGATATACAACTTAGCATAATCCTCAACTGTATAGGATGTATGAACTGGAAAGAAATGCGCTGACTTAGTCAATCTATCTACGATAAGCCAAATTGAATCATGCTGGCGATGCGAATGGGGTAAACCAATCACAAAATCCATATTCATCTCTTCCCACTTTAAAGTGGGGATACTAAACTCTTGCAACATATTATTAGGTCTTTGGTGCTCTACCTTAACCTATTGACAAGTTGCACACTTAGCTATGAAAGCCACTATATCCCTCATCATACCACTCTACCAATAGATTCCCCGTAAGTCGTGGTACATCTTGCTAGCACAAGGATGAATAGAATAACAAGTATCATGCGCTTCAGCCATAATCTGATGTCTCAAACCATTAACACATGGCACACATAATATACTTTGATATCTCAACACGCCATCTTTCCCTTGGGAGAAAACCTCTACTTTTAGATCTTTAACCGACTCCTTTAGTTTGAACAAACTAAGATCCATATCTTGCTTCTCTTTCACTTCCAAAACTAGGGAAGATTCGAAACTACTCTGAACCCTTGCATTCCTTTCATCTAAATCAACCAACCTAACGCCCAATCTAGCCAAACGATGAACTTCTCGAGCTAATTCTTTCTTATCATTCTCCATATGAGCAACACTACCCATAGTCAATATACTAAGGGCGTCTGCCACTACTTTGGCCTTGCCCGAATGATACAACATGCTCATGTCATAATCCTTCAACAATTCTAACCATCTCCTTTGACGAAGATTCAACTCTCTCTAGGTAAACACATACTACAAACTTTTGTAGTCCATGAACACATCAACATGTACACCATACAGATAGTGTCTCCAAATTTTCAATCCAAACACCACAACAAATAATTCAAGATCATGGGTTTTGTAATTCTTTTCATGAGGCTTAAGCTGTCTAGAGGCATAGGATATGACCTTACCTCTATGCATCAACACAAAATCCAAACTAATTCTAGAGGCATCACAATACACCATAAAATTGTCTGTACCATCTGTAATGCTAGGACTGGGAATTTAGTGAGTTGAGTATTCAACTCCTGAGAACTTTTCTTATAGGAATCTGACCAAATGGAATTTAACGTTCTTTTGGGTCAATCTAGTCATGTGAGATGCAATAGATGAGAAAGCCTCAACAAAATGTCTGTAATAACAATCTAAACCCAAAAAACTCTTAATATCTGATGTAGAGATAGGTCTAAGCCAATTTCTTATGGCTTCTGTCTTTTGGGGATCAACTCTAATGCCATCATTGGAAATAATATGATTGACAAAAGCTACTAACCTTAACAAAAATTCACACTTGTTAAATTTGGAGAACAATTGATGATCTCTAAGAGTTTGCAGGACAATCCTAAGATGATCTATATGGTCATCCTCACTACGGGAGTACATAAGGATATCATCTATGAATACTATCACAAATATGTCTAGATACTGTTTAAACACTAGATTTATGAGGTCCATGAAAGCTGCTGGAGCATTGGTTAGCCCGAATGACATGACTAGAAACTCAAAATAACCATAACAGGTTCTGAAAGCTGTCTTTGAAATATCACATTCCCTTACTTTAAGCTAATGATAGCCAGATATAGGGTCTATTTTTAAGAAATAACTCGCACCTTGGAGTTGGTAAAATAAGTCATCAATCTTAGTAAGAGGGTATTTGTTCTTGACTATAACCTTATTCAATTAATGATAGTTAATGCACATACGAAAAGAACCATCTTTCTTTCACACGAATAGGACGAAACCACCCCATGGAGAGACACTAGGCCTTATGAAACCTTTATCTAAAAGATCTTTGAGTTTCTCTTTCAACTCCTTAAGCTCAGCGGGAGCCATATGGTATTGAGGGATGAAATAGGCTGAGTATCAAGAAGAAGGTTAATACTAAATTCTATCTCTCTATCGGCTGAGTATCAAGAAGAAGGTTAGTACTAAATTCTATCTCTCTATTGGGAGGTACCCCTGGGAAATCTTCTGGAAAAATATCCAAAATCTCATTTACCACACTCACTGAGTGAATTATTGAAGTCTTCGACTTAATGTCTTTGACTCGAACAAGATGATAGATACATCATTTAGAAGTAAACTTTTTAGCTTTAAGATAAGATATGAAATTAATTTTGGGGGACATCGAATTACCTGACCAATCAAAGACTGGCTCATCAGAAATCTAAAACTTTACCACACAGGTGCGATAATCTATAAAAGCATAACAGGAATGAAGCCAATCCATACCAAGAATAACATCAAAATTAACCATATCTAACTCTATCAAGTCTGCTAACAAGAACTTATGAAGGACAGTGATAGAACACTTTTTTATAGATTTATTTACCAACAACTGAATCACCTTCTGGAGTAGAAACCATGAAGAGCTTAGGGATTTTTCAGAAGTTATCTCAAAAATTTTTGCAACTAATGGGGTCACTTAAGAGAAACTTGACCCATGGTCTAACAACACATATACATCAAGATAAAAGACACGAAGCATACCAATCACAACATCGAGTGAATCCTCCTGCTCCTGGTGGGATGGTAAAGCATAAAATTAATTCTGGGGATGACTGATAAGCCCAAATTACAAATCTCTTATAAGAGCATAAGCGGTCGTTGTCAAATATATAACCCAACTCGGTTGGGGTCGAATCCCACAGGGAATATTGTCCTAATTAAGTTATATGCAGATTAGTTAACTTTTAATCATTCATTTTCATAAAACTAAAAGGGGAAATTTCATTCAGTTCACAAATTAATAGTTTCAGATTAACAAAATGAGATTTATGGAGTAGTATTCAACTTCAGAGAAATAGAAAGCTAGGGTTATATCAACCTTGTAGTTTTCAATACTTTGTAACTATAGGCTTTACGAATTCATACATGCATCGTGCTTACAGAGAAATGTATTGTATTTAATAACATAATCCTAGTGATTCTTAACCATCATGGACTAATTCACTTTAGTTCTCTCGAATCAAAAGTGTTTACAAAAATAATACAAAATCTCCAAGTAGTTAATCCTATTAAGGCATTAACATATGAAATATGGGTTGGAAATCTAATTTTTTTGTCACTTTTTAAGGCATATTCTCTATGTTTGCAACCATGAGAATTCAAGATAAGAAAAGAGAGTATGATGTAAGAAGATAAATACATGATGAATTCAAAAACCCAAAGTAATAGATTGTATGTTACAAGGCTTCCATAACCCTAACTAATAAACTTAGCTACTAATGAATAAGACAGGAATCATAATAGAAATATTCATCATACCAAAAAAATAAACACAATCTTAGCAGAGAAGATGAAGTAGCATTTCTTCCTTGGTGCTAGCCGCCACTCTGCAATTCAAAATGATACAGAATAATGAATTATATGTGACTTTTCAGCATCAAGTAGTTTTAATAACTTTTCCCTCATAATTTCCTTCTAAGTACCTAGACTAACTCTAAATGATAAATTAATCTTTGACATAGTTTTTAGGCTCCACATTTGGTCCAAACTGATACTCTCTCTTGTGTATATCCATCCGCATTCCATAGTCCCATTATGTCTCCGTCTACCTCATTAATACCTGAAATCATACTAATCACATCGGTTGGCTCAATTACATAGAAGCAGAGTAAAAACATAAGAAACTAGGCACTTTGTTCTCCAAACATAGCTAAAATATAATTAAGTTATGGTGCTTAGGCATATAAATACACCCAAGATCACCACCCCACACTTAAAGATTTGTTTGTCCATGAACAACTTATCAAATAGGTCTTTTATGGGTTGAAATGTAGGCTAAAGGTTGGGTAGGAACTATTTTGGCCATAAATAGTGACTATTTTCCCTAAGCACTTTAATATAGTACATTATGCAACTAAGACCAATTTCTAACAACCAATTTACACCACTTTCATATATCCATATCTTTTATTTTCACTGCATCCCATTAAACTCAATTATAACACTATTGTGGGAGTATGCAACCCTTTCAAATATTTTTTTTTGGACTAATTTCACGTTACACACCCCTATGATAGACACCCTCAACTTAAACGATTTGCCTTAGTTGAGGTGCATAATGTACAAGAAGTACCAGGGCCAAAATAAGTTCATTGTAACAAGTCTGGGATAAAATATGGAACTTTTTGAACAACTTTTAATACTCTTAACGAAATCAATTATACATGCCAATAACTAGACTTTGGGGCATAAATTTCACCTTTGTTCTATTATTTGTCAAACTCCTAACTCAAATTGATTTTACATTAAAGCGCTTAGGAGCTTTTGGATCAAATGACGGTCTATTAAAGAATGGGTTTGGCAACATATGAGGCTAACAAAAGAACAAGCAAAAGGCTCAACAGGGCTAGCTAAGATAATGTTCAAACGTAGGTCAAAAGAGGCATGAACAATGGCAGTCAAAGAAATGCCTAAATCATCTCCTAAACTCACAATCTTTATTTTACTTTTCATACATACCAGGCAAGTTCTAGCATCAGTTGCAATAAGAAATATACAACAGTCTTACACACTCATGGCCCATGGTCAACTCAATTAGAAACGTTATTGATTTTCGACCCAATAATTAAATGAATTCAAATAATACCAACAATCACAACAAGAGACAACTAGAGCCTAGGTGTTTCAAATGTAATGGTCAATCACATACTTATGTTATAATGTCATGTGATTCACAAGAACTGTTACATGCAAGTAAATGACTAATTTTCTCTTAAGACGGTCATCATCCATCCATCATCAAGAAAAACACCTAATTATGACTAAATCAAACAAACATATATCAAGAAAAAAATAAAATAATTGATCCTATCACAGAAGTATACTAGGGAGAAGGTACTATTTTCTTACAAAACAAGTAGCAAGGTAAACAGCCACCCTACACTTAAGCTCAGCACCGTCCCTAGTGCAAATAACAAGATAAAGAACTTGGCTAGTAATACTCTTCATTTACATTAGGAGTCATGCCCTGCATTGAGATCATCATTAGAGCCATTTTTCCAGTATTCATCATATCATCCACATCAGCCACACATAATGAACTAACTCCAACTAAGATGAGGGTGGTGAATTTACCACCCCATACTTAATTTGTTAGTATATTCAAATTAAGTGTTCTTGTTTGGTACTCAGACTTCGCTGACATCTACTCTGACATGGTGCACCAACATTAGTCAATACAATTCACTCACTTAATTTCCACCAATTTTATTTCAATGAAATAATTTTTGAACAAAGCTATGCCTTAGAGTTTCAACATATCAATACACACAAAAGACCATCATTTTCACACGATTTAACCAACACCATGTTCCATCAAGTAAGTTGTGAAATAATGGCAACAAAAATAAACTAAGTTAGTCATGAACAATTCAATCACATGCAAAAGCTTAAAGTACTACAACAATGCTGTCCACTACAACAATCGTGTTTATCTTCCTAAGATTTTCAAAACCCTTCTTTGACATAACCATGGCGAGAATTCAATTCATAATCCTCAAGAAAACAATTAACTATAATATAAGGTTAAAATAACTAAGGATTACAAAAGTAAAACTTACCTTGAAGATGGAAGATTGAGGAAAAAAAAATTCTTGAGATTGTTAAGCAAAGAGTAATCTTGAAGGACAAAAAAAATGGCGAGAGAGGAATTTTTTATGGCTTAGGGGTGAAATAAGGATGAATTTGGGAATTTAGGGTGTCGAGTCTATTTAAAGAATGAAATTCAGATCGGGTTGACCCAGTTTGAGGCTGAGTGTTTTGTTGAAGTGGGTTGGATATGCGACGCACAAGGAATGGCAAATGTTTAAGTGTGCGTCGCATTGAGCATCGCACAAGTAAAATAGTGAGTCTATGTGGTATGGTTGGTATCACATATGTTATCGCACAAGGTTAAGTATGCGCCACACAACTTGTCGACTAAATTAGACAATGCACCGCACAAGTGATCACCTACCTTAGGCAGTGAAATTATGCCTTATGTTAAGCGCCACATAAGCCATCGCCTAGCCATATGTGTGCGTTGTATAAGGCATAACACAAGTTGAATTAGCGCTACATAAGCATTCACCAACTTAAAATAGTGAGGGGGTGTATTTAGGTATGCGACGCATAAGCTATCGCCTAAATTAAGGAGTGTGCCGCACATCCTAACGCTCAAGTTAGCCTCCTAACTTAACGCACGAGTGAGTCAGTGGGCTTAGGCCATGTGCTACGTGACGCAAAATGTATATCCTAGTTAAATTTGGGCCCTGCAGAGTGTAAATTCAATATTAAGCTTGACATCACCCATTCTATCACCTAATTTAGTCGATGGAAAAGGTCTATACCACTGGGGCTTTACCCCCGCACCCCCATCGAGGTTAGTGGTGGGCTCCAAGATTGGTCCTATCAGCCCGATCCCTATGCTACCACCACAGACCTCATTGAAAATCACAAAATAAAGTCGCACCACAAAACTTTTTGGGTCGGATTAACATAATTTGGGTAATAACTCTAACACGAATCATGACTCGAGCCTGACACATTTGACCACTCCAACTTACTTGTAATATTCTCGTTACTCCTGAATTACCACTATTGATATGGCTCAGTTACAAACCGAATTCGGTACCAATCACCTCCTTAGTACTTTATGCACCTACACTTAATTAAAAAACCTAAAAATAATTAGAAGAATGGGTTGTCTCCCACCAATCCCCATAGTTTTGGTCGTGGATCAACTCTTATTTTTACATTTTTATTTAACATGATAAAATAAAAATAAAATCATGGGTTGCCTCCGATGCATTGCCTGATTTAATGTCACGATACAACTCAATTATCTTGACTACTCAAGCTTCATCAAGATACATCAATGATACCATTTGTACCTCATCTTTATAGAATACATCAATGATCGAGAAAAAACTATCTCTTTTTTTGTTTTATTGATTTACACACTTTAAAACTAACCTCTTTTCTGTTGAGCCTAAAGTTTAGCTCATTCAACTCCAAGTCAACTAACACTTTCCCAGTTGCTAGGAATGGCTTACCCAAAATTATAGGTACTTCAGAGTCCACTTCGCAATCAATAATTATAAAGTCAGCAGAAAATATAAAATCAACCACCTTTACAAGTACATCATTTAGAATCCATACTGGCCTTTTTACCAATCTATCCGCCATTACAAGTCGTATGTTTGTGGGTGTGGGGTCTCCCAAACCCAACTTCTTGTAAATAGATAGCAGTATCTGATTGATGCTAGCTCCCATATCACATAAGGCCTTAGCAAAATCCAGAGACCCAATTATACAAGGGATGGCGAATGCTCTTGGGCCTGCCTTCTTCTGCACCAGTGACCTTGTAGAAATAGCACTACATTAATGAAGATTATTCACCAGTTCATAAATTACTGCTCTTTTCTTCATCACAAGATCTTTCATAAATTTAGAATATCCTGGCATTTATTCAAGTTCTTAAACTAAAGGCACGTTCAGTGTCAATTGCTTCAACATAGCCATGAATTTTTTAAACTTGCCTTCATCGTTTTTCTTCTTTAATCATTGTGGAAATGGGGGTGGTGGCCTTAGGATTTAAACTAGAGCAACTTTTAACTCCTTTCTTATACTTTGCTCCACATCACTAACATGCTTCATCTTAGGTGGTTGTTCTACTTTGGCACTCTTCTTTTTCGAACCTCCCAACTCCACAGTCACCACTAAAGATTCATTAACCACCTCCCAATCTATTTTGACCACATCAGTATGAAAGAATGCTCTTAATCTTGGACTAGATAACATCTTACCTCTCCTAGTAGTAATAGCCATACACGATCTATCAGTCCTCAAATTCTGAACTGTATTACTTGGTAGAGTCCCATTCTGTCTTTGGCTGAATGCTGCAGATAATTCGCTCATCTGCTGCTCTAGTTATTTAATAGCAGTTGAATGAGAATTTACTAGTTGACTCATGAAAGATATGTCACTCTTCATCGTAGTCACCCCAGAATTAGTTGTCTCAACTCCCCTTAATAGTTTCTCCATCATGTCCTCCATAGATATTTTTCCTGAATTGGTAGCAGTATTATCACAACTTCCAAGAGGTACAAACAGTCCACTTTTGTCACTTTTATTCTTCCAATATCCTTAATAGTTCTAACCTTGGTTTCCTTGACCACCGATCCAAAATTCGGTGTTTGATTCAGCTCCCTTACTGTGGGACCTCATAACTTTTACCTTTTATATATTCTCTGATACCAAATGTTTCATAAGTAGATCCATTTGGTTTTTTATGTGAGCCATATCCTAATTACGTTTCTCTCTTCTCCTACGCTGCTCTACTGATATTGCACCAGAACTAGTATTGCTTGCTACAACAAAATCTCTGGCATGCCAAGCTCTACTTATCTTAGTCATTCTTTCTAACATATCCACAGCCTCAGTAGAGGTGAGCTCCATAAAATCTCCTCCTACAACATTATCCACCATTGGCTTTCTAACTGAGTCCAAAGCTCTATAGAATGTTTCCATCAAATGTTCATCAGTCATATTATGGTTTGGGCATTGAGTCAACTTCTTTTTAAACCTCGTCGAAGTCTCATGCAAAGCTTCATTAGCCAATTGCCTAAAGTTTCTGATCTCATCCCTCAACTATAACATTTTAGAGGGTGGAAAGAACCTTTCTAGGAAAGCACCTATCAATTACCTTTAATTTGTTATAGAATCAGGAGTTAGCTCATTCAACCACATAGTTACCTCTCCAAATAGAGATAGTAGAAACAATATCAAATGAATAGCATTTGTCCCAATCCAAGATAATCAAACGACTTACAAATATTGATGAAATTCACCAAATAGAGATTTGGATCATCACCAGGTAATCTACTAAAGAGTCCTTTCAAATTCAGTAACTGGATCACAGTACTAGTGATGTTGAATTTCACCCCAGGAGCTAGCGGTGGTGGAATGATTGTCCCTGTAGTTCTAGCTCCATCTAAATCATCCTTCTCATTGTCAATATCAAACTGCACAACTTGGCAGTCTAGTCTTCCTTTGAATAGACAATTTTGATTTACAGGTGCAACTACTCCTGCTGCACACCTCTTACTAACTGGGTTAATTAAATTATCATCTCCCAGGTCCTATTCATCTAGATTAGGTACCCAACCTGTGTTATCTACATTCTTTTGATTTAATTAAGCATTATCCAAAGCGGCTAATCTTTTAACTTCTCGTTGGTTAGCCATTCTTTTAATGAAATAAGGTTCAGGATTAAAGGGTAATAATTGTTCTCCTAAACTTCTGGTTCATGGAATAAATAACAATGATCCTGTAATGAACAAAATATAATAAATAAATGTAAAATAAGGAAACTTGACTAAAGGTCAATTAACACACATAACTCAATCGAAAACCATATTCCCAGGCAACGGCGCCAAAATTTGATATGCCCAAATTCTAACTCTCTTACAAGAGTGTAAGCAGTCATTGTCAAATATATAACCTAACTAGGTTGGGGTCGAATCCCACAGGGAATATGGTGCTAATTAAGTTGTATGCAGATTAATTGACTTTTAAGCATTCATTTTCATAAAACAAAAAAGGGGAATTTGATTCAGTTCACAAATTAATAGTTTCATATTAACAAGATGAGATATGTGTAGTAGTATTTGACTTCAGAGAAATAGCAAGCTAGGGTTATGTCCACCTTGTAGTTTTTAATACTTTCTAACTGTGGGCTTTACGAATTCATACATGCATCGTGCTTACAGAGAAGTGTATTGTATTTAATAACATAATCCTAGTGTTTCTCAACCATCAAGGACTAATTTACTTTAGTTCTCTCGAATCAAAAGTGTTTACAAAAACAATACAAAATCTCTAAGTAGTTAATCCTTTTAATGCATTTACATATAAAATAGGGGTTGGAAATCCTATTTTCTTATCACTACTCTCTTTTCCGAACATCAACCTTTCTATCAAATAAGTTATGTTTTAAGGTATATCCTTAATGTTTGTATCTACGAGAATTAAAGATAAGCGAAGAGAGTATGATATAAGCCAATCAATACATGATGTAAGTCGATCAACACATGATGAATTTAAAAACCCAAAGTAATAGATTGTATGTTACAAGGCTTCCATAACCCTAACTAATAAACTTAGCTACTCATGAATAAAATGGGAATCACAATAGAAATATTCATCATACAAAAAAAAGTAAACAGAATCTTGGCGGAGAAGATGAAGTAGCATTTCTCCCTTTGTGCTAAGCCGCCACTCTCCAATTCAAAAAGATACAGAATAATGAATAATACATGACTTTTTAGCATCTAGTAGTTTTAATAACTTTCCCACATAATGTTCATCTAAGTCCCTAGACTAACTCTAAATGACAAATTAGTCTTGGACATAGTTTTCAGGCACCACATTTGATCCAAACTGATACTCTCTCTTGTGTCATATGTCATCTAGATTCCATAGTCCCATTATGTCTCCGTCTACCTTATTAATACCTGAAATCATGCTAATCACATCGGTTAGCTCAATTATACAAAATTAGAGTATAAACATAAGAAACTAGGCACTTTTTTCTCAAAACTTAGCTAAAATATAGGTAAGTTATGGTGCTTAGGCATATAAATACACCCAAGATAACCAACTACCACTGATACTAGATGAGTGCCCTGAGGTGGGGCTGGGTGACCTAGAGGAGCTAGGTGAACTATTAGCCTGAGTTTGAGAGAGAACATCCTTATTTCCCTGCCTAGCATACGAGTACTCTTTGATTCTATAGCTCAGCTGGCTGCAACAATAGAAACCTCTCCAACTAGTAAATACTCACCAGGGTAATTCTTACCACACCTAGCACACTCAGGATAACTGCTCCTATTTCTCATGCTATTCTGAGATCTGGACATATATAACTTATCCCATTATTCTTGTCTGGTTCTGAGTGCAGTAGCACTAGCTGAAGATGGTGTAGGAATAGATGAATAATTCTGAAACTGGGAATGATATCCTTCTCCAGACCTATTCTGACTATGATCAAAATGTCCTGTTCTAGCCCTCTTATTCATTCTCTCTCTTTTCTTCATCTTCTCTACCTCAATCTTTTGAGCATATATCATTAATTTAGGAAGACCCATATCTCCAATGAGCATAGTAGTCCTACACTTATTAATAACTAACCCAGACATACCGATCAGAAACTTATTTTTGCTTGACCTAGGGTCAGCCATATGCTCAGGGGCATACTTAGATAACTAGTTGAACTTAAGGCAATACTCATTCACTGTCATTGAGTCTTACCTTAAGTTCATGAACTCTTCTATCTTATCTTTCCTCATCTTATATGAGAAGAAATTGTCTAAGAATACATCTTAAAATATTTGCCAAACCATGGGAGCTGCATTCTCCCTTCTACTTTTCTTCCACATCACCACCCAATCATATGCAACATCTTTCAGCCTATAGGATGTAAATTCTACACTCTTTTCTTCAGAACAAGCATAATTTGGATAATCTTCTTCACCTGATCTAAATAAAATTATGGGTCCTCACCTGCTTTCGACCTAAAGAATTCTGGTGGGTTCATCCTCATAAAATCTCTAATTCCAGCTGTGGATAAGTCCCTATCTTACTGAGGTGGGATTGTAGCCTGACGATTGCCCTGAAAATTAGCTATCACAGCTTGGGCTAACGCCTAAAAGAAATCTCAAAACTCTACATATAACACATTCTCATTCAAAGGATCTGCGGGTTGAGGTGGCTGATAATCATTTATATGGGTGTTAGCTGGATGAAGAGGCATTTTAAACTATCACATAAAAGCACAAGTTAGAAGCAGATAGAGATATTGAATGCATGATAGATCATGAAAGAAGAGATAATTTCTTAAGAATGCTCCATAGCCTCTTGTTCATAGATGTGGCGTGCTTCACACCAATAAGAAAGACTCGATGTAACGCATCTTGTCTAACTTCCTAGGACTATCTAAACCTTAGGCTCTGATACCAAGTTTGTAATACCCCAAAATTAGAGCTCCCAGGATGCCACACGGTGCTCCAAACTACAAGTAGTCCTGAGATAAGTCTGGCTACCTTCTACTAAGTTTGGATCTCAAAATAGGAGATAGAAACGTAAAGTAATAATATCTGCAGAAATCTTATCTGAAACATACTAAAAGCTTTGGTAAAGCAATACTAAAGGATTCTAAATATTGAATCTAATGTCTAAAACTAAATCCAGTAGTTCGTCAAGCCTCTACTAACTGAATCTAGAGAGTCACTGGGACAGGGCCCCAGCTGGCTCATACTATCTAAAATGAATATGAAAAAATCTATTAATAAATTGAAAATATGAATATCTAAGTCCTCAAACTATGATGAATCACCAACTGCAGAGATGTAGATGAGATGCTTGAAAATTACTCGCGCTATCAAGGCTGAGCACCTGAACCTACATTATAAGACAATGTACCACATAGAAATATATGTGGATCAGTACTTTGATGATGTACTAAGTATATGAGGGTGAATACAATAAGTGACCAATATCATCACAAGTTACAAAATCATTCATGCTAAATGTAAATGACTCACATAGGCTTGAGTAAATCTGAAATCTGAAGATCATAAATCATAAATAATAAAGCATACGCTATAAATCTCGATAGCCATTACACTTAGTTCTGAAATATGCATTCTGTTTTTAATCTCAAATCATATAGACTAAGTGAAATATAAAAACTTATTCTTAAAATTCTTTACTATTATGGAGGTTATCTTAACCGACATAAACCATGTGAACTACATGGATTCCAACGTCTTGACCTCCTAAGGAAGAAACCTCACATTGGGGAGAGGTGTCATACTCTTGCCAGAGAGTATAACCTAATCCAGGTGATCGATCACAAGTTAAATCTGTCATACATAAAGAAATGGGAATAATCTCAATCATTACCTACATTAGCTCATAGTTCTATGGAAGATAGGGCACGCTAATCCCACACTTCTTGCTCGGTGCTAAATACTACTCCCTCTTAAATCTGTATGCTCAAACCATTGGAAATCAACTTTTTAAAACTAGCATACGGATTTATATGAAAACCAATTATGCATTTATCTAAGTAAATTTGTAAATAAAGTTTTTTCGAGTTCTGTAACTATAATAAACTGTAGTGGATTCCAAATCTAAACCAACGATCGAATGATAAAAGCTTTAGTGTAAAACTGTAAATAATCTACTCAAAAGATGCTTAAAGCATCATCTTTCTTGAAGTAATACTACTAAATCTTGGAATAAATAACCCATGTGTCAATCTCATGTTAAAACATCTTAAAATTCATGCTTGTTAATATAAACATTTATAATTCATTAATAAATCTGGAAATTTCAGCAATAAGTGTAAAAATACGAACATAATCATGGAATTCAACTTTTAAATCATTGAAAATATCATAAACTTGAAAATAACAATGATGGGTGTTAACCCTAACTTGAATTTCATGGGAAAACATATAAAATTCAGTAAATTTGAATTTCATGGGAAATCATATAAAATTCAGTAAATATGAATTTAAAATAAATTTTGGGAACAAGGACGAAAGGATTATCCTTGCTGAAAACCCCCACATACCTTAATTGATGATCTTTAATGAAAAACTTGAATCTTGGATTCCTATAAATGCTTTGAAGATGAATTCTTAGAATTCTTGTGTTGGGAATCCTCAATCTTCAATTTCTTAGGAGAATTAATAGAGGAATTTATATTTCTTGGAGAGAAAGTTTGATGAGCTAGGGTTTTCCTTGAGATATATTTCATGAAAAGTAGATGTAAAGTGATTTGAAGAGGTTTAATTCATTGTTTAAGATGGATTAGGGTCTAGGAGAATGACCTAAGTACCCTCTTTTATCCTTTAGAAGGAACTGGAAAAACGAACTTTTTTTTCAAACTGAGTGGCTACTGCAATACAACACTATCTTGGTGGCTCACTGAAAATGGACGAGCAGTAACTGGGCTTTCTCCACAATGCGCCATGATCGCAGAGCCCTTTAGTTTGTTATTTTGACCATTGGCACAACACGCCAGTATTGCGGGTCTCACTGGAAATTTCCAAATGGGAAACAAGCCATCTCCCCTATACGCCAAATCATGGAGGTCCACTAGAATTTGACAATCATCATTTTACGCTTCTTCATGAAGCACTAAGGGCCCAAATCACGGTGTTTTATGACTGAAACTTAAAATAGCCATAACTTCTTACTCGGTTATCAAATTTAGGAGAATCTTATATCATTGGAAAGCTTATTCAATTTTCCACACAATGGGAGGTCTAAATATGAAGAAATCCACCTAAAATAAATATTATTCATTTTGAAAGCTATCCCTTAATATTCTATGGATTAATTTAAGCTAAGAAGGTACATGACATTACAATATGGGATCTCCACTTGCTGATCCTAGCCTTTTTAGGTGTCTTGATGGTAAATTAAATTTTATTTAGCATACTAGACTTGATATTGCATTTTTAGTTTTGAATTTGAGACAATTCTTATAGCATCCTTAGGAACCTCATTTTTTGGTTGGGTTACATGTTTTGAGATATCTATCTAAGAATGCTTCACAAATAATATTACATTCTAGTTACTTAGTTATTTTTCTATAGGCTTTAACTAATTTTGTCTAGGCTACTTTTTCAATTTTAAGGAAATCTATCTCTAGTCATTATACTTTGCTTGGTGGTGTTCCTGTTTCATGGTAAAGTAAGAAACAACCTACTATCTCTTTATTCTCTACTAAAGAAGAGTATAAATCCCTACATAGTGTGGTTACTGAAATAGCTTGGTTAGTTAGAGTTTTAGGTGATCTTGGCATTTCCAATACTGATCTTGTCCCTATGTTTTGTGGTAGCCAGGAAGATTTGTGTATTTCCAAGAATTCAGTGTTCCATGAGCATACAAAATATATCAAAATCGATTGTCATTATGTTCATAAATGTTTTAGTTCTAGCCTAGTCAGTTAGCTGACATTATGACTAAGGCACTCAATTGTCTTTCTCATAATTCTCTATTACCTAAGATAGGAATGTTCTCATTCTCCAACTTATGAGGGTTTGTAAAGATATAAGCTATAGATGACAAGGCCCAACATATTGAAGAGTTGCAACCCACTGATACTGTTATTTGGGCCTATATGTCCTACCCACTTTCATTAATGTCTTGTTCATATGTATATATATAGAAGTAGATGTTCTATAACACTTTGATTACACATTTTCTTCTTTCTAGGAGAATCAATTCATATCTCTCTTTCTTATTATAGTTTTCCTCTTTACATTTCTAGAGTTTACATTATCAATTTCGCTATGGTTTCTTGTTGATGTAACTTTAAAATTCATCAAGGCTGATGCAATGTGTTATCCATTGCTAGGTGATTCCCTTTGATAACGTATTATTTGTTATGTGTTATGTGGACCAACATTTTTGTCATACTTGTAAAGTCTAGCATTCTAAATCTCTTCAAAATCAACATTGATGATGTGCTAGGCTTATATGGAAATTGGGTATATTTATAAGGCTTGCATCCATTGAGGAAGGGTATATTTTTGTCATTTTCAAGATCTATTTAAAAAGTATTTTCTTTAAACATTTCCATGAACACACCATGAAAAGGGTCCATTTCAATATTTCCACTTTAGGAGCTCCCATCACCGTGAGAGTTAATAATCCAAAATGGTTACTCAACTTATGATTTTTCTTATAGAAAGTCACTCAACTTTGATTCTTTCTCCAAAAGTCACTCAACTATGAGTTGTTTTCTCAGAAAGTCACCAAACTTTAGTTTTTATTTTAAAAAATCACTAAATTGTGAGAGTCTTACTTACAATGTCGCTCAAGCTATTTAATTAATTTTTTTCATTAAAATTTTCTAACATGTAATTTTATTTAAAACAAAAATTTTAATAAAAAAAAATATTTTCATTGAAACAATCAGTTTATTGACCCACCCATATCTAAAATTCATTTAAATGGTTTAAATAAACATCTTTTTATTTCTTAGAATTTTGGTTTGACGACTATTTTTCTTTTCCAATGTTTTCTTTGATCTAAAGTATATACAGTAATACAAATCATCAATTAATATCCTAAAATCACAATCATTTGTTATACATTTTTTGCTGCTAAATCTATCTCGTTGTAGTGTATATATTATAATGTTACTAATGTTTGATAACATTTGCTAATGTTTTATATTATATCATTTTAGGTTAAATTTTTTAAAGTTTAAAATCTATAACATTCCATTTTATCAACATTCACTGTATTTATTTGATGCATGTGTATATTATGCAAGTGGTAATACAAAAAATTGTACTATGATTGGAAAATTGATTTAGTAAATAATTATCACATTGAAAGTTAATTAAATGTAATAAGATAATGAGTATTATTATTAAAATCATAAAAATTAATATTAACATTATAAGTTAATTGATATAAACTATTTAGGATAGTTTTAAATTTCCAAAGATTAAATGTAAAGTAAACATGAAAGTATGTCATTATTGGTGCAAATGATTTTTTTTATTTTTTTTAGAATTGTGGTTTTAAAAAAAATTTTGATGTACCAATCTTAATAAAAATATTAATTAAATAGCTTGAGTGACTTTATAAGTAAAGCACACATTATAAAGTGAATTTTGAAGTAAAAAAAATTGAATGACTTTATGAGAGAAGAAATAACCCTTAGTTTACTGACTTTTGGTTAAAGAAAAGAAGTTGAGTGACTTTGTAAGAGGAAAATCATAAGTTGAGTAAAATTTGAGTTATTAACTCATCACCATGATTATTCACCAATAATTCAATTCCTGATGCAGTTTAGTTTTTTCCCTAACTTTCCATGGTCCTAAACGACAGTGATAGGTGGCGCTAGAGTCTTGAGTTGGAATTGTTAGCGAACCTCATCACTGTTTACTAGAGTTGGGTCATTATCAAGCCATGTTGTGAATGATTTGTCATTATATCATTTTGTTATGAAAGAACATCCTCCAATAATTCTTCCAAATCTAATTAATTCCCCAAGTTTCTATCATTTCCACAACTTTCCTCCTAAATATACCATGAATGGTTAAACTTCTTGAACTTTTTCATTTATGCCCTCTCTCTAAATACGAATAAAATCACCCTCTCCATTCCTTATCTAGTCTTCAGTATGTGGATCTTCAACGAGACTAGATGAGAAGTAAGTGTATGTATCTTTCTTAGGTAGGCCAGTGTTGCTAATGGATTGCCAATTTATTGCACTAGGGGCTATAAAGAATTAATTTAAACAATTCAAGTTAGAAGTGAATTAGTACATCAAAATAATAAAATAATTTTCCTATTCCCAGAGTGGGTACTGAACTATTTACCCTCAAAAGGGTATAATTAAGTTTATAAGTGTGGTTCAAGGTAATGCAAATTGCGATGATCAAAATATGTGGTTTGTATACTATAACTTACATAATCAGAAAAGAACAAGGATAAATAAATAAATGTAGAGTTTGAATAAAATAATGAGTTAAGTAAATAGAGTGAGCCTGAGGTTTGATGTTGGTAGCTGACAACATCATTAAATAGCCTTGATATTATTGATACTAATAAGCACAATGTAGAACAGACTTAAGAACACAATTTATTTGTACATTACAAATGAAAGAAAAATAATTTAAAGATCTACAAAAATTTAAATAGAAAGTATTTATAAGTAAACCCTAGAGAGAATTATTCATATAACTTGACCACGCAAAGACTTCTATTTATCCATATGTTCATTTTATGCATAACGGTTGGAGATGATTACAAATATTTTGGAAGCAGTTAAGCTTTTCTCATATCCAATTTGGTCATTGAATAACAAATGTTTTTGTGCTGCAGGAGGTACGAGGGCTTGGTGGAGTGATATAACAATCAAATATGATATATTTGATTTCTGGGTGAATGGTTACTCCTTTCACCCATTGTAAGTAAGGTGCACAATTTGTATTGATGCTAAGTCAGACCTACCATATCCTTTCTTTCACATATCATTCCCTAATTCACCATATATTTAATATGATTATTCCTTATAGAATTACGCATAAGCTATGCAATGATTAATCTCTTATTATCTTCCTTATGTCTTGTGTTTTATCATATGATATCAGAGAATGAATAAAGCTGTGAACTATGTGAACAAAACTATCACATACATAAACTATCACCAACTTCTTCGGACCATCTCATTACTTCATATCCTTACAAAATATTTATCCTATTTTAATATATTTGTCTTATTTACGGTGGGGATTCACTTATAATGTTCAAAATAAATCCTCTAATGATAAACTAAATCGTTATCATCCTATTATTGACACTTCTAACCTATAAATCTTTCTCTCTAAGTTGTCCATCAACTAGCATTTCTATGTCATTCCTATTCATAATGCCTCACCAGTTCCATAGCTTATACCCATCTTTCTCCATCACCTTGGTACATATCTATTTGATTTCCTAAACATAAGATACATTAATCTCCATATCCTTAGCATAAAGTCCCTATGTTACAAGATCTTACTCTTCACCTAGAGGCTCTCGTAAACCACTTACCTCTGTCATCCCTGCCCCTGTCCCTAACCAGAATCCTAACTGATAACATAAGTCTAGTCTATCATCATCCACCAAAGACACTAAATGGAGTGAAATTTAATCAATGATATACTAGCTCCACCAACTAATCTATTATAAACAATTAATAACACAAGAAATGCAAAAAATGATATAGGAGACACACACTTATTGAAGTTTTAGTAAGTAACAAAACTACTGCTAAACAATTCAAGAAAAAAAATGTAGAAGAAAAATAAACTTGGGCAATAATAATCAAGACAAAGAAATACTTAAGAACAGAAGGAGAAGGATACATCTCACAATAAATATTGAAATGGCATTATTTCAAAAGGAATTTAAATAAAGAAAGAAAAACATGGACACCTTTGTAAAAAATAAAATATAAAAAAAACAATATAGAAATAGGTAAGAGAGAAAAATATGAATTGAGAGCAGAAATAGAATTAAATATAAACATATGTAGAATCTATAAATAAAGAAGAAAATATGAATTAAATAGGAACCAAGAAAATGAACACCAATCAATCTAGAAAAATTAAATACAAAAAATGTGCCAGGTGAATTAGAGGTACCAACTTTGGTAAGATAGATCATGATTGAAAGATGTTGCTCCCATCCACTCTAGGGTTGTATACTATTCAAATTCTTAAATCACTCTTTGGGGTATATTATTAGGGGAGAGTACTAAAATTTTATTTTCTCATTCAATCTTTTATGTTAAAAGCTAAGATTTTAGTTAAATCTAAGGCTTTTGAATGAAAGTGCACTGGAAACAACAATATCAACTCGCAGTAAGGAGTTTAGGATACTATAGAATACTCAAAAATAGTGCAAGATTGAAAAGAAGAAAAAAGAATGGGAAAGAGATAAATCGTTAGAGAAGAAAAAGAGAAAGAACTTACTTAAAAGGGAAACACTAGTAGATGATTGATTAGATAATGAGTGGATAGGATTTTACAGACGATGCAAGATAGAAGTTTTTTCATAGAGAGAGAAAAACTAAAGTTTTCCTCAATATAGAAGATTCTTTGGGAGGTCTTAGATGAGTTTGTGAAAACTTACCAAACATCAAGAAGCTTTTCATAGGACGAGATTTCAATGGGTACATCAGGCCCTTCTTGAAGTGTAATGATGATGTGTATAAAGGATTTGTTTTGGGGGATAAAAAAAGGAGAAACATTAGTTTTGAATTTTGATAGAGCCTTGGAGTTGATGGTACCCAAGTTTTTTTAATAAGAAAGAACTCTTGGTTATCTTTCAAAGATCTTTGGCCAAAACTCATGTAGACCTTTTGCTTCTTAGAAAGGGTAATAAAGGTCTTTATAAAGATGGTACTGTTATCTGATGTGAGAATATATTAACGCAATATATGATTTTAGTGGTAAATTTAGAGATCAAGAGGGTCAAGGATAACTATTTAAGAATTAAATAGGGTGTCTTGATTATGGCTAGCGCCCTAGAGATAAGGAAAAAATTAATAGATAGGGGGGCTTGGGGATGTAGTAACGACATAGATAGTATATGGAATAAGATTACTAGTTTCGTCACAGAGATGGTTAGAGAGGTGTTGGGTGTATTAAGAGGTCAGTTAAGAAATAAATAAATAGACTAATGATGGAATAGAGAAGTAAAAGAAAAGGTGGAGACAAAGAAGAGGGATTACATAGAGTTTGTAGAGAGTTAGTATAAGAAAGAGAAATAGAAGAGTATGAAAAATATAATACACCTAAGAAGGAGGCAAAGTTAGTAGTTATGATAGAAAAACACAAGCCTTTAGATGCTAGTACAAATAACTCGAGAAGAATGGTGGGGATAAGAAGGTATACATGTTATCCAAGTTTTGATATAGGAGATTTCATGATACGGACCAAGTGAAGTACATCAAGAATGAATATGGAAAAGTACTGGTGGGAGAGGTACTCATTAAAAAGATAAGAATCATACTTCTATAAACTCTTGAATAACAAAGGGGCAAAAACACAAGTTAGGGTTTTGGAATGGTTAAAGAGGCATGTTATGGTTATTATTAGTGTATAAAAGCAGAGTATAAGAAGAAAAAAATTCATAATATGTATAAGGATAGAGCAACTTGTAAGAATGTGATTGTAGTGGATTTTTGAAAGTGTACAATGTAATAACCCATACTTTTTCTTGATTGAAAAGTTTCCCAAGAATGTTAGAAGATTTCTTTGAAAGATGAATCCATTTTTTTACACAAAGTATTTTCAAGATTTTAATTTTTTTAATTTGGGTAATCGAATAAGCTTTCCATCGATACCAAATTTGCCCAAATTTGACATCCGGGTGAAGAGTTAGAACCTTATTAGTGAGACAGTGTATTACCTGAGCCTTCAGCACGTCCTGGAGATACCTCAAATGGAAATTGTCAATTTCCAGTGTTGCTCCGTGATAGTGGCTCATCGCGCCAAACTTCCAGGTCGCAGACAAGGTGGCAATGCAATAGCTTCATATCGCGCCATAGTTCAATTTCCCATTTGTTACTTTCCAGTGATTTAGCGTGATAGTGGCGCATCGCGCCAAGGATGAAAATGAGGAAATTTTCTCAGTAATCAAAGACACATCCAGTGTTAAAAGGGTCAATTTTCCACACCTATATATACCTAATAACACGTGATTTAGTCATTCTTCACCCAAAATATACTAGTTTCTCTCAAACACAAGCTAGGGTTTCTATTGGGAAATCAAATTCAAGAAGGTTTCACCATCATTCCTCTAGAAATCACATCCCAGGTATGCTTAGTGTTCATTCATGTACTTCTTTCATCCATGAAGCCCAAGAATCTCTTTTCTAAGTTTAAGTTTGTGGATTTCTTTATGAATTTCATGTTGTGTTTATTTTTTTTATGTTGAGAATGATTAATTGAATTCAATCAATTTTATATGAAATTAATTTGTATAGATGTATATTCATGTGAACCTATAAATAAACCATAGGATGGTGAAATTGGAGATGATTCATGATGATTAATTGTTGTATAACATTGTCTGCATGTGTTATGCCTACCATGTGTATGATTAAATGCCTAGATAAAGGAACAATGCCTAACTAGTATGTATCATGAAATCCTCATGTATGTACAAGCTTATGCATATCACATGTTTGATGAACACTTCAATACATGAATTATGAATTGTGTTATTGGTCATGTGTTCAAGTAAGCCATGCTATTTTAGTTTCTTCTCATCGAGTCCTAGGGGTACTTGTACCCGAATATTTAGCTCTGTGCCTAGAGCCATGTCATGTTTTCATGATCTCCTCAGTCAAGCTATGATCCATAGAACTCAGTCAGTCATGTGACTCAGGAAATCTCAGAAATCCCAGTAATTTCAATAACTCAATAATCTCAGTAACTTCAGTATTCCTAGTCAATCTTAGTAACTTCAGTATTCTCAGTCAGTCCTCAAAACATAGTACATTCTGTCACTCAATGGAACTCAGTAAGTTTAGTTTAGCTATGATAGACAATACCACGAGAATATATTCAGTTTAGTTAATCATCTCAGTTCAGTTAATCAGTTCAGTGCCTTTTAGATGGGAGTAGGATTTAGCACCGAGCGAGCCTAGGGATGGGGACTCACCCACTAGATAGGAATGAGATCCCTAGAAGCAATCCCTATGTTCTAGAACTATGTAGAGAGTGTAGGTATAAGATATGACCCATTGGATAGGACTGACGTACTGAGGGTTCACCCGTTAGCGCATTTAAATGTATAGGACTGATCCCAGGGGTCACCCGCTAGATTAGGACTAACTCCACAGTAGTTGTCTTTACTAGAGGCGTGGTACTGATACCCTTCCAGATGGAGTTATAGGTTGGGCCCCCAGTTAGCTTAGTATGGGGCACATAAGTTAGATTAATACATACTACAACTTCAGTTACAGAATTAAGACTGTCAGATATAGACAATTCAGCTTAGTAGTATAGATTTATAACTGTCAGATACAATCACTCCTTATCATATTAAATAGACTCCAGGATCACCCACTAGACAGGACTGATATCAACTATGGTCTATCAGTAATGGTATCATTAGATTTAGAGTTCACTCACTCGATAGGACTGATCTCAGATTCAGTTACTCAGATACAGTACGAAACTCAGGTAGTTCCATCAGATTCAGGACTATTAGATACAGTCACTCATGCTATCTGTTATATCATTTATTAGAACTTATGTTATTAGCATTTAGCTTTAGGACTGTTAGATACAGTCAACCAGACAATTCTTCATAATCAGAATTGTTAGACACAGTTATCCATGTATCGGTAATGTAGTATTAGTCCCTCAGTATTTAGTAATTTAGTATCAGTTTCTCACTTATCAGTGTCTTAGATGTCAATGTTAGTAGACTTAGTAGTCAGAACTCAGTATCCAGTCCTACCATGATCTCAGTTACAGTTACGTATGCATGCATGTATTCTTACGTTCATGTTAGTCAGTCAGTTAGCATTGTTTCTCCATATGAACCTATTGCATTCAGCCTACCTCACTTGCTGACACATTTGTGTTATGGTGTCTTATACCATAGATTTATAAGCACAAGCTCCAGATAACCAGTAGCATCCCAGTTCAGCGATCAAAGTTAGCAGTGAGTCCTCATCCTTCGAGGACATAATGATCACATTACTATTTTAGTTTTTAGTGATTTTTTCAGTTGGAGTTAGTTGGGGACATGTCCCATCAACTCCTTATTCAGATAGTTTAGAGGCTTTCAAAGTACAGTATGTTTAGAAAATTATCTTAGTTTTTTTGGTATTGTTATACCATATTTTTCAATTATGTACTAGTATTGAACCTTATTTTCTTTCAGTTCATGTTTCTGCATTTACGATATTATTACTATTATTCAGTACTCAGTTTACAGATATCAATCATGGGTTAGCTTGTGGTGCTTCAGGGTCTTGGGCTCCATGTAGCATTCTTGGTACAAAATTTAGGGTGTTACAAACTTGGTATCAGAGCCTAAGGTTTAACAGTGTCCTAGGAAGTCTGAAAAGCCGTATCTAGTAGAGTCTTGTGCATGTGTGTGTTGTGCACCACACTTATTTGCATGAGGCTATGAGGTGTTTTAGAAACTGTTTCCCTTCTTTTGGTATTCATGTCATACTAGTGAGCATAGTCTCAAAGTTAAACTCTCAGTCTAATCTATTTCTCCCTTTCTTCTACAGAACATGCCTCCTAAAAAAAGAAACAGGAATCAGTCAGCCCCTCATCCCGAAGAACTTTTGGGAGAACATGTTTCTCTTGCGGAGTTCAGGGCCGCATTCGCTAATCTTGCTTAGTCAGTTACTACTCATAATGAACAACCATCTATCGTTCCAGCCAACCCAGTGGACAATTCAACTGTAGCCACGATTCGGGACTTCATCCGAATGAACCTTCCATCCTTTCTTGGGTCTAAGATAGATGAGGACCCTCAGAAATTCCTAGAGCAGGTTAAGAAGGTGACCTACATCATGGGGGTGACTACTATTAAGAGTGCTGAGCTAGCTTCATACTAGTTGCAGGATGTTGTTCACAATTGGTTCAAGTAGTGGAAGTCAGAGAGGGCAGACGAGCAGGGTTAGTTAGTGGGAAGAATTCATTTCCGCATTCCATGATTAGTTCTTTCCCCTAGAGCTTAGAGAAGCCAAGCTGCTAGAGTTCATCAACCTCAGGTAGGGCAATATGATAGTGACCGAGTATTCTCTTAAGTTTACTCAATTAGCTAGATATGTCCCTCGTGTGGTTGCAGATAGTAGGTCTAAGATGAGTAAGTTTGTTTTAGGGGTGAATGATAGCGTGGTTATTGAGTGCAGATCTACTATGCTGAATATTGAAATGACTTTAGCCAGAATTATGACCTATTCTTAGCAGAGAGAAGAGCAAAAAATTAAGATGAAGGAAAAGCAGAATAAGAGGGCAAGGACAGGTAGTTTTAGTTTTGCTTAGCCTAAGTTTGGGGGTACTAGCCATTCTCAGTATAGTCATAAATTTTTAGTCCCAGCTCCATCTTCAGCTAGTGCACCAGTACCGAAGCTTAAGAATGATAGTACTGATGGGTCACCAAGATCTAAGGCCCAGGATAGTTAGAATAGGAGTCTTACCAATCCGCTTTACAAAAAGTGTGGTAAGAATCACCTAGGTGTATGTAGAGCAGACAACGAGGTATGTTATGGATATGGTAAGCTAGGCCACAGGCAACGGGAATATAGAGTAAGGGCTCAGAAGGGAAACGATTTCCGCCAGCAGGGCATCATTTCTAGTACCACTTGTGGTCAGTGTCAGAACAGGTTTTATGCTCTTCAGACTCGCCATGATCAAGAAAATTCCCCCAGTATAAATTTAGGTACGTTGTAGGTCCTTTATACTCATGATATGCATTGCTAGACCTCTTTCTCTAATGTAACTTAAGATTTTCAGCATAAGTTATTTAGTTAGGAATCAGTCTGTGGATGCCCTGTGCATCACCCTAGTATCTCAGTAGAGTGAGCATTCTTGGAGGGACATAGTGTCCCAAGGGAAGATACACCATTATTTCCTCAACATTCTCATGCCTTAAATAAAGTTTCTATTCGAATAAAGAATCCAGTTTACAGTAGAGGGTATTCATAAGTTGACCCTCACAGTCCCAACCTCAGCTTTTGGCCCAGTATTCAGAGGCTCAGTTCCATTCATGATGTTTAATTCGTATTTCACGTATTAGACTAGACTCAGTTAGCTTCTCGTATTTTCGCTCATGTAATTTTAGTAAGATGATCTCAAATTCATTAGCATTTTTGGTTAAGATAACAGTTCTCCTTAGTCTTACTCAGTTTCACGTTCAGTTTTCATGACAAACTTGGTACTAAGTACCCTTGCATATTCAGCCATGTATTCATATATTAGTTCAAGCATATAATTATGCATTAGACATGTATTCTCATTATGAGAAATTCAGTTCATCAGAATATTCAGTCATGTACTAATAAGTCAATTATTAGTCAAGCATCAGATATGCATAATTCATCTTATTAGTCATGCATTAGATATGCATGTTCAGTATGTTATATTCAACCATCGGTTATGTCAGTCATGAAATCATGTTCCACCTAGTCATGTTTAGTATGTACATCAGTTTGTATTCTTTCCCTCTAACTCAGTATCATTTGAGGATGAATGTTTTCAAGGGGGAGATATTGTAATACCCGTACTTTTCCTAGATTGAAAAGTTTCCCAAGATGTTACAAGCTTTCTTTGAAAGATGAATCCAATTTTGTACACATGGTATTTTCAAGATTTTCAATTTTTATCATGTGAGGAATCGAATAAGCTTTCCATCGATACCAAATTTTCCCAAATCCGACACCCGAGTGAAGAGTTAGAGCATTTTTAGTGAGACAGTGTATCACTTGAGCCTTCAACGCATTGCGGAGATAGCTTAAATGGCAATTGTAAATTTACAGTGTTTCTCCATAATAGTGGTGTATCGTGCCAAATTTTTAGGTCCCAAAATAGATGGCAACACAATATCTCCACATCGCACCACTGTGCAATTTCCCATTTGTCACTTTCCAGTGACTTGGCGCAATAGTGGCGCATCGCGCCAACAATGAAAATTGGGAAATTTTCTCAAAAATTAAAGATGCATCCAGGGTTAAAAGGGTCAATTTTCCACCCCTATATATACCCAATAACATGTGATTTATTCATTCTTCACCAAAAATATACAAGTTTCTCTCAAGAACAAGCTAGGATTTCTATTGGAAATTCAAATTCAAGAAGGTTTCACCATCAATCCTCAAGAAGTCACATCCCAGGTATGCGTATTGTTCATTTATGGACTTCTTTCATCCATGAAGCCTGAGAATATCTTTTCTAAGTTTAAGTTTATGGATTTCTTTAAGAATTTCATATTAGGTTTGTTTTGTTTATGTTGAGAATGATTAATTGAATTGAAATCCATGTTCGGTGATCAATTTTATATGGAATTGATTTGTATAGATGTATATTCATGTGAACCTATAAACAAACCCTAGGATAATGGAATTAGAGATGAATCATGATGATTATCTATTGTATAACGTTGTCTACATGTGTTTTGCCTACCATGTGTATTTTTAAATGCCTAAATGAAGGAACAATGCCCAACTAGTATGATATCATGAAATCCTCATGTATGTTCAAGCTCATGCATATCACATGTTTGATGAAGTGCTTCAATATATGAATTATGAATTATGTTATTGGTTATGTGTTCAAGTAAGCCATGCTATGTCACTTTCTTCTACACGAGTCCTGGGGGTACTTGTACCTGAACATTTAGTTGTACGCCTAGAGCCATGTCATGTTTTCATGATCTCCTCAGTCAAGCTATGATCCATAGAACACAGTCAGCTATGTGACTCAGGAAATCTCAGAAATCTCAGTAATTTTAGTATCTCAGTAATCTTAGTAACCTCAATATTCCCAGCCAATCTTAGTAACTTCATTATTCTCAGCTAGTCCTCAAAACTCAGTACATTTCGTCAATCAATCGAACTAAGTAATTTTAGTTTAGCTCTACTAGAATATACCACTAGTATCATTTTAGTTCAGTTAATCAGCTCAGCTCAGATAATCAGTTCAGTGTCTTTTAGATGGGAGTAGGATTCAGCACCGAGCGAGCCTAGGGAAGAGGACTCACCCGCTAGATAGGATTGAGATCCGTAGAAATAATCTCTAAGTCCAGAACTACATAGCCATTGTAGGTATGATATGTCATCCGTTAGATAGGACTTACTTACTCAGGGATCACCCATTAGCGCATTTAAATGTATAGACTGATCCCAGGCATCACCCTCTAGATTTGGACTGACTCTATAACAATTGTCTTTATCAGTGGCATGGTACTGACACCCTTCCATATGGGGTTATAGGTTAGACCCTAGTTATCATAGTAAGGGGCATGTCAGTTAGATGAATACATCTCACAGTTTCAGTTACAGAATTAGGACTACCAGATATAGTCAATTCACTTTAGTAGTATAGATTTAGGACTATCAGATACAATCACTCCATATTAGTTTTAAATAGACTCTGGGATCACCCACTAGACAGGACTAATCTCAACTACGGTCAATCAGTAACGGTATCATCAGATTTAGAGATCACCCGCTAGATAGGACTGATCTTAAATTCAGTTACTTAGATACAGTACAAAACTCAGCTAGTTCCATCATATTCAGGACTATCATATATGGTAACTCATGTTGTAAGTTATATGAATTATCAAAACTTATGTTATTAGTATTTAGCTTCGGGACTGTCAGATACAGTCAACCAGACAGTTCTTTATGATCAGAACTGTTAGACACAGTTATCCATGTATTAGTAACATAGTATCAGTCCCTCAATATTCAGTAATACAGTAGTAATTTCTCACTTATCAGTGACTCAGATGCCAATGTCAATAGACTCAGTAATCATAACTCAGTATACGGTCCTATCATGATCTTAGTTACAGTTACGTATGCATGTATGTATTATCATGTTCATGTTAGTTAGTCAGTTAGTATTTTTCATGCATATCAACCTATTGCATTCAGCCTACCTCACCTACATACTAGTACATTCAAAGTACTGACATATTGTGCTATGGTGTCTTATACCATAGATTTAGAAGTATAAGCTCTAGAGAACCAGTAGCATCCCAGTTCAATAATCAGAATTAGCAGTGAGTCCTCATCTTTCAAGGACATGATGATCACATTACTATTTAATTTTTCAATTTATTTCAGTAGTTGGAGTTAGCTTGAGACATGTCCAATCAACTCCTTGTTCAGACTGTTTAGAGGCTTTCAGACTAAAGTAGGTTTAGACAATTATCTCAGTTATTTTTGTATTATTATACCATATTTTTTCGTAATGTACTAGTATTGAACCTTATGGCATTTCCGTTCATGTTTCCATATTTACAATATTATTACTATTATTCAGTGCTCAGTTTACAGATATCAGTCATGGGTTAGCTTGTAGTCCTTCGGGGTCATGGGAATCGTGTAGCATTTCGGGTACCAAATTTGGGGCGTTAAATACAAGTACGACAAGTCTAGAGTTTCTGGCTGAGCTGTTTAATGATAATAACTATAGTTGAAGCTTTGAATAATTCGAATGACCCATCTTATCTTAATAGTCATCTTAGGATATAAGTACTAATTAGAGTTTTCCTAGGATAAGATTTCATAAATCCCAAGATAGGGTGGTTTCTAATAATAATCTATTGTTATATGCTTAGGTTATTAGTTGTGACTTGTGGTGTAATATTTGATAGTGTGGTGTTATTAAGGGATAGTAGAGTTTCTTAGGGTCTCGTAGGAAGTTTTGAGATGATAAATAAATTCACAAGACTCTGGCTATAGGTTTTTTCCATATTAGGATATATTTGTGATGTCAAAAGATAAGGTTTGGGTTACGAAAAAGGGAAAATCCTTTACTTTCTCCATATGTTTAAGGACTGTTGCAATAGCAAAGAATGGTGTGAAATGAGGCTATTTGTAATGCCCTATGTCTGTACCTCGGATGCTACATGATGCTCATAATCTCGAAGGACCACAAGCTAACCCATGACTGGTACCTGCTGCAATAACTAAATAGTAATACCACAATTAAGTGAAAATTAGGCAGAAAACATACCATAAGGTTCAATACTATAACAAAAATGAATACAGTATAACAATACCAAAACTGAAAACACTTGTCTAAAAATACTTTATTCTGAAAAGCCTTTACTGTTTAAAATATGGAGTTGATGGGACAAGTCCCCAAATAACCCCGACTATTGAAATAAAACTAAAATGCTGAAATAATAATCATGTCCTTGAACTATTAAGCTCACCATTAACTCAGACTGCTGAAAATTTGTAACTGTTAGGGATGATCGGGAGCCCGTGCATCTGAACCTATGATATAAGACATAATAGCACAAAATAAAAGTATGCTTAAGTACCTTGAATGTACTGGTATGCTAAGTGAGGTAGGCTGAAATGCATGGGTTCATAGGCATGAACAATACTAAGTGAATGACATGAATATAACTGAATGAGAGTACATACATGGATATGTAAACTTTAACTGAGATCGTGATAACACTGAATACGAAGTATGAATACTAATTAACTGGTATCTTAGTATACTGATAATTAATTATTTTAACTGAATGACTGTATCTGATAGTTTTGATTCTATAGAACTGAACTAAGTTCTATTCTAAGACTCAAACTGAAACTGAGACTATGGGAAGTTATCATCTAATTGACATGCCCCTCTCTGAACTGATTGTGGTCCAACCTGTAACCTACTTGGAAGGGTGTCAGTACCATGCCACGAGTAAAGACAAGCCAAGTCACCATCATCTGGAAGATGCTATAAATGAGAATGGTTGTACCCTCAACTGGTAGGTAGATTACCTCATCAACCCTCAACTGGCATATTAATGTTTGAACCTACGTTATCTACGTAGCTCTGGAATACAAGGAATGCTTATAATGATCACAGCCTCTACTAGCAGGTGAGTCCCAATCCTTGGATTTGCTTGGTGCTAAATCCTACTCCCAACTGAATAGACCTGGATGTATTTCTAAACCGTTCTAAGCTGGATTAAACTGTTACTAATTATTCTGTTTAACTAAAATGAACTGAGTTCCTTGAGTTTCGTGGATTTGCGAAATACTACTAAATTCTGTTAACTAACAGAGTATTACTGAGTTTCCCTAAGTTTCGAAATTGACTGAATTCTACTAATCATGACATGGCTGAATACTATTTTGTAACTGACACTGGCTCTAGGCGTACAACTAGATTGTCTGTTAATAAATAACCCCAGGAATCAATCGTATGAAAAGGAAATCACTGCATGACTTTAGAAGCATAATAGTACTAGCTTACTAACAATACATTTGCTTAGGCATTTCTGTCAAACACTTGATATACATTGGGCATGTGCAAGACAAAATTGACATAATAGCATGTTATGCTTAGGCTATTCAATTCACATAGGCATTTTGACAAACACTTTAGAAGCATGGGTATTTCACAGATCAATACGTATGTAGTACTATCATGAAATCTACATTCATCTTGCAAATCAAGAGTTTAACATGAAGTTCACAAAGTTCAATTCACAATTAACTAGTTTGCATGAAACTTGTCACAAATCATGGAGTTAGATCACCATTAACATCATAATCATAAATACATTCAAGATCCAGCAATAAATCTGTGAAATCAATTAACTTAAATTTTAAAAGAGTTTCTTGGACTCCAAGGGTGGAAGGATACCCTTGGATGAACACTTCACATACCTTAGTGCCTAATTCTAAAAGATTGGTGGTGATTTCTTGAGTTCTTGATTTGAAATTTATCCCCCTAGGGTTTCTGTTCTTTTGAAATTTGAGAATAATGAATGAATTTAGTCTCTAACGGGGATTAATCTCGCGTTTTAGGGGCTGAGGGATGTGGGACAAGACCCAAATACCCCTAATAACATGACTTTTGAATAACTAAAAACCAAACTATCGGTGCACAGACCGATGTGCTGCATCACTGGCATCGATGTGCTAGCCAACGCACCGTGTCAAGTCTATGTCAGATCACTGGAAATTGCCACTGAAGCCAAGGAAAAATATTAATCAATGTGATGGTCACGCTGCATCGAGATTACATTGATACACTATTTTGATTCCCAAACGTGGCTCAAACAAGTTCCAAAAAATATGAAACTCGTCTGGGAACACCTACTAACATTCATGATATGAATTTACCTAAAGATTGATATTTTTAGGTCATAAAGGTCATGAAATAGAGTTGGAAACTTACAAAGGCCAAAATGACACTAAGTTTCAATACTTATCTAAAATATTCTAAGTCTGGGACCCTTTACCAAGCTTAAAAGACCTAGTTAAGCTTAGGATTTTGTAGGGTCTTATAATATCTCCCCCTTCGGATCATTCATCCTCGAATGAGACTGATTAAATTGAGAATACTAATAGACTAGATTTAGTCACTAGATATGCATAACTGAAGCATGATTTCATGATTGAAATTACTGATATATTGAATTATCATAGTGAATATACATATATGATGCATGAGTACATAGCTGAACATGATTCATGAATGCTTGGCTGGGATTACTGATAAGCTGTGCTTATATACTGGACATGCATGTCTAATACATGAGTACATGACTAAATCGATTCGTGAATGCATGGCTAAGTATGCAACATTAATTGATACCAAGTTGGTAGCTATATCTAAACATGAGACTGAGTAAATTCAAGGAAAAACTATTACCTTGGGCTAAGTTTGAGTTTACGAAGAAAAGGTGAGGATACTTGGTCTGTATACCTGCTTTTGCCTCCCAAGTAGCTCCCTCAACGGACTGATTCAACCAAAGAACTTTGACTAAAGAGAATTTTTTGTTCCTTAGTCTGCAAATCTGATAATGAAGGATTTCGAATGGGATCTTCTTATAAGAGAGGCTGTTCTGAATATCTATGCCCTCTATAAGGACAACAACTGCTGGGTCACGTATGTATTTCTTAAGCAAGGAGTCATGGAACACTGGGTGCACTGAAGCTAAGTTTGAGAATTAGATAAGGACCTACAAATTAGGGATTGAGTTTTCCCTTATTGCTAAACCGCTTTACTCCTTCCATAAGATAGATTTTAAAATATATAGTCACCAATCTTGAACTCGAGATCCTTTCTGCGTACATCTGCATACGATTTCTATTGGGTCTGATCTTTCTTAAGGCTTTCCTTGATCAACTGAACTTTCTCTAAGGTATTAAATACCAAGTCAGGCCCTACGACTGCGACCTTACCCACTTCAAACCAACCAACAGGAGATCTATACCTCCTCCCATAAAGCACTTCAAACGAAGCTATCTGAATGCTAGAATAATAACTGTTGTTATATGTGAATTCAATCAAACGCAGGTGGTCATCCCAACTACCTTTAAAGTCTATCGCACATGCTCGTAATATATCTTCTAGTCTGAATGGTACTTTTGGCTTGACCATCTATCTGAGGATGAAAGGTTGTATTGAGGTAAACTCGGGTGCCAAGACCCTTTTGGAATGCCTTCCAGAAATGATAGGTACACTAGGTACCTCTATCTGAGATAATGGACAATGGAACACCGTGCAATCTAACCAACTCGCTGATATAGAGTTCTACATAATCCTCGACTGAATATTCGTTATGGACTGGTAGGAAATGAGTTGATTTAGTCATACTGTCTACGATGACCCAAACTGAATCATGCTAGCATGAGTACGAGGTAAACCCATCTCAAAGTCCATGTTCACTTCCTCCCACTTCCAAGTGGGAATACTAAACTCCTACATAGACCCACTAGGATTCCGATGCTCAATCTTAACCTGTTGACATATTGAGCACTTAGCCACGAACTCTACAATATCTCTATTTATCCCACTCCACCAATAGATCTCTTCCAAATCATGTTACATTTTAGTGGCCCCTGGATGAATAGAGTAGCACGTACCATGCGCTTCTGCAAGAATTCGCTGTCTCAAGTCATCTATACCTAGTACACATAGCCTACCCTGGAAGTGCAATACGCTTCTGCAAGAATTCGCTGTCTCAAGTCATCTATACCTAGTACACATAGCCTACCCTGGAAGTGCAATATACTATCTCCCCCTTGAGAGAAGACCTCTACATTCTGATCTCTGATTGATTCCTTCAAGTTGAAAAGATTGGGATCCCTATCCTGCTTTTCCTTCACCTTAGAAACCAGGGATGATTTTAAACTACTTTGCACCCACATACTACCTTTTTTTGAATCGACTAAGCGAACACCTAGTCATGCAAGATGATTAACTTCCTGAGCTAACCTCTTCTTACCCTTCTCCACATGAGCAACACTACCCATAGACATCCTACTGAGAGCATCAACCACAACATTGGCTTTATCGGATGATATAGGATGCTCATATCATAGTTTTTCAACAACTCCAATCACATTCTCTGACAGAGGTTTAAATCTTTCTGAGAGAACATATACCATAGGTTTTTATGGTCTATGAACACATCAACATACACACCATAAAATAGTGCCTCCAAATTTTTAAGGCAAACACTACTGTTACTAACTTAAGATCTTAAGTAGGATAGTTCTTTTTATGGGGCTTAAGATGTCTAGAGTCGTAGGCTATGACCTTATCTCTCTACAGTAAAACACATCCCAAACCAACTTTAGAGGCATCACAATATACCACAAACCCATCTAAACCATTTAGTAGGGTCAAAACTGGAGCTGTAGTGAGTCGAGTCTTTAACTACGAAAAACTCTTTTCACAAGAATCTGACCACTGGAATTTGACTTTTTTCTGAGTCAATCTAGACATAGGGGATGCAATAGATGAAAATCCCTTAAAAAATCATCATTACTAGCCAGCCAAGCACAAAAAACCCCAGATATCTAATGGACAGATAGATCTAGGCTAGTTTATCACTACTTCGATCTTTTAGGAATCAACTCTAATGCCATCATCAGAAATGATATGGCAAAGAAAGGCTACTGACCTTAGCCAAAATTCATAATTACTAAATTTGGCAAATAGCTGATAGTTTTGGAGAGTCTACAATATTATTCTAAGATGTTTTACATGATCATGCTCACTGTGGGAGTATACAAGAATGTCATCTATGAAGACTATGTCGAACATGTCCAAGTACTGCTTGAACACATGGTTCAGCAAGTCCATGAAGGATAAAGGGGAATTGGTAAGACCAAAGGACATGGCTAAGAAATTGAAGCGACCATATGAAGTTGGAAAAGCTGTCTTTGAGATGTCACATTCTTTGGCTCTGAGCTATTGATCTCCTGACCTGATGTATATCTTAGAAAAGTAATTGGCACCCTGAAGTTGGTCAAACATGTCATTAATTTTGGAAAGTGGATACTTGTTCTTTATCGTGACATTATTTAGCTGACCGCAGTCAATACACATTCTGAGAGAATCACCTTTCTTACGCACAAATAAAACTGGTGTGCCCCACCGGGACACATTGGGTCTGATAAATCCCTTAACTAGGAGTTTTTTTAACTTTTCTTTTAATTCTCTAAGTTTTGCAAGTGCTATTCTGTATGGTAGAATAGATATGGGCTAAGTGTCTGGAAGAAGGTCTATTTGGATGTCAATTTTCCTTTCGGGAGGAACTCTAAGAAGATCTTCGGGAAACACATCTGGGAATCCGTATGCTACTGACATTGATTCAAGATTATGGGTTTTTAAACTAGAGTTCTGGACTCAAACGAGATGGTAGACACATGTTTTAGATATTATTTTTCTCGCCTAAATGTAAGAAACAATCTGCCCCCTAAGTGCTAAAGTACTACCCTTCACTCAAGGACGGGTTAATTCAGAAACTGAAACTGGACAATTCTATTTTTGTAGTTAACTGAGGCATAGTAGGAATGAATCCAATCAATGTCAAGAATAACATCAAAATTGGTCATCTCTAATTCAACTAAGTCTGCTGAAGTGACTTTTTGAGATACCATAACCAAATAGTTCCTGTATACCCATAGGAATATGATAAATTTACCTACTGGGGTAGAGACTGAGAAAGGCTCTATTAGAATTTTGTGTCTAACTCCGAAATCAATGGCTATATAAGGAGTAACAAAGGACAAATAATATCATGGGTCTAGCAAAGCATAAACATGCAAATGAAAAAATTGTAACGTACTAATGACCACATTAGGAAAACTTTCCTGATCCTGTCGGCACTGAAAATCATAGAGTCTATTTGGGCGCTGCCCACTGGTGGCACTGGATGCAGCACCCTACTGATTCAAGTGACCAGACTGAGTTAGGGGATGATTTTGCTGACTCTAAGAACCTACCTGAGGACACTTTCTAACCTTGTGTCCTGGCTTGCCATATCTGAAACACACATCACTGCAAGCTTTGCAGATACCCTGGTGGTTTCTGCCACACTTCTAATAAAAGGGATTAGTTTGGGCACTGCTAACACTACTGCCATCTCTGAATTTTGGCACTAGATCACTAGGTTAGGATGGAGCTGGAACTCAGGATTTCAAGAAGAACTGAGAATGATTCCCACTCTATAAATTAGGCTGAGCGAAGTTAAAATTAGCTATTCTCACTCTCTTATCCTCCCTCTTCTTTTACCTATTCTTAGCCTTTTCTATCTGCTGAGCATGGACCAAGAGCCTAGATACGTCCATATACTTAATCAACATTGCGGTCCTACACTCCTTGACCATACTATAGGATATGCCAGACACATACTTACTTATGTTGGATCTTCTATCTGCTACCTCATGAGGAGCGTATCTGGCTAATTGAGTAAACTTGAGAAAATACTCTTTCATTGTCATGTTGCTCTGCTTTAGATTTATAAACTCAAAAACCTTAGCTTCCCTTAACTCTAATGGGAAGAACCTATCAAGAAAAGTAGTGGCAAACTCCTCCTATTCTATGGGCCTTGCATCTGCGGCCGTTTCTACTTTCCACTGTTTGAATAATGAGTGGGCTATATCCTACAACTGATATGTGGCCAAATCTACGCTTTTAATATCAATAACTCCTATAATATCTGTAACTTTCTGCACCTGATCAAGAAACTCCTAAGGGTCCTCATCTAACTTAGACCCAGTAAAAAAAGGAGGTTTCATTCCGGTGAAATCCTGAATCCTAGCAGTAGTAGTATTGGCTACTGGGTTGGCTAAAAAATATCTGGACATTCATCTGGACTACCACAGAATGAGCTAGGGTGGTGAAAGCTGCTTCAAATTCAGTGTGGGAGACGTGTTTGCCCAGAAGATCTGGCTGGACAATTTGGGATTTGGCTATTCTCCCGTTCCTCTTCCCTTAGTCCTCTTTGGAGGCATATTCTCTAAATAGAAGATAAACTTGTATTAGAGAGAGAGTTTAAATAAAGCTCATGCTCACTCACACAACATGAGTACTAAAAGAAGGGAAACTTTTCATAAAACTCCTCGCAACCTCCTCTCCATAAGTGTGGCATGCTATACACGCATGTATAAGATTCTAATAAATGCATCTTTAAGACTTCCTAGGACTCTGTTGAACCTTAGGCTCTGATACCAAGTTTGTAACTCCCCGAGTCTGTACCTTGGATGCTACACGATGCTCATAATCCCGAAGGACCTCAAGTTAACTCATGACTGGTACCTACTGCAATAACTAAATAGCAATACTACAATTATGCAAAAATTAGGAAGAAAATATTCCATAAGGTTCAACACTGTAATAAAACTAAATATAGTATAACAATGCCCAAACTAAAAACATCTGTCAAAAAATACTCTAGTCTGAAAAGCCTCTACTGTCTGAAATATGGAGTTGATGGGATAAGTCCCCAACTAACTCCGGCTAACGAAATAAAACTAAAATGCTGAAATAATAATAATGTCCTCAAACTATGAGAACTCACCACTAACTCTGACTGCTGAAAATCTATAACTGCTAGGGATTATCGGGAGCTCATGCATCTGAACCTATGATATAAGACATCATAGCACAAGACAATAGTATGCAATAGTACTTTTAATATACTAGTATGATAAGTGAGGTAGGATGAAATGAATGGGTTCATAGGCATGAACAATACTAATTGAATGTCATTAATATAACTGAATAAAATTACATGTATGTATGCGTAAACTATAACTGAGATCATGATAACACTAAATATTGAGTCTGAATATTGATTAACTGACATCTGAGTTTACTGATACTAAATTACTAATAATTGAATGACTGTATCTGATAGTCTTTATTCTGTGGAACCATACTGAGTTCTGTACTGAACGGAGTGACTGTATTTAACAGTCCTGAATTTGTAAAACTAAACTGAGTTCTCTTCTAAGACTGGAACTAAAACCGAGACTACGGTAAGTAATCATCTAATCGACATGCCCCTCTCTAAACTGATTGGGGTCCAACCTATAACCCCAACTAGAAGGGTGTCAGTACCATGCCACGGGTAACGATAAGTTGAGTCACCCTCATCTGGAAGGTGCTCTGAATGACAATGGTGGTACCCTCAATTGGCAAGTATATCACCTCATCAACCCTCAATTGGCAGGTTGATATATCAAATTAGATACATAATTTTGGAACACAAAGACGACTTCTAAGGATCATACGCTCTACTGGAAGGTGAGTCTCTATCCTTAGGTTCACTCGGTGCTTAATCTTACTCCTAACTGAATAAACCTGGACTAATTTCTAAATTGTTCTAAGTTAGAATTAATTATTACTGATCATACTGTTTAATTGAACTGAACTAGGTTAACTTAGTTTCGTGGACTGATGGAATATTATTGAATTCTGTTAACTGACTGAGTACTACTGAGTTTGCCTGAGTTCTGTAACTGACTGAATTCTACTAATCATGACATGGCTGAATACTATTTTATAACTGACACTGGCTCTAGGCATGCAACTAAATCATGGGGTAATAAATACCCCAGGACTCAATAGCATAAAAAGCAAATCGTTGCATGACTTTAGAAGCATAATGGTACTAGCTTACTAACAATACATTTACTTATGCATTTTTGTCAAACACTTGATATACATTGGGTATGTGCAAGATTAAATTCACATAATAGCATGTTATTCTTAGGCTATTCAATTTACATAGGAATTTTGACAAACACTTGAGAAGCATGGGTATTTCACTTATCAGTACACATGTAGTACTATCATGAAATCTACATTCATCTTGCAACTCAATAGTTTAACATAAAGTTCATAAAGTTTAATTCACAATTAACTAGTTTGCATGAAACTTGGGACAAATCATGGAGTTAGATCACCATTAATATCATAATCAAGAATACATTTAAGACTCAACAAGAAATCCATGAAATCAATTAACTTTAATTTTAAAAGAGTTTCTTGGACTCCATGGTTGAAAGGATACCCTTGGATGAACACTTCACATACCTTAGTGCCTGAATTTTCAAATATTGGTCATGATTTCTTGAGTTCTTGATTTGAAATTGATTCCCCTAGAATTTCTGTTGTTGAGAAATTTGAGAATAATCAATTAATTTAGATTCTAAAGGGGCTTAATCTTGTGTTTTAGGGCCTGAAGGATGTGGGAAAAGATCTAAATACCCCTAAGGACGTGACTTTTTAATGACTAAAAGCCAAACTGTTGACGTGCAGACTGACGCACCATGTTAGTGGCATCAACGCATAGCCAACGCATTGCTTCGAGTCTATGTTGGTTCATTTAAAATTACCACCAGAGCCAAGGAAAAATATTGATCGATGAGATGGCTTCTGCACTGTGCCAAGATTGCATTGATATACTATTTTTGATTCCCAAACGTGCCTTAAATGATGTCCAAAAAATACTAAACTCGTCCAAGAACACCTACTGACATTCTTGATCATGAATTAACCTAAAGATTGACATTTTAATGTCATAGAGGTCATGAAATAGAGTTACCAACGTACGAAGGACAAAATGACACTAAGTTTGAATACTTAGATAAAATTATCTAAGTTTGGGACCCCTTAGCAAGCTTAAAAGACTGAGTTGAGCTTATGATTTTGCGGGGTCTTACACTATTATAGCAATGCCAATGAGTAATACATGTGCAATTATGATGGGTCCTTTGGATATCATATAGGATTACTGTAGAAGTCTCAAAGCCACTATAGCAACCATCAAACATTTCTATTGCCTTGAGTTCATTTCTTAAAGTTTTATTTTTTAAAATACCCAAGGTTCAAGCTTGGACTTTAGGGAGGCGATTTTCCAGCTAGATAGGGTTAATTCCTTTATAAAGGTAAGTTTATTACTCCCTTCTAACAATGCTTGAGTTATTCCATATATACAATTATAAGAATGGGGGTGTTAGAAGGATTATCTTAAATTTAAGCCATAATTTCATGAAAACCCTATGTGTAGATGTGATTTCACCTATGATTGATTCTATATTTTAAAATAATGCCTCCGACTTTAGAATTTTCCCCTTTAAGATAAATTATGATGATTTAGAGAAAATAGTTAAATGAAAAACCTTTAGCTTATGTTTAGTATATGAAAAGGATAATCTAGTGGGGTTTAATCCCCAATACTTAGAATTTAATATTAAGTGATTAATTACTCTTGGTTTTATTGTTTTAGATCGCTAACAATTCAAATCTTTATGGAAGAAAGGTAGTTGCAACCTATCTCGAATTTCAGTCATTTATTCAGGTAGGTTACAATATGATTTAAAGTTAAAAATTTATTTAGTACTTTTTAGCTACTAAATTTAATAACATTTTTATTGGTCTTCAAACATATTTATGCATAAATGATGACATCTTGTCAATGCTTAAATAGATAAGATATTTTACATTAAATTTATTTTGAAAAGGTTATGATTGTATAGTGTACTTACAATTTTGTGCATTGTGTTATATCCCAAGAGATAGAAACTTTGGAACCCTAGTTTAGTGTTAGTATAGGGATTAGGTATCTTGTTGGTACAAATATTGATATTGATATTATTATTATAGATCAGATACCACATCAGTATGATACATAGACATAGTGTTTCCCTTATATGACATGGATATTTGGATAGGAATTAGTCCTTTAGCATGTGCATACACATTAGTTGATATATTAAATAGTATTGCATATTAAGATGAAATTGAGATTAATTGAATCATCATGAAATTAACGTGAATGTAGTTTGTCAATTCAGTATTGATTATTGCTTTATGCAGATTTTTATAAGTGTGACATTGTTGATGCATAAATGGTTATGTGCATTTTTGTTAATATTTTATAGCCATGTGAGTATACTTGTGGCTAACTGAATTATCTTTTGATTTAATTTGTTTATTTGTTCTAATTTGTGTTGACCTGTAATGCCTACTTGTACATTGTGGTTTGTATAGGTACTACCCTATTCCCATCTATTGTTGAATGTTGATTATGTTCTAGCAACTTAAACATGACCTTATCTTTTACAGAGACGATTGATTTAGTCTAGGGTGAGAACTTTATCTCTAGGATACCATGGATCTTTGTATTGGTCCTTCTCATTCTTTCAGATAATTAGACTTGTCCTTATTTTTTCATTTTAGATATCTTAGTCATGGATTTTGATTTAAAGGTCTTGTTTGATGTCTCTCAGGTCTTGGGGATTGTAATATATGATTATTGATTAGTTCTATAGTTATTGTCATATTTGGTTCTAAAGATTATAGCATTTCAGTTGATTTTGTTATTATGTTTTCTTAAAATGATTAATTTTTTGGGTTAAGGATTGGTTAAATGGTCTCCCACTAAAAAGTTAGAGTTGGTGCAAATCATGGCTCTTTTAGCCATGACAAATTTAGTATCAGAGCCCTAGGTTCAACAACACCATCTTACAAGAACTAGGAAAGTGTTGTGGAGCGATATAGAGACATATACACTTTTCTTTGAGAGACTATAGGACATTTGGAAACTACAGTTTTGTCTTTCTTTCCTTCTATTATTAGATTTCATTTGGTATTTGTTAATCCATATTGGCATATGACTTTACTAACTACTATTCATACGGATGGCGAGAATATATGCTAGAAAAGCAAGAGTAGAAGTACAAGATTTTGTTTCTAGGGATGCAGTTTGTGGTAGAAGAAGAGTGAGAGTTAGGGGAAAAAGTAGAGGACATAGAGCTTTTCTAGCCAAGGTTAGTGCTCAAGCATCCACAAAATCATCAAAGGGAACGTCTGAGTCTCCACCCCTACTTCAGGATATTCCTAAGATTTTAGATGATAATGTGATACTAATACAGTATACGACAATACTAATTTAGGGAGGGGAGAACCAATTAAAATGTCTTTAGAGATGATTCAATACCAAACTGGGACTGGGACTACACCTCCAATTGTAATAGTTCAACATGTAAAATTTTAGCAAATTGGTCTTGCGGCTCCAAAAATAGATGCGACTACAAAGATAAGTATTTTATCAAGATAGGTAGTAGGTATGGTGATAATCAAAGATAAGGATGACCTATTCTATATGTTTTTTTAGATAAAGAATCTGACCTTCAATGGTCTTGAAATTAATGATCCATATAAGTTCTTCATTGACTGACTTGAGTTACTTCAATAGATACAGATGGTGGAGGGACTATGTAGAGTGTAGGGCTGTTGGGTTGCCTTTATTTACATAGAATCGGTATTATTTAGTCTTTTTTGAGAAAAATATTTGATATACTTTGAGGGATAAGAGGAGAGATGAGTTCACAAATATTGATCAAAGTTCACAAGTTGTAGCCTGTGAGGATCAATTCTATTCACTCTTTTACTATTTCTTGTTACTAATTCATTTAGTGAGGTAAGGATTTTTCATTTTAATAGGGTTGAACATAAACCTCCATATTTTAACTCTGTAGATTGTATCTTCTGGTAACTCTATTTAAGATGTTACTGAATTTGTTAAGAGTTTAGAGGGTGTGAAATAGAATAGGTTTGAAAAGGAAGCAGCCAAGAAGTCCTAAAAAGAGGTTAACTTCAATGGTTCATATTAAGGGATAAGAGTTCATAACGGTACAATGCATATCCTGTTTAGTCTGGTATGCTGGTGCCAATCGGGCAGTCATTAGGCCTAGTTGGCCTTTGCTGGATTTTTAATGTAATCTCACTTCTTCTACTCAAGCGTAGCTACAACTTTAGACTGGACATTATATGAGTGGGATGAGGTTGGTTTTATATTTATAGGATGGTCAGTTATTCAACTAGTAGAAGACTCTCAAAGCTTTTTCTTTGACAGGTAGCGGAGTTAATATTTATGGTAGAGCCCATCCATAGGGTTGGTGTGCTAGTCATTAGAAATATAAAGGTAGCAACTAACCAAACCAAGGAAGTTATTATGCTGATCTGAGTGGTAGTTAGCCTCGTAGGTATCAAGCACAAGAGGGTGATAGTACTCATTTGATGCCTTTTAAGGTAGGCCCAAGATAGAGGCACCATTTGTGGTTATCACATGTATTATTCTTGTTTATGACCTAATGGTTATGATTACATTTGATTCTAGTTCCACATTTTCTTATGTATTTAATGTTTTAGTTATGGGCATTAAATATTCTATGTAATTACTTGATATTCTATTCATGTGTCTTGCTCCGATTAGTGATTGTATGATTGTTGACAAAATTTATTGTGCTTGTCCTGTTATGTTTATAGGGCAATTAACCTAGGAAGATTTAGTGATTTTAAATGTGGAAGATTTTGAAATCAATTTAGGAATATGTTGATTAAATCTTCATCATCCTATTTTAAATTGTCATGCTACGATATTAATTATCGCTATGCTTGGGCTAGATAAACTTTTGTAGAAGTATGATTATTGTACTACTCTTATGAATTAATATCCTTCCTTTTTGCCAATAATTTGATAAAGAAGTGGTGTTTGACATTATTAGTATATCTTCAGGACACTAGTGTAGAGGTCACTCATATTTCATAAGTTCTTGTAGTGTGTGAGTTTTAGGAGGTATTGTGGATTTTCTTTGAATTCCACAAGACAAGGACATTGATTTATGTATTGATCTAGATATCAATACCCATCCTATTTCTATTCCTTAGAGGTTAACAAATTCTCAGCCACATTCATGGGATTGCTAAATGGGATATTTACGACCTATTTAGACTCATTTAGAATTGTTCTGATTAATGACATATTAGTTTATTCTAATTGTAAAGAGGAACATGAAAATCACTTAAGAATTTTATTATGTTTGCAAAAAGAGAAAAATCTTCATGAAAACTTTTCTAAGTGTGAATTTTCGAACGCTCTATGTTTTTTTAATGGCATGTATTTTTGAAAATGAGGGAGATGGTAGATAGATAAAAGATTGAGTCAGTTATTAATCGGGTTTGGTGAACTTCCATGAATGAGGTTTTTAGTTTATTAGGATTATCAGTTATTACCATTGATTCATGATAAGGTTTGTTTCTACTTGAAACACTGGGTTTTTTCCCTTCGAAATTTCCTATGCTTTGAGCTCACTGGTCTCGTAATGAATCACCATAGGAGCCATATGGTGTGGGTACGAGTTAGGTGATCCAACTCATTAGGATTCTAGTGATTGGTGGTTGGGTTTCTATTATGGGTGTCAGACTTGGTGGGTATGGGTCATATAGTTTGATGATTAGTCATTGGGTTGATCCTTCACCTAATTCAAAACTTAGTAATGTTACTTGGATCTAAGTACGAGTGGCTTACTAAGACCTGTGAGGTAGGGTATGAGTTGTATAGTCTAGTCATATATTTTCTAGTGTCAACCCCTTTGTATTTTGTTTTAGGTAAGACTAGACCATACTAGTCGTATGGTATGGTCATGAGTTGGGAAATAGAGTCGTTTGGTGGGCAGTGTGGGGTTGTGCAATCTTTTATTCTGGTTACAATAGGATGGTACCAGTCGTAAGTTGTGGTGACGGGTTGGAGGGTCATCTCGTACCTATATGTGGTGATTTTGTAGTTTTAAGTTGTGGGCATTCTGGACATTTCCCCTCTTTACTCGTTTTGACCTCATAACATAAAACATCTTTTGGGACTTCTTTAACCTATTATTCTAAATCAAACACTCTTAGAAATCTCTTAAAATCTCTCTCAAGCTCTTGGTTCAAGAAAAGGCTAGGGTTTCTACAAGGCGACCAATTATGGGATTTCAAGAGTGAATCTCTTCGTCTTCCTTGGTGTCTAAGGAATGTTACTCCTCCCTCATTGTTAGTTCAACTAAAATCATGTTTTAATGAATGGTTTTCATGGTATTTTTGTTGTATTATTTTGGTTTTGAAGTAGATGTTGGGGTTTTTGCTTGTTCTTAGTTGGATAATGCTTTTGCATATTTTACTTATGGTTTTAATGTTATAATTATAATTTGAACATGTGGTTGTATGGGAATGGTCAATTGATACTTGTTTTTTCTTTTAGAAACTAGATGCCTTCAACATGTTTGTTAAAGTGCCAATGAGAATGATTTGTTACATAGTTTGACTATTCTTGAAACCTTTGCATTGCTTTACATTGTAATAGAAATTAAATTGGTTTGGTTAGTTTTAAGTGGATAGGAAGGTCTATGATGTCCATGGTATTGGTTTAATTGGAAACTTTGGAGAAAAATTTGTTTAATGACTTTGGTATGAAATAAATGGATAAACTTGTAAGCTCTAATTTTTGTATGACGATACCAATGGTTAATGACTAATTAAAAAGAATCCTAGGTAAATGGTTGGTTATGTGTGAATGGTTTTAATATTGGCATAAAATGGATTGTGTTAGCAAAACCGTGAAAGGTGGATGTCCCGGGGGACCAAACCTGGAAATACATGTTGGCTGATGTAAGGATTGGTCTTGGTGACCATGTGCGTAATGTCACGCTTATATTTTGGAAGAGATAGAAGTCATCTAGGGATTTCCTCTGGCTTGTGTAGCCAACACATACCAGGGCCCTTTTAGCAGGGAAAACTTAACCTTTATAGCTCGTGGGTGGGTTTAGGATGGCAGATCTGTACAACCAAGGTTAAATATTTTAAATCCACGCTAAACTCGTTTCCCTTTCCTGATATGGTATATATATGTATGTATGTATGTTATTGTATATGGTCATTCACTTTGGTTTTGAATAATGGCTTTATTTTATCCTTATTCCTAAGTACATGCTACCGTTCTTTACGCTAGCCATATTTTGGCATTGTATACCCTCGCGATGCATGAACGGACCATACTAATCGTCCTGCTCAGTGACTTGGACTTAGGGGCAACTTTGTATCAAATTAAAGTAGTGATCTTCCATACTCTGGAAGACTCAATTTAATGCTATGGACTTTTTTTATTTATCTTTGTTTCTTGGACTTTGGTATTGCTTTGGTTGGGGTCATATCTAGACTGGATGTTCGTTGATTTCGGATAGGGGTTTTGAGGGACTACTATAGGCATGGGATGTGTATGTATTTGTGTCAGCCTTGGTATTGGTATTAGTATTAGTGTTTGAACAGATTGGATATTTGGTCGGATAATTGGTTTGTTATATTTATGGACTCTATTAAATGTTATTCAATTATTGTTGCCTTATCTAGTTATATATTCAAAATTCATCCGACATATGTTGGATGGCTATTTGGGTTGGGTATTGGGGGAGGTCTTTGGTCTCTGTCATACTTAAGATGCCTGACATGACTAGGCCCTAGTTCAGGTAATGTCAAATTGGTATCACAACCCTAGGTTTATGATCAATTGGGAGTCCACAAAGTCGTGTTGAGTATAGTTTCTTATAAGGGTGTGTAACACACCACAATCACAAAAGAGAGACTAAAAGGCACTTTGGAATGCTTCTCTTTCTTGTGTTCTATTTTCAAGCAGTAGAGTCTAAGGTCCTGAATTCTTCTTTAATTCCAATCTGTTCACTTTTTGATTCATGCCTCCTTGATGATCTAAATCTCAAGGAAATGCCTCTGTCCTACTTGAGGACAATATTGATGGGACCCTTTCTGCTTATGGGGTCCAGACTTGGTCTAAGAGTCCAGTTTTTGATTGCCCTCATGGAGTTCGACTGGTTTCCTCCAGTCCTTCTTGAGCCCCTCAGGTTGATGTGGCAAAAGTTATGTTTCATCAATCTATCCATATGTTGGCTCAATTGGTAGCTTCTCTGGCTGAGTGTTGTTTTTCTGTTACTCAATCTTCTGAGGCCACAAGCGTTGGCCAATTCATGAAGTTTAATCCTATAACCTATACTGGTGTTACGGTTGAGGGGGATCCCTAAGGTTTTTGGATGAGGTAAAAAAGATCTTTTATATTATGCATGCCACGAATGTGGAGGTCATGGAGGTTTCATCCCACCAGTTAAAAATATGGCATACCAATGGTACGAGGAATGAGATCAGGCAAGGGGTGACAATGCCAAGTTATCTCAGTGGAACGATTTTTCTAATGCTTTCCTGGGTTGCTTCTTTCCTCAAGAGTTAAGGGAAGTAAAGAAGGAAGATTTTTTTAATCTAAAGTAAGGTAAGATGTCAGTCAAGGAGCATGCCTTCATGTTTCACCAGTTATATCGGTATGCTATAGTTAGTTTCTAGTATGAGGGTTAAAATGAGAAAGTATGCTTCTTGGTTGTCTAGAGACTTGATTCAAGAAAGTAAGTATTCCTTGCTGAATAAGGATAAGTATATCTCTAGGTTGATTGTGTACATCTAGAAGGTAGAGGAAGAGAAGAAGAAGTAGGCTGAGCAAGAAGTTTAGTTTTCTTAGCAAGGTGGTTGCCAGTAATACCCCATACTTTTTCCTAGCTAATTTCATCTTAAGAATGTCTAGTATTAGCTTCTAGATTGCATGATGGTTATTCCATGTGGAATTTTCTAGATTTTCCCTTTTTATCATGTGGAAAATTAAATAAACTTTCCATTGATATAAGATTCGTCCAAATCCGATAACCGGGTTATAAGTTATGACTATTTTAAGTTCCCGTAGTAAAACAACACCTTATTAGTCAGTGGCATTCCGCTCCACAAAAGGAAATGACATTTGGTAAATTCTAGTAGGGGTCCGCGGTTATAGCGCATCGGGCTAGGGTCCAAATTTAGAATTGTCCATTTCCCAGTATCTCACCACGATTTCCACCGCGTCGTGCCAAAGTTCCAGGTCGTAAAAGAAGGGGCAACGTGATGTCTCTGCATCGCGCCATCCCTCAATTTCCCAATTGTCAAATTCCAGTAGCACGTTCAATTTGGGAAATTTTTACTGAAGTTAAATGATATGTCCAGGGTTAAAAGGGTCAACTTTCCACCTATATTTAAGCCCTTTAACACGTGATTCAGCCTCTTTTCAAGCAAAATATACTCTCTTCTCTCAAGTTTCACACAAGAACAAGCTAGGGTTTCCATTGGGGATTCAAATTCAAGAAGGTTTCACCGTCAATCTTCACGAAATCATGAATTATTATATGCACAATGTTCATTCATGGATTCCTTTCATCCATGAAACCCAAGAATCCTCTTTTAAATTCCATACCATGATACTTATGTGGTGAATTGATTATGTTCATGTTGTTATGGTTGTGTAACTGCCAAGAATAAATCTTTACCATATTTTCATGAAACCATGTTAGTTTAGGGTTGAAATCCAAGCAATGAAGTTAAATTATGGAATCATAATGTATTTGATTTATGATCATACCTTTTCCTTAAATGGAGCATGCAAGTTGTTCGATAAAATACCTAGTATAATAGAAATCATGTATAATAACTCAATTGTGTTGTAAATTCTAAATGCTTGCAATCCATTCATGTTTAACATGACCTACATATTATTGATTATGAATTATGATTTCTTGATGGAATGTTCATGATACTCTCAGTCAAGCTATGATCCTTAGACTTCAGATAGTCTTATGACTGAGCAAAACTATATGATGTCATGAACTCAGTCAGTTTTCAGATATCAGTAGTATTCCGTCAGTCAACAGAATTTAGTAACTGAGTCCATGCTTAGTTCAGTAAATCATGTTTTGTGTCTATTCAGATGGGAGTAAAAATTAGCACCGAGCAAACCCAAGGATGGAAACTCACCTGTTATATGAGGGTGTGATTCTTAGAAGCAATCCTTCAATTCCAGAACTATGTAGCTAGAATAGGATGAGACATCATAGCCTTCTATATGAGGGTAGATAAGGTGTCTTATCCTGCTATATGAGGGTTCCCACCGATCTCACAAGAGTTATCTGTTATATTAGTGTCACTCACATGTTTTCCTTACCAGTGGCGCGATATTGACACCTTTCCAATCAGGGCATAGATTGGAACCAAATTCAGCTATAATACATCATTTGGGGCATGTCGGTTAGATGATTACCTCCCATAGTCTCAGTATTAGTCCCAGTAAAAAAACTCAGATAGTTCTTCAGAATTCAGGTCTGTCAGATATAGTCAATTCAGATACAGTACAGAACTCAGCTAGTACCATCAAATTCAAGATTATTAGATACAGTCACTCATGTTATCAGTTATCAGAATTCAGTCATTAGTCATGTTAGTTATCAACATACTCATGTTATCACGATTTTAGATACAGTTACTATGTATCCCTACATGTATTTTCATGTTTATTATTAGTCAGTATTGTTTATGCATATGAACCCCATGCATTTAGCCTACCTCACATGTATACCAGTACATTCAAAGTACTAGCGCATTTATGATATGGTTTCTCACACCATAGGTTCAGAGACACAAGCTCCAGAGCAGCAGTAGATTCCAAATTCATTCGTCAAAGTTAGAAGTAAGTCCTCATCCTTTGAGGAAATGATGATTTATCTATCATCACATTAATTAGTGTATTAGTTGGGGTTAGTTTGGGACATGTCCCATCAACTCCTTACTCATTTAGACAGTCATGTTTAGAGGCTTTCTAGACTATCATGTTTCTGACTTTAATATTTTCAATTTTGCTTTGGGTATATTATTACCCCACACAGATGTTATATTATTCAAATTGTGTTCAGTTTTGAACCTTACTGCCTTTTAGTTGATGTTTCTGCATTTAGTATTTTATGCAATATACATGTAAAAATATCAATCATGGGTTAGTTTGTGGTCCCTCAGGGTCATGAGAACTGTGTAGCAATCCGTGTACCAAATTTGAGGTGTTACAAACTCGGTTTCAGATCCTAAGGTTCAATAGAGCCCTGGGAAGTCTGAAAGCTGAATCTAGTAAAGTCTTGTACATAGGTGTATTGCACGCTACATTTATTGCCACGAGGCTATAAGATGTTTTTGAAACAGTTTCCCCTCTTTCAGTTTTCATGTCGTGCCAGTGAGCATAATCTCAAGTCAATCTCTCAGTCTAATCCATTTCTTCCTATCTTCTACAAAATATGCCTCCTAAAAGAAGAAACGGGAATCAGCTAACCTCTCAGCCCGAAGAACCTTTAGGCGAACATGTTTCTCATGCGGAGTTCAGGGCTGTATTCACTACTCTTGCTCAGTCAGTTGCTACTCAGAATGAATGACCAGCTGTTGTACTGACCAATCCAGTGGCCAATTTAGATGTATCCAGGATTCGGGACTTCACCCAAATGAATCCTCCATCCTTTCTTGGATCTAAGACAGACGAAGATGCTCATGAATTCCTAGATTAGGTGCATAGGGTTACAGACATAATGGGGGTTACATATAGTGAGAGTGCTGAGCTAGATTCATATTAGTTGTAGGATGTTACTCACACTTGGTTAAGTAGTGGAAGTCAGAGAGGATAGACAATACAGGGTCAGTTGAGTTGGAGGAGTTTATTTCAGTGTTCCTTGATAGATTCTTTCCCGTAGAGCTTAGAGAAGCTAAGGTGCAGAATTCATCAACCTCAGGTAGGGAAATAAGTTAGGGAAAGAGTATTCTCTTAAGTTTACTCAATTAGCCAGATATGCCCCTCATGTGGTTGCAGATAGAAGGGCAAGGATGAGTAAGTTCGTTTTGGGGGTGAATGATAGCATGGTTAATGAGTATAGATCTGCCATACTGAATAGTAACATGACTCATGCTCAGCAGGTAGAGGAGCATAAGATTAAGATGAAGGGGAAGCAGAATAAGAGAGCAATAGGTAGTTTCAACTTTACTCAGCCTAAGTCATAAGAAGGAAACCATTCCTATTTTCATCCTAAGTCATCAGTTCTAGCTCCTTCTTCAGCTAGTCCTATGGTTCCTAAGTTCAAAGAGGGTAACAAATATAGAGCGCCAGGCTCTAAGTCCCAGGGCAGTGTTAGCAGTTCCTGCACCTATCCTCTTATCCAGACTTATAGCAAGAACCATCAGGGTATTTGCAGAGCTGACAGTGGTATTTGTTTGGATGTTGTATGCCAGGCCACAGAGTTAAAGACTATCCTCAGCCAGGTCCTCAGGGTCAACAGAATCACTCCTCAGCTTAGTTCAGTCGCCCAAATCAGTAGGGTGCGACCTCCAGTGCTACTAGTGGGCAATACCCAAATTATCTTTATGATTTTCAGTCTTGATAAGATCAGGAAAATTCTCCTAACGTGGTTACCGATATGTTACAGATATTTCATGTGTATATTTAGGCTTTGCTAGATCTAGGTTCTTCATTTTCTTCTGTTACTCATTATATAGCAGTCGATTTCGGAGTCAGTCCTAAAATTCTAGTAGAGCCCTTTTTATTCTCTACCCCAGTAGGTAAACCCATCATAGCCTGGTGGGTATATAGGAACTACCCAATTATGATATTTCAGAAAGTCACTTCAGCAGACTTAGTTAAATTAGAGATGACTGATTTTGATGTCATTCTCGGCATGGATTGGCTTCATTCCTACTATGCCATAGTAGACTGCAGAAATAGAATAGTCCAATTTTTGTTTCCGAATGAACCCATCCTAGAGTGGAAGGATAGTGTATCTACTTTTAGAGGTCAACTTGTTTCCTACCTTCGGGCATGGAAAATGATATCTAAAGGATATGTTTATCATCTTGTTTATGTTTTAGGAAACTACTTTCGAATCTCCCAATCTTGAATTAGTCCTAGTAGTGAATGAATATTCAGATCTATTTCCCAAAGATCTTCTAGGAATTCCTCCCAAAAGGGAAATAGACCTCAACATTGATCTTCTTCCAGATACTCAGCCTATATCTATTCCTCCATATAGAATGGCACTAGCAAAACTTAGAGAACTGAAAGAACAATTGAAGGATCTCATAGATAAGGGATTCATTAGGACCAGTATTTCCTCGTAAGGCACTCCAATATTATTCATGCAGAAGAAAGAAGGTTTTCTTAGAATATGTGTAGACTACCGTTAACTTAATAAGGTCACAGTCAAGAACAAGTATCCTCTTCCTAGAATCGATGACTTGTTTGATTAACTTTAGGGTGTCAGTTATTTCTCTAAGATAGACCTCAGATTAGGCTATCATCAGCTTAGAGTTAGAGAATATGACATTCCGAAAATAGCTTTCCATACCCGGTATGGTCATTTTGAATGCTTAGTTATGTCCTTTGGTCTGACCAATGCCCCACCAGATTTTACCGACTTGATGAACCCTGTGTTCAAGGAGTACTTGGACATATTCATCATAGTCTTCATAGATGATATTCTGGTCTATTCCCGCAGTGAGCGTGATCATACAGACCATCTCAAAATAATACTTTAGACTCTCAGATATCATTAGCTATTCACCAAATTCAGTGAGTGCGAATTTTGTCTAAGGTCAGTAGCATTCCTTGGTCACATCATTTATGGTGATGGCATTAGAGTAGCTTCTCAAAAGACCGAAGCAATAAGAAACTGGTCTTACCCTATCTCTCCATCAGATATTAGGATTTTCTTGGGTTTGGCTAGCTATTACAGATGGTTTGTTGAGGGATTTTATTCTATTGCATGCCCTATGTCCTGATTGACTCAGAAGAAAGTCAAGTTTTAGTGGTCAGATCCTTGAAAGAAAACTTTGCAAGAGTTGAAGACTCAACTCACCTCAGCTCCAGTATTAGCTCTTCCAGATGGTCCAGATTGTTTTGTAGTGTATTGTGATACATCCCTAGTAGGTCTGGGTTGTCTCCTCATGCAGCATGGTAAGGTCATAGCCTACGCCTCCTGACAACTTAAGCCCCTTGAGAATAATTATCCTACTCATGATCTTGAGTTAGCAGTCGTAGTCTTTACCTTGAAGATTTGGAGACATTATCTATACGGTGTTTATGTAGATGTCTTCACAGATCATAAAAGTCTTTAGTATGTCTTTTCTTAGAAAGATCTTAATCTTCATCAGAGAAGATGGTTAGAGCTCTTGAAAGATTATGATATGAGTGTCCTCTATTATCCGGGCAAGGCCAATGTAGTGGTCGGTGCTCTTTATAGACTGTCTATGGGTAGTGTTGCTCATATAGATGACATTAAGAAGGAGCTAGCCCAAGAAGTCCATCAGCTTACAAGACTAGGCATTTGCGTAGTCGATACAGAGGAGGGTGATGTATAAGTTCAGAGTAGTTCAGAATCATCTCTTGTTTTCGAGGTGAAAGAAAAGCAAGATAGGGATCCTAGGCTTGTTAAGTTAAAAGAGTTAGTCAAGGATTAGAAAGTACAGGTTCTCTCCAAAGGGGGAGATGGTGTTCTGCGTTGTCAGGGTCGTTTGTGCATTCCAGCTGTAGATAACTTAAGGCAATGAATTATTGCAGAAGTGCATAGTGCACGCTACTCTATTAATCCAGGGTCCACAAAGATGTACCGTAAATTTTGGGAAGTCTATTGGTGGAGTGGGATGAAGAGAGATATTGCAGAGTTTATGGCTAAGTGCTCTACCTGTCAGAAGGTTAAGATGAAGCATTAGAATGCTAGTGGTCCTATGTGGGATTTCATTATTCCTACATAGAAGTAGAAAAAAGTGAACATGGACTTCATGACGGGTTTGCCTCAAACTCGTTATCAATATGATTCAGTTTGGGTCATCGTAGATAGAATCACCAAATCAGCCCATTTCCTTCCAGTTCATACCTCTTATTCTACCGAGGATTATACCAGACTCTACGTTAGGGAGTTGTTTTGATTACACAGTGTTTTGTTATCTATTATCTCAGATAAAGGTAGCCAGTTCACCTCTCATTTCTGGAAAGCATTCCAAAAAGGGTCTTGGTATCCAAGTTCATCTCAGTATAGCCTTCCATCCTCAGACAGATGGTCAAGCATAAAGGACCTTTCAGACTCAGATGATATGCTAAGGGCGTGTACAATTAATTTCAAGGGTATTTGGGATGACCACTTGCCTTTGATTGAGTTTTCATTCAACAAATGATATCATTCTAGTATTCACATAGCTCTATTCAAAGCTCTCTACGGTAGGAGATGTAGATCACTAATCGGTTGGTTTGATGATAATGAGGCCTCAATCATAGGGTCTGACTTAGTATTCGATGCCATAGAAAAAGTCCAGTTGATTCGAGAAAGACTTAGGGCTACTCAGAGCTGAAAGAAGTCCTATGTAGATATTTGTAGAAAATATCTTGAGTTTGAGATTGGTGACTATGTCTATCTAAAGATCTCTCCCATGAAGGGAGTGAAGTGGTTCAGTAAGAAAAGGAAACTCAGTCCCAGATATGTCGTTCCCTTCAAGATTCTCAGTCGATTCGATAAGGTAGCTTATGACCTCGAATTTCCATCAGATCTGGCCTCAGTTCATCCAGTCTTCCATGTCTCTTTGCTCAAGAGGTTCATAGGTGACCCAGCAGTTGTAGTCCCTATTCAAAGCATTGATGTTTAGAACAGTCTCTCTTATGAGGAAATTCCAATCGAAATCTTAGACTATCAGAATCATAGATTGAGGAACAAATAATTCCCTCTAGTTAAGGTTCTTTGACAAAGTTAGTCCATCGAGGGAGCTACTTAGGAAGCAGAGTCATAAAAGCATACCAAGTATCCTCACCTATTCTTCGCTAACTCATATTAAGCTCAAGGTATCAGTTCTCCTTAAGCTTACTCAGCTTCATGTTCAATGTTTATCACAAACTTCATGTGCATTTTCATGATCATGTTCCCATTAGAAACTAGGTATCAAGAACCATTGCATATTCAACCATGCACTCATGTATCAGTTCAGATATGTAATTATTCATCAGACATGCATTCTCATTGTGAGAAACTTATTACTTCAGAACACTCAGTCATGCATTCATGAATCAATTACACATGCATCAGATATTCATGTTCAGTATTATATGTTCAGCTTATCAGTCCTGTCAGCTATGAGATGATATTCTAGTAATTCATGTTTAGTATATACATCAGTTTTCTTTTATCCCCTCTCAGTCAGTCTCATTCAAGGATGAATGTTCTGAAGAGGGAGATATTGTAATACCCCATACTATTTCCTAGCTAATTTTGTCTCAATAATGTATAGTATTATATTTTAAATTGAATGATGGTTATTCCATGAGGAATTTTCAAGATTTTACCTTTTGTAATATGGGAAATTCAATAAGCTTTCCATCTATATAAGATTCATCCAAATCCGATAACCGGGTCAGAAGTTACGACTATTTCAATTTCTTGTTATGAAATAGCGTCATATTAGTCAATGGCGCGCCGCGCAACAAGATGACATGGCATTTAGAAAATTCCAGTAGGGGTATGTAATTATGGAGCATCATGCTAGGGCCTAAATTTAGAATGGTCCATTTTCAAGTGTCTCAGCGTGATTTCTCCCCCATCGCACCAAAGTCCCAGGTCGCAAAAGAAGGGGAAACATGAAGGCTCCGTATCGTGTCATTCCTCAATTTTTCAATTGTCAAATTCAAGTGACACGGCACGATAGCGCGGTATCGCGCCAGGGGTCCGATTCAGGAACTTTTTACTGAAACTAAATGAGGCATCTAGGGTTAAAAGGGTCAATTTCCCACCCCTATTTAAGCCTTTTAACATGTGATTCAACCACTTTTCACCAAAAATACACTCTCATCTCTCAATTTTCTCTCAAGAACAAGATAGGGTTTCCATTAGGGAGTCGAATTCAAGAAGGTTTCACCGTCAATCTTCATGAAATCATGAACTAAGGTATGCACAATTTTCATTCATGGATTCCATTCATCCATGTATCCCAAGAATCCTTTTTTAAATTGTATACCATGATACTTATGTGGTGAATTGATTATGTTCATGTTGTTATGGTTCTGTGACTTTCATGATTGAATCTTTACCACATTTTCATGAAACAGTGGTAGTTTAGGGTTAAAATCCATGCGATGAAGCTAAATTATGGAATCATAATGTATTTTATTTATGATCGTACCTTTACCTTAAATGGAGTATGCAAGGTGTTTGATAAAATGCCTAGTATAATACAAATCATGTATAATGACTCAATTGTGTCGTAAATGCTAAATGCATGCAATCCATTCATGTTTAACATAACCTACATATTATTGATTATGAATTATGCTTGCTTGATGGAATGTTCACGATACTCTCATTCAAGCAATGATCCTTAGACTCTAGACAGTCTTTTGACTCAAGAAATCTCAATGATCTCATAAACTCAGTCAGTTGTTAGATATCAGTAGTATTCCATCAATCAACAGAATTTAGAAACTCAAACCATGTTCAGTTCAGTAAATCATGTTCAGCATCTATTCAGATGAGAGTAGAAATTAGCACTGAGTGAACCCGAGGATAGGAAATCACTTGTCATATGAGGGTGTGATTCTTAAAAGTAATCCTTGCATTCCAGAACTATATAGCCAGCATGGGTTGAGACATCATATCCTACTATATGAGGTTAGATGAGGTGGCTTAGCCTGCTATATGAGGGTTCCCCCCGTTCTCACTAGAGTTACCTATTATATTAGGGTCACTCACATTTTCTCCTTATCATTGGCGCTGTATTGTCACCCTTCCAATCTGTGTATAGATTGGACTCTAATTCAGCTATAATGTATCCATTTGGGGCATGTCGGTTAGATGAATACCTCCCACATTCTTAGTAAAAGAACTCATATAGTTCTTTAAATTTTAGGACTATCAGATACAGTCAACTCAGATACAGTATGGAACTCAGCTAGTTGCATCAAATTCAGGACTTTCAGATACAGTCACTCATGTTATTAGTTATCAGAATTTAGTCATTAGTTATGTTAGTCATCAGCATACTCATGTTATCATGAATTCAGATATATTTACTATGTATGCCTGTATGTATTCTCATGTTCATTATTAATTAGTAATGTTCATACATATGAACCCTATTCATTCAGCCTACCTCACATACATACCAGTATATTTAAAGTACTGATGCATTTGCGCTATGCTGTCATATACTATACGTTCAGAGACATAAGCTACAGAGCATCAGTAGATTCCAGGTTCAGCCGTCAGAGTTATAAGTGAGTCCTTATCCTTCGAGGACATGACAATTTCTCTATCATCTTATTAATTAGTTTATTAGTTGGGGTTAGTAGGGGACATGTCCCATCAACTCCTTACTTATTCAAACAATTATGTTTAGAGGCTTTCCAGATTATCATATTTCAAACTTTAGTATTTTTAGTTTTGTTTTGGGTATTGTATTACCCCACACAAATATTATATTTTTCAGATTTTGTTTAGTTTTAAACCTTACAGTATTTCAATTCATGTTTCCATATTATTCTGTATTTTATATAGTATACAGGTACAAATATCAGTCATGGGTTAGCTTGTGGTCCCTCGGGGTCATAAGAATCGTGTAGCATTCTGAGAACCAGATTTGGGGTGTTACATTGCCAATAATAGAGTGGTAGGGATGGTGAGAAGTGGCCCAAAAGAAGTGGGACAATGCTGGGTCTTACTCGACGGCTATTGATCCCTACTCGAGTTTCTTGAGTGATAGGAACTTCTATGGTGGTGATAACAATAGGGAATAGGGTGCCTAATCTCAGGATAGTAGGGCCCAATCAGCTCTATCGTATCCTCTCTGCAGGTTCTGTGGTAGATTGCATTTAGGTTATTATGAAAAAAAAAGGGATAATTGCTTCAGCTGTGCTCTGCCAGGGCACAAGATTAGAAATTGCCTACTGGTGAAAGTTACTTTAGGGGAAAACAAGGTTCCGGTTGAGTGCAACCAAGGGGAAGTTTGTATCGTATCTTAAATCTTAGAGATTAATCTCCAAGGGGTATCTCTATAATCTGGTCTGGGTTAAAGACTCAAACTCGGAGGGTCCTTATTTTCATTCTGTCTTGGTGGTAAATGAATTCCCTGAGGTTTTTTCTAATGACCTTCTTGTTGTTCTTCTTAATAGGGAGATTGAGTTTGGGATTGATTTCATTCTGGACACTCGTCCAATCTCTATTCCCCCGTATGGAGCTAAATAAGAAACTTAAGGATCTTTTAGACAAGGGTTTTATCTATCCTAGTATGTCCCTGTGGAGTACACCAGTGATATTCATGTGTAAGAAGGATGGTTCCATTCAGATGTACATTGATTATCGATAGTTGAATAATGTGACGGTAAATAATAATTATCATTTTCTAAAGTTAAATAATTTGTTTGATAAGTTGCAGGGTGCTAAATTTTTCTCCAAGATTGATCTTTAATCTGGGCATTATCAACTAAACATAGGGAGGCGGATATACCTAAAACTATCTTCCGTACTTGGTATGGGCATTTTGGGTTCTTAGTTATGTCTTTTGGTTTAACCAATGACCTGGTGGCATAATGTATTTAATTAATAGAGTCTTCTATCAGTTTTTGGCTTTATTCACTATTATGTTCATAGATGACATTTAGGTATATTCTAAGAGTAATGTGTATTATGCCGATCACCTCCATATTATATTGCAGACCCAGAAGGAGAAATAGTTGTATGCTAAATTTTTGAAATATGAATTCTAATTGAATGCTATTACTTTTTTGGGTAATGTAATTTATAGTGAAAGGATCTTGGTGGATCCACCAAAGGTTTTCGTGGTTAAGAAGTGTCCTAGAACCACGACTCTAATCGATATTTGGAGCTTGTTGGGTTTAGCTAGCTACTATAGGATATTTTTGGAAAGCTTTTCTTCTATAGCTGCCTAATTGACTAAGTTAACTTAGAAGAAGGTGAGGTTCTTATGGTCTGATGCTTGTGAGGATAGTTTAGAGAAACTGAAGGATAAGATAACTTCAGCTCTAATTTTGATGTTTTTGGAATGCACAGATGGGTTTGTGGTATACTGTGATATGTCTCATGTGAGGCTTGGTTACGTCTTGATACAACATGGCAAGGTGGTAGCTTATGTCTGTAGATAGTTGAAGATGCATGAGAAGAATTATCCAACCTATTACTTGGAATTTTTAGTTGTGGTATTCTCGTTGAAAATCTGAATTCACTATTTGCATGGATTGCATTTGGATATCTTTTCTGATCATCAGAGCCCGCAGTATGTGTTTTCTTAGAAAGAGCTCAACCATAGGAAAAGGAGATGACTTGAGCTTCTCAAGGACTATGCCATGAGTCTTCACTACCACCTAGGTATACCTAATATGGTTGCTGATTCTCTTAGAAGGTTATCCATGGGGAGTCTAGCTTATGTGGATAAGGATAAGTGGGAGTTATTAAAGGACATTCACCAATTGGCTAACCTTAGAGTTTGTATCTTGGACTTCAAGAATAGTGGCCGATTTGTATTGGAGGTGGCGTAGTCATTTATTGGTGCTGAAATCAAGGTGAAACAAATGTTATATCCTGTCTTGATAAGGAACTAGGGTGATGTAGGTGGGCAAAAGGTGATGGCCTTCGAGATTAGTAGTGATGGTACCTTGCAGTACCAAGAGAGGTTATGTATTCCTAATGTTAATGGTTTGCGAGAGTTGATCTTGGCTGTGAAGCTTGAGTTGCACTATGTTGTTCAACCTGGTTCGATGAAAATGTACCATGACCTTAAGGAGATGTATTGGTGGAACAATATGAAGTGGTGCGTGGCTAGTTTCTGGCTAAGTGCATACTGTGCCAACAAGCAAAAGGTGAGCACATGAGGCCTGGAGGATTGTATCAAGAGATTTAGTTGCCTGTGTGGAAATAGGAAGTGATTAATATTGACTTTTTTTACCAGTCTTCCTCGGTCTTAGAATCATTTTCATTCGGTTTGAGTCATCGTGGATAGGATGACAAAGTCAACTCACTTTTTGCCTATGAGGACTAACTTTTTTGTCGAGGATTATGCAAGGTTGTACCTCCAAGCGATTGTGAAGTTACATGGGGTACCTATTTCAATAATCAAGACAGCAAAATACTTAAGAACCACAGGAGAAGGATAAATCTCACAATAGATGTTGAAATGGCATTATTTCAAAAGGAATTTAAATGAAACAATAAAAATTTGGACAACTTTGTACAAAAAATAAAAAAGCAGTATTGAAGTAGGTAAGAGAGAAAGATGTGAATAGAGAGCAGAAATTGAATTAAATGTAAACATATGCCAAATCAATAGAGAAATAAGAAAAAAAAATTGAATAGGAACCAAGAACAAGGAACACCAATCAAGCTAGAAATATGAAACGCAAAAAATATGCCAAGTGAATTAGAGGTCCCAACTTTGGTAAGATAGAACATGATTTAAAGATGTTTCTCCCAGAGACACTAGGGTTGTATAGTATCCTAATGATTAAATACCTTTTTGGAGTATATTATTAGTGTAGAGTACTAAAATTTTATTTTTTCATTTAATCTTTAATGTACATAGCTAAGATTTTAGTTAAATCTAAGGCTTTTGAATGAAAGGACACTTGAAACAACATCAACTCATAGTAAGGAGTTTAGGATTCCATAGAATATTCAATAAAGGTGCATGATTGAAAAGAAGAAAAAACAAAAAAGAATGGGAAAGTGATAAATGGACAGAGGAGAAGGAGATAAAGAAATTACCTAAAAGGGAAACACCGATAGATTATCGATTAGATAATGAGTGGATAATTTTACAGAAGATGCAAGATTAAATGTGTGTGTTATAGAGAGAAAAGATAAAGTTTGCCTAAATATAAATGATTCTTTGGGAGGTCTTAGATGAGTTGGTGAAAGCTTACCAAACATCAATAATCTTTTCATATAAAGAGATTTCAATTGGCAGATCAAGACCTTCTTGATTGGTAAAGATGATGTGTATAAAGGGTTTTTTTGGGGGTAGGAACAAAGAAGAAAAATCAGTTTTGGATTTTGATTGAGCCTTAAAATTGATGGTAGCCAGCCAAAGTTTCTTGAATAAGAAAAAACACTTCGTTATCTTTCAATGATCATTGTCTAACACTTATGTAGACTTTTTGCTTTATATAGGTCTTTCTAAAGATGTTACGATTATATGATGTGAGAATATAATAACCTAATATATGCTTTTAGTGATAGATTTAGAGTAAAGAGGGTTTTGGATAACTGGTTAAGGATTAAATAGGGTAGCATGATTATGGCTAGTGCCCTCGAGATAAGGGAAAAATAATAGATATGGGGCTTGGGGAAGTAGTAGTGATATAGATAATATGTGATATAAGAATAATAGTTGCACCAAAGAGATGGATAAACTGGTGTTAGGTGGCTCGAGAGGTCAGTTGGGAAAGCGTTAAGTGGACTAATGATGGAATAGAGAAGTAAAAGTAAAGGTGGAGGCAAAGAAGAGGGCTTACATAGAGTTAGTAGAGAGTTAGGATAATAATGAGAAGTAGAAGAGTATATGAAAAATATAATATATCTAGGAAGGATGCAAAGTTAGCAGTTATGTTAGAAAAACACAAGGCTTTAGATGCAAGCAAATATAACTAGAGAAGAAAGGTGTGTATAAGAAGTTATACATGTTATGCAAGTTAGATATAGGAAAGTCAAATATTTAGGCCAAGTGAAGTGTATCGTGAATGAATAGGAAAATTACTGGTGGGAGAGGTACTCATTAAAAAAAGATGACAATCATACTTCTATAAACTCTTGAATAACGAGGGGGCAACAACATTAGTTGGGGTTCTATAATGCTTAAAGAGGCATATTATGGTTAAAGGCTGAGTATAATAATGTTGATAATCATCAGATGTATAGGCTAGAGCGATATGTCTGAACGAGATTGTAGTGGATTTTTGGAAGTGCACAAGCAGGGAAAGTCCAGAGTAGCTGGCGGAGTTTTTTATTCATAATTATTATACTTGAAGCTTGGAAATAATTCTAATGAACCATCTTATATTAATAGTTTTGTAAGGATATAATAACCAATTTGAGTTTTTCCTAAGATAAGATTTCATAAATATGATACTAGGATGGTTTCTGATAAAAATCTATTATTGTGTGCTTAAGTAATTTTTTATGACTTATGGGGCAGTATTTGATATTGTGGTGTTAATTTAGAGATAGTGGTGTTGCTTAGGGTCTTGTTGGAAGTTTTGAGATGATAAATAAATTCACAAGACTCTGGCTATAGTGTTTGCCATATTGGAATCTATTTGTGATGTACAAAATCAAGGTTTGGGTTATGAAATAGGAGAAATTCTTTAATTTCTTCATCTGTTTAGGGATTGCTACAATAGCCAAGAATAGTGTGCAATGATGCTATTGTAGAAGTAGCAATAAATAAGGCATGGACCATTGTGATGGGTCCTTTAACTACAATATAGGATTACTGTAGAAGTTTCAAAACCATAGTTGTAACCATTAAGAATTTCTGTTGCCTTGAGTCCATTTCTTAAAGTTTTATTTTTCAAAACTCTAAAGGTTCATTCTTAGACTTGGGGGAGACGATTTTCTTCCTAATTATGTTGAATTCCTTTATATAGGTAAGTTTATTACTTCCTTCTAACAATACTTGATTTATTCTGTTTGTATTAATATTAGAATTGGTGGTTTATAGAGGATTATCATAAGGTTAGTACGTCAGTTCATAAAAACCCCATGGGTAGATGTGATTTCACCGATGATTAATTCTAGGTAGTTAATTAATAAGTCATTTATTTGATGATTTTCTTGCACCTTTTAAGCCTAAACTATTATGCTTTTTCTATTGATTTTAAGTCAATCTCTTACTTAATGCTCATTGGTGTAGGAAAAGTTGAAAAGGAAAGATGAGAAGTCATTCAATTCAAAAAGAGAAGAATTGTGAGCAAAAAAAATAAATGTTGAACTGCTGGCCAAGAAATTGACCCTTAGTTACCTCCATCACTGCCTGAGGGTCACGATCCCATCCAGTCAATAAGTCAGCATGAGGGCCATCATGATATGACTACCACAATCGCGGCAGTCGCAAACATAGTTAGGAAATGGTGATCACAGTTGAGCGTAAAAACTTTAAGGGCAAAATTTTAATTCGCTTAATGAGACCAAGTGCAAGGTGATATTTTTGTAATAGTTGTCAAATGTGGAATTGGGGATAATCTTGGGGTTTTGTAGGTCATTCTCACCCATGTTTAATCTGTCTTCCATCTTACACATTACTTATCCTTAGTTTTGGGTTTTGTAATTTTCTTGGAGCTTGGTGCCTAAATTTGTACTAATTTGAGCTAAGACTTCATTTGACGAACTCCAAAGAGGATTTAGCATCTTCCATTGAAGAGTCATTGGAGCTTAAAGTGCGATTTTCCTTATCTGTATTTTTAATGAATAGTTTGATAGAAGTTTTTTTTATAATGTATATGATTTGCTAGATCTACCTCTTGGGGTTATGTTTGAATAGGGTCCAAGTGTTTATGGGTAGTGATATAGTTGTGTAGATTCTAGTGTTTTAAATGATGGGTTCTACTATTGCTTGATTAACTTGGTTGGGATTTATAGGTGAAAGCCCCAAATACCCAAATGGGTGTGATGGATTAAAATTCCAAACTCTTAAAAGCTCAAACAATCTTTAAAATAGGGATTTGGGTGAATTTTAGGAACCTACATCATCCTTGATAGAGGGATATAGGAACTAAGGAAATAGTAGACAATTAGTGGAATAGTTGGCTAATTTTTTTTATCATAGAAATAAGTAAGATTGTAAGGTTGACTATACATTGGGTACCATCCTAGAAATAGGGCTTCCCAAACTGAGGTTTTGGGTTGTTTTAATTGACACACTTATTAGGTAATCGAAAGGGTCAATGAGTGACACCGTTGAGGTTTTGTTGAAAAACTAACCTCAAAGACTTTAAACCTAGCCTAAAACATCATCATCTATTAGAATTTGCACTAAATCATCATGTTCTTACGTATAGTATTCCCCTAGAAAAACATAACACCAAGATTTATTCCTAATTGTTTATGCTCTAATTATTCTTCGTCTCAAATTAGTCCCTTAAAACCCCAAGAATTGATTATATGTTAAAATCTATTTCAAAACCCCAAACCATTTTGTACAATAGGTTTGAATCTAGTTAGTTGAACTTATTTTGAACCTACTCAATCGTCACTCACGTTGTTCCCCATGGATTTGAACCTGACTCTTGGTTTGGTAAATATATTCACAACGACTGCCTTACACTTAAATTGACGTGTAAGTTAAGCGTTATAAAAAAATGGTGTCGTTGCTGAGGAATAATTTTATGTATTGAGTTCGTTGGGAATTTTAGCTTACTTTCTTTGGTTCAAACTTGTAAATATTTGTTTGTTAATTTTCTTTTGTTTCTTGTCTTAGGTAGATTTTTATTTTTTGTTCATTTGTTACTATGGCAACTTGGAATGAATATGAATTCGGTGGTTGGAAATCCTATCATGAAAATCCATGTCCATATTGTAATGGACCCTACTTTTATCAAGATTATAGATATGTTCCCCGGAAAGAGATGTGTCCACCATCTCTATCTTACAGGGAGCATGTATGTTCTTTGTGTGGTGATTAAGATTGACATGGGAGTGATTGTTCAAATGCTCCTTTGCCCCATTATACTAACTCGGTTGCTAGTTCTTCTCATGAATTTGACTGGTTTTATGATAAATAAAGGGAAGAAAAAATCACAAATACTAATGGTGTTGAAGCAGTGCTTAAACTTATCTTGGATCAAGTGGAATCAACATAGGATAATGTGCTTCTCATACATAAATTCAATGAAGAGTTCAACTCAATCCAAGAATAAAGCACCCAAAATAATGATAGTAAAGCAAGGCTTCAACATATCTTGGAATGGAAGGAATCAATGGAAGATAACAGTCGTGGTATATATCAAGAAATAGTGGCATGTAACGTGAAAAGTAAGAGGATAGAATAGAAGGACATAGAGTTCAATCATGCAAAGACTACGACCAAGACCATGCCTCTAAATGAGCTTAATATTGATGAATTCTCAGAAATTTCCCAAGCAACCAAGCACAATATGGTTGTAGATGCCTAAATAAAGGAAATGGCGCTAGAGTCAAGAGAAGAGTTCAAGAAAATTTCTTATGAAGACTAGTCCATTTCAGGGTAAGAATATCAAAATGGATGTAACTCTGAAATTAGGTAGAAGACCTCACTCGAACCATTTTTCAACATTATGCTTGTGGGATGTGATGAAAGTCGAATCACCCAAAAAAATGATGAATTTTAGAGATGAGGAGGAAAATCCCTATAATTTGGAGCTTGTCATTCCAAAAGAGAAAAGTGAAGCCCCTCACTTAAAGGCCAGTAAATGCAAAATTTGGTGTGTAACAAGTGAATTTTTTATTCTCTCACTAATACCTAATAAGCCTATTAGAAAATTTGATGTGAAGTTGGGTAAAAGGTTTAAATCATCAAAGTGATGAGATAGAAAATATTCCATTGTGTCTCCACCTTTTCCCAAAGTACCTCGAAGATATATTGATCTAAAGTTGGACTGCCGATTCAAGTCTTCTTAATGGAGACATAAATTATAGGCAAAAGATGTCGTGCCATGACTTTAACTAAGGCGTTTCTTGGGAGGCAACCCAAGGAATTTTTCTTGATGTTTTCTAATGTTTTTGGCTTAATTTTTAGCTTGTTTTTGGGTGTTTGCAGGTGATAGCACAAGTTGGAACGGTTACCTCAAGAATAAAACCCCAGATAAGTATATTGGACTTTTATTTTTATCACTTTTCTCTCTTTAACAAGCTCACAAGGTATGCTCCTTAGTTAAATCTTGTTTGAAGTATGAATAATAATAACATTCAATAATTTCTTTTTGGTTGAAATTTATTTTATTTGAGATTAATTTGGTGGAATGTTGTTGTTGGGATGAAGATTTTTGAATGTGTGCCCTGGTTCACATGCTCAATTACAAATTTTTTCTTCCATACACTTGTGCACACCATGTGTTTAATAAAACACCCACTTGACGTATATTTGCTTAATTGGGTGGTGGGTGATTATATTTGATTAGTATGATTACAAGTGGTGTGTTTGGTGTTGAATTAATGCATTGGGCTTGTTCATATGCGTTGTTATTCTATCTATTCAAGCTCATACTTTTCATGCATACCACATGTTTGTTAAAATATAAATAAGAGATAAATACCTTATATGCTTGTAAAGGTTAATGTGAACTTTCTTAGGGCATTATGTGATCATTTTTGGATCATAGATTTGAGTCCAATTGATCTTGAATGTGGAATAATTGGTGGATTTTGATTGAAATTATTGAGGAATGTTGTGCCTATGGTAAGACAAACATGAATGCTTAATGGTTCATTTTTAAGGATCAGAGCTTATAAGGGTACTCTTCATATCCTATTTAATCCGGTATGCTGATGTCAACTGGCAGTTCATTAGGGCTAATTGGCCTTCTCTAGATTTTTGATGTTATCTTACTTCTTCTACTCAAGCTCAACAATAAATTTAGACTAGACTTTCTACGAGTGAGATGAGGTTGGTTCTTTATCGATAGGATGATCTGTTAACCAAGCAACAGAAAACTCTCTAAGCTCTGCTTATGACAGGTAGAGGCGGTAATATTTATGGTAGAGGTCATTCGTAGGATGGGTGTACTAGTCACCAAAAATATAGAGGTAGAAACCAACCTAATCAAGATAGTGATTATGTTGATTTGAGTGGTACTTAGCCTTATAGGTATCGATCACAAGAGGGTTATAGTGTTCATTTTATGCCTTTCAAGGCAGGCCCAAGATAAAGACACCATATGTGGTGATCACATGTACTATTATTTTCTATTTCTTAATGGTTATGATTACATTTGATTTTAGTTCCATATTTTCTCAGGTCGTTGCTTATTTTGATGCAGGGTTAAAGATGCTATGTTAATTACTTGATATTCTATTCACGTGTCTTGCTTCGATTGGTGATTCTGTGGTTGTTTACCAAATTTATTTTTCTTGTCCTATTATGTTTATAGGAAAAATAACCTAGAAAGATTTAGTGATTTTGGATGTAGCAGATTTTGAAATCAATTTGGGAATAAGTTAGTTATCTCTTCATCATGCAATTTATAATTATCATGCTAAGACAGTAATTATTGCTATGCTAAGGATTGATAGACTTGGGTGTAAGTATTATTATAGTCCTACTCTTATGAATTAATATCCTTTCTTTTTTGCCAAGAGATTGATAAAGAAGAGGTATTTGACATTATTTGCACATCTTCAGGACACTAGTGTAGAGGTCTCGCCAATTGAGTGAGTTCTTGTAGCATGTGAGTTTTAGGAAGTGTTCTGGATTTTCCTATTAATTTATGTATTGATGTAGATATGGATACCCATCCCATTTCTATTCCTTCTTATAGAATGGTGACGACTGAGTTGAGAGAATTAAAGGCTCGTTATAAGAGTTTCTTTGTAAATGTTTTATCTATTTGAGTGCCTTCCCGTGGGGTTCTCCTATTTTTTATGAAGAAGAAAGATAATTGCTTACATATGTGCATAGACTACAGTAATTAAATAAGGTTATAATCTATAAAAAGTATACTCTTACCCGTATCAATAATTTATTTGACCAGTTACTGGGTACATTAAACTTTTCTAAGATTGATTGGATGTTCGAGTATCATCAGTTAAAGATTCGAGCCAAATACAGTACTTTTCTAGTGATGTCTTTTGGATTAACCAATGCCTAGCCACATTCATGGGATTGATAAATGGGATATTTAAGACCAATTTAGACTCATTTGGGATTTTTTTAATTGATGACATATTATTTTATTCTAATTGTAAAGAAGAACATAAAAGTCACTTTAGAATTTTATTATTTTTACTAAAAGAGAAGAATCTTCATGAAAACTTTTCTAAGTGTCAATTTTGGTACGGTTCTGTGTCCTTTTCGAGGCATGTAGTTTTGAATGAGGGGGATGGTATACCAACAAAAGATTGAGTCGATTTTGAGTTGGGTTTGGTTTACTTCCGTGAATGAGGCTTTTTGTTTTTTGGGGTTGTCAGTAATTACCATAGGCTTATGAAAGTATTTTCTTCTACTTGAAACACCCTGGGTTTTGGCCCTTGGAAATTTCCTAAACTTTGAACTCAATAGTCTTGTAACGACTCACCAGACGAGTTGTATGGTGTGGGAATAGGTCAGGTGACCCAACTCGTAAGGAGTCCAGTGATTGGTGGTCGGGTTTCTATTGTGGGTACGACTTGGTAGGTATGGGCTGTATGGTTTCGTGAATTGTAGTTGGGTTTATCTTTCACTTAATTTGAAACTTAGTAACTTGACTTGGCTCTTAGTACGAGTGGCTCACTAAGAGACATAAGGATAGGGTATGAGTTGTATAGTATAGTTATTTGTTACCCAGTGTCTACCCCATTGTACTCTCTCTTGGGTATAACTGGACCATATGAGTCATATGATCTGGTCATGAGTTGGGGCAATCGAGTCATATGGTGGACAACATGTGGAGGTCTAACCTTATGTTCTGGTTACGACTTGATAGTAGCAGACTTAATTTGTGGTGACGGGTAGGAGGGTCAACTCGTACCCATCTGCGGTGAGTTTGTAGTTTTAAGTTGGGGGTATATTGGACATTTTTCATCTTAACTCCCTTTGACCCCACAACATAAAACATCTTCTGGGACTTCATTAACCTATTATTCTAAATCAAACACTCTTATAAAACTCTTAAAATCTCTCTCATACACTTGGTTCAAGAAAAGGCCGGGTTTCTACTAGGAAATCAATTAAGGGTTTTAAAGAGTGAATCACTCCTTCTTTATTGGTGTCTAAGGCATGTTACTCCTCCCTCATTGTTAGTTTAACTAAAAACATGTTTTAATGAATGGTTTTCATGATATTTTTGTTGTCTTGTCTTGGTTTTAAAGTAGATATTGGGGGTTTTGGTTGTTCTTGGTTGGATAATTCTTTCCCATATTTTACTTATCGTTTATCATGTTATAATTATGAGTTGAGCATATGGTTGCATGGGAATAGTGAATTCAGACTTGGTTTAGCTTTTTGAAACCATATGCCCTCAACATATTAGTTTAAGTGCAAATGATAATGATTTTGTCATATACTTTGACTATTCTTAAAACATTTGAATTGCATAACAAGGCAATGAAACTTAAATTTGTTTGGTTGTTTTTAAGTGGATTGGAAGGACCTTGGTGGCCTTGGTATTGGTTAAATTGGAAACTTTGGAGTCAAATTGTTTTAATGGCTTTGGTATGTCATAAATGAATGGTCTTGCAAGCTCTAATTTTTGTATGATGATACCAATGGTTAGTGCTAAAAAGACTCCTTGCTAAATGAATGGCTATTTGAGCATGGTTTTAATATGGGATTAAAGGGGGCCATGTTCGGAAAGACGTGGAAGGTAGAGGTCTCAGGGGGACCAAAAATGGAAATACATATTTGCTGATATAAGTATTGGTCTTTGTAACCGTGTGCATGATGTCACACTTATATTTTGGAAGATGTATTTATCAACTCAGGCTTTTCTCCTGATAGTGCGGCTAAGATATGTCGGGGCCCTTTCAGTAGAAATAGCTGAACCCATATTGCTCGTGGGTGGACTTAGGACGGAAGAGCTAAACAACCAAGGTTAATTGTTTTAAATGGATACCAAACCTGGTTCCCTTTCCCTACATGGTATATATATGTATGTATATGATTTTATATGGTTATTTACTTTGGTTTTGAATAATGGCATTATGTTATCCTAATTGTTGAGTACATGATAGCTTTCAGTCCACCAACTATCTTTGGGCGCTGTATCGCTACAAGATGTGGGAATCGCCCATACTACTCCTCCTGCTCGGTGACTTAGATTCGGGTGCAACTTTTGTGTTAGACTGAAGTTATGAGCTTTCATACTCTGGAAGAATCCATTTCATGGTATGAACTTCTTTCATTTTTCTTTGTTTCTTAGACTTTAGTTTTGGCTATGGTCGGGGCCATGTCCTAATTGGATGATCTTTGATTTTAGATAGGGGCTTTGTTGCACTGCAATAGGCATGGGTAGCATCTGTTATAGCATCAGGCTTTGTATTGGGATTGGAATTGGGGCTGACACTAGTTTGATATTTGATTGGAAATTTGGTTGGTTATGGTTATAGACTCTATAAATGTTTTTAAGTTATTGTTACCTTATGTTGTTATTTTTTTGAAATTCATCCGACATAAGATACATGGCGGTTTCGGTTGGGTATTGGGGTGATCTTTGATCCCGATTGGACTTGAGATACCCAACATAACTAGGCCCTAATTCAGGTTGTCAATGCTTTTAGATCTTTCAAAATCTAAATACTTTATTGACTATTGCTATCGTACTTGGCTTGATACTATAGGGTAAGAATTTTATTATTTATTGTGATGTCCTATGCTCTAGTGTAGGTATTTTCTTGATGACGGAAAAGAATGTTATTGCCTATTCTTTGAGGTAACTGAAGGTGAATAAGAAGAATTATCTTACTCATGACGTAGAGCTAGGTAATTTGGTTTTTGCTCTTATGATAAGGAGGTATGGGTTTTATTGCAAAGTATTCAAAGATGACTGCATTTTACAATATGTGTTTAAATTGAGAAATTTGACTCCAATATAACTTAGTTTTATGGAGATACTTAAGGTCTATTATACCACTATTCTATACTATTCGGGTAAGGCTAATGTAGTAGGTAACACATTGATTACTAGGTCTGGAAGCATGGGTATCTTGGATTACTTAAAGCCTACTAGACAAACGTGGGATAAGGAGATTAAAAATCTTGGTAATAGTTTCTTAAGGCTTGAGGTGTCTTAGAGGGATGTCCTATTAGAAATTTTTGAGGAAAGGTCATCATTTCTTTATCATATTAAGGATAAATAGTTTTTGGATGTAAGGTTAAGTAGAATCTGTGACAATGTTTTTAGGGTGAGGCCAAGATTGATGATGAGGTTGTGTGAAAAATTAAGGGGAAATTTTGTGTTCCCCATGGTGATGATTCGATCCCTACTATTATTGTTGAGGCTCATAGTTTAAAATACTCTATCCATCCCAATGCTACCAAGATTTACTATGATTTGAGGCAGCATTATTGGTGGGATCAAATAAAGCATGACATAGTTGATTTTACTTATAAATGTCAGAATATCCAGTAGGTGAAGTATGAACATCAAAAGCCTGGTGGTACTCTTCAAAGGATGCCCATTAATTAATAGAAGTAGGAGAGGATAGCTATGGATTTTGTTATTAGTTTTCCTAAGACTTCTGGGAAGTTCAATTCTATTTAGGTTAGTGTGGATAGGTTGGCAAAGTTTGTGCATTTCATATAATTTGAGGTGACTTACTATGTAACAAAGTTAGCGAAGTTTCTTCTTAAGGAAGTTATTTGGTTGCATAGGTTTCTAATTTTTATTATCTCTGATACAATTACTAAATTGACCTCTAACATTTGGGAGAATTCATATAAAGAGTTGGGTACTGGGTTAGAACTGAGTACAACTTTACACCCTCAAACCAATGGGCAGTCTAAGTAAATGATTCAGGTATTGGAGAACATTCCCCATGTGTGTTGATGGATTTTAGTGGTTACTAGGACTAGCATCTAACTTTGATAGAGTTCCCATAAAATAACAAAGATCATTTGAGCATCAATTTTTCTTTATTTGAAGTTTTAAAGGGAAGGAAGTGTATGTCACGACCCGAGACTAACCCCTAGTCATAACATGGTTCTTAGAGTCTTAAGTTACCCTAAGCTAACCCATGTCCTTGCATAACACTAAGAATGCAAAATTAATCTGAGAATCACTGATGGGGAAACTAGCAATCCGAATAATTTAGAAATAATATCTAAAACAACTCAATAATCATATTATGTATAAACTTAAAACATAATCAATTTGTTGGTCTAAAATCCTTTAAATGAGATGAGTTACTAGTACAATCCCCCAGCTAACCCTAACTGTCTAAACCTAAAAAATACTAAAAGAGAAAATACTAAAATGTAGTGCTTAGAGAGGAGGACTCACCCAAACACTACTACTGAAGTTGTAGCAGTTTGTACTAACTTCGAGTTGGATACGAAGCAGATAAACCTATATTACAAAAAAATATAGCACAATGAAAGTATGTGACCATTACATTGAATGTAATGAGCATGCAAGATGGTCACTACACTATATATGCCAAACATGATGCAATAAACGTAACATAGAATTTAGTAGTATAAGCTAATGTGGTGACCAAGTAATAACCATGTAATTGTACGATATACTGAATAAACTGAATTTATGTTTATGCAATATCTAATTCTTAACAATGGGAGCTAATGTTAGTCGACATACCCTAATCAATCTTAATTGGAACCTATAACCCCTAGTGGGACAGTGTTCTTTAACTTGCTAAGGGTACAAACACTAACTAATGTGGATTTAGTAAACTGATGTCCAAAAAGGACTAAGGTGTCAAGCTTACTCCAAAGGGTGACCCTTTATAACCTATAGTGGCGCCCTAGTTCTAGGACTTAGGGACTTCTACTAAATGTGTCAGGTGTAGCCTAACTGGTGGGTGAACCTTATTCGTGCATCCGCTCGGTGCTTAGTACTACTCCCGACTAGTTTATATTGAATAACTAAAAGGATCATAGTAACCATATCTGAGATAGAGGTAGTATAAATTTTATCTAAAAGCATCCTAAACCATGAGAATCTAAAAGACAAAATATTCAATATTAAATACATAAAATACTAGGTCATCAGGTGTTCATAACCCGCCATCTCTAAAGAATACACTTATGATATTTCTAAAATTTTAATTGATTGGTTAATTTCTTAACATAAGTCCAAAATTATCAATTATTCAATATATTGATGGTTCATAGATTGCAAGTACATAAAGATTCCAGACACCATAGAAAATATGTATTTAAAGCTCATTCATGATAAGAAACTGAAGCACAAAGGAATTCATAGCGTTCATAGAATGCTAGGCTCTGTAAAATGAATTAAACTTAGGAATAAAGTAAACTCTAGAACTCAATGGATGAAAGGAAACTTATTGATGAAATCCCACATACCTAAGAGTGAAACGCTAGGTGAAATCTTTAGATTTGGAGCTCGAAGTTAAGAAACCCAAATTCTTGCTTTTGAAAAAAGTAATCGGCTCTATTTCTGTATTTGGCTAACTGTTGAGTGAATTTTGACATAATGAGGGACTTAGGGTACTTTAGGGTTAATAACATGTAATTAACATCCTAGTTATTTTCTGTATTTCCACTTAGTTTTACTATTTAGAGCTTTCCTATTTATGCCTAAAGTCTTTTATGACTTGCTAAAGCTAAATTTTGGTTATCAGGCAGTTCATTTGGTTTTTACAGCCAATTCTCTATGTTGAAGTCACCGCTAATTCAAATTGGCTATTGGGAGAAAATTCTATCAAACAACAACCTTGTATGTCAATTCTTATGGTACCAACACCTTTGGAACATCGATTTCAGGCTAGGTGGACCCTTGGTTTGGGTCCCGAGGCTTCTAACTTATTTCAGGATATCAGCCTAAAGTTACAAAAAATGGTACATGGGTGTGGTTCCCACTTTTTTGTGTAAGGACCACAGATAGAAATTTCAATTTTTTCATTGACTATGGAACATCAAATTTGATAGAGTATCATAGTTTCTTTTTATATATGGCATTCCAAATGAATCTAGAGGGTTTGGCGGAGATTAGCTGGTGCTGGTGCATCATGTAAGTGACCAATCGATTGCTTAAACAACCTGTCTTGGCCCACTGGTATCGCATAAGTGAGGAGCATGTCATGTAAAAGAATGCCATTTAAACAATACCAACATTGCTTACGCAACTTGTGCTAAGACCGCGAGTGTCTTTTAAGACCCGATGTCCACTTAAGTGACATCTATAGGTCTAGGAAGAGTATAAATACACAACATATGTTGATATTCATTATTCTCTTGTTCATTGAGCCATAAAAAGTGGGAATTCTAAGGAGAATCATTTGTGGATGATTTTGGAACTTGGGTAAAATCAATTTACACGTTTCTTCAAGAAATTTATGGTAAGATTCCATTAAATTCATGGTTAAATCCTTTATCTTTTTCTAGAAGTCTTAGAATAATGGTGTCTTGATTGTAGCACCATTGGAGCTCGAAATTCACCCAATTTTAAGGTAAACGTGCCTTGAGCATATAGGGACGTTGTGTTAGTTTTGAAAGTGCATTTCTATAAATGAGCACCACATGGGTTTTATATGTATTTTTTTATTTGAAGAATAATTGTACAATAAGAATATCATCATTCTTATTTTGATAAGTAGAATATGATTTTTAGAGGGTGGCATCTTGCAGAAGTTTCTCTGAAAAGGAAATTAGTGGTTTAGCAGATTCTTTGGGCTTTACTTCAACGTCCAGGTAGGATAGATTTATCTTCTTTATAGATTGAGTTATGTCTTAGTATTATTATGATAATATGCTATATATGGGATGGAATTTAGGTATTGGAGGTACGATTCAAAATATTTGGGTTAGTTAGACTGTTTATGCTATCGTGAAATTGTAATTTAGGTGTAATTGACTTAGTTGCTCATGTTTAATGGAGAATCACTATCATAGAGCTAATTATAATTTATTTATTATCTAGAAACTAATTTAGAGACCTTAGCTAGTCTAGGGTAGATTTTTCCTAAAATGTATTTCAGGGAGTATGAGTGGGGCCCTCCTTCCCACCATAGGCCAAGACTTTGTAGAATTATTTATGCATGATATACCCTTATTAATGCTAATTATGGTACTTACAGGAGATTAGATTCTTATTGAGAGTTAATGCTAATTTCGGGTAACTTCTGGTGGATAAATGTTATGATTTAGTGATATGGTTTATGATTACTATTTAATAAAATAGTTTATTTATATGGTCTAAGGATATATGAATCCCGGTTCAAGTTCAGAAATTGATAATGATAATGATAATGATATATTAGTTATAGCTCAAGTCAAGTATTTGATGATGATCTTGATAATTTGAATTTTTGTTCAAGTCTAATAAGTTATGGAAATGATGATGATACTATTGAGTTTCGGTTTAAGTCCGACATTTTAGGAGTTATTTATGAAATGACATTATTTGGATGGATTCTTTTTTTTGAATGGTAATTAATAATTTATGGTTATTGGGGTTATTTATTCTCTTTTATCGTACCCTCTAGGATTATGGGGTCTATATTGCGTTATTTACTTTACCACACTTATTGGATTATGGGGGCCAATCATGTAGTTATAGTTCTATGATCCTTGCATTGCCTTTTCATATTTATTTATTCATGTACATTAGAGCTGGAGCTTATTTTCATGTTTTCCCTTTTACCTTGACTTAGTTTACTTTATCTTGTATCTTATGGTATTTATATTATGATTTAGCTCAATCGGTCGATGATGCCTGCTGAGTACCTATGATTTTGGTATTCATACTAAATTTTTGTATGTTTTTATGTAGATCTGAGTATTAGTAGACTCTGTTAATTCGCGATAGTGCTGGGTTGATTTCACAGATAGGGTGATCTCTCGGATTTAGAGTTTTCCTTTTTTCTTCTATTTATCCATGTCTGGTCTTTCATTTTTAAGATAGATTGTATTTGACTATCCAAAACTTATAGTTCAATCGTAGTATCTCTTGTTCTGAGATTACTGAGTCTTGGGATGGTTTTTCCTCTTTTATCTATCTATTAGACTTTTATGACTGCTTTATTGCTGTTTTAACTCTTTAAATATTTATATTTGTAATTTAGGCCATTTTCCACTGAGTTTTCCCATTGCTTATTGATCCGAGATACAATTTAGCTTCCCTACAGGCAGTCATGGGCTGGAGTGATGAGTCTTGGGTTATCTCGTGGGAATTAAACTTCAATTTTTAGCTTCAAAACACAAGTCATGAACTCACACACTAGTTGTAGGTCTCACCTACGAGTGGTGAGTCAGTTCATGGACCACCAACTCAACAACTTTTCATCTTTCTTTCTCAATTTGTCTTTTGAAACCTTTTTTTTGCATGCTTAACACAAAAACACATCATATCCAATAAGAATACCTATGTTCTTGCATAATTTCTTTGTATTAATCATCAAAAGTGCCATGAATCCATGACACATTCACACCCTAAACATAGAATGTTTGCATGTCCCCAGGAAAATAGAACACAATAAACAACCATGATGCTTAACTTAGAGAAAGCCAAGGCACCTATGATAGTCAGTTCATTTAGTTCAGTACAAACTTTATACCCCCTCCCATTCAAAGCTTTTAAAACTATTGTGTGTATAAATGTAAAAAAGTATTATGACCTGAAATGGATTGAGTGATGGCATCACATTATGAACAAAAAAAATTAGCATGTATGCAAATGAAATTACATAAACAAATAAGAAGTGAACAATGCAATGGATGTACCCTCACCAAAAAGAAGTTCCATTCTCTCATAATGTAATTATGAATATCAATGCAGGGAATGCGTCTTAGCTTTTGTGCTCCCAAAGAAGTTCAAACAATGTATATGATATAACACATGCTTGCCCTTATTTTACAAATCTTAATTTTTCTAGACAATTGAAATGGGATCACCCCAAGACTTTTATTAACTTGTAATGTAGGTTTGTGGACAGGTAGGGTACATATGGATAATAGTGACTCAACCCTCCTTGACACTAAACTTATATTTTTGACTCCACTATTCAGCCATGTTCCTTTTATTCTTCCTTTTCCTTTGTTATTTATTTTCAAATTACGTGTCGTTTCACTTTATTCTTTATATTTATTTCTCTTATTTGTTCTTTTTCCCCTTCTACCACACAATACCCCACCTTCTTTTCATTTCTCAACTTCTTCTTCATACCAGTAACTAACTAAGCTCCTCTATAATTTCCATCCTCAACTTTGGCGATTTACTAGTGTTGAGGTACACAATGTCCAAGGAGGGACTAGGGTCAAATCAGGTTCATTGAAATTAAAACGAAAAAGTGAATGAGTTAGTACCAGAAAAAAGGTCACTTTACGCTCAAATTTGGGATAAAGGGGTACTTATTTTCATTTGGTCAGCCGTTTAGGCCAAAAGTAGACTCATTCAAAAATAGCCTATGATCTTGTCAAACAAACTGTCCTACAACCTTGGCAAGACTAGCTAAGAAATTTCTAGATTAAACATACAAAGTGAACTAGGTAAACACCTCATACCCACATAGTAGAAGGATACATCATCAACTTTTACCTATATGGTTTATGCAATGCTAAGCGATGGTTATTTTTTCCCTAATGCTAATCCTATAACAAGATCCAACACTAGTCAAAATCACATATTTTCACAGTATGCATTTCGTAAAAAAAATAGGAGGGGTATTATATTGTTCATCATAAGAAATGGTCAAACATAATAAATACAACATAAACACATCAAAACACGATATCCTAGACATGATGGCCTTACTATGATAACTCACTCTAGGGAAAAAATATACGACAACAATGTCACAACCCAAATCAGGGACTGGCCGTGATGGGTATCTCAAATTCTATTTAGACCAGAGACCATCCCCAATTTTACAAACCACCAACTACCATAAATCCCGTGTCGGATGAATTCCAAACCTATAAAAAGATAGCATAAAATAGAACTTATAATAATTCATGATATGTCTATACCAACCACATGTAACTGGAAAGCCGTCCATCACCAAACAATCGACCAAAACACCCAAGTCCACTATAATTTGACAAAGCCTCTACAAAACTAAAAGTCAAAAAAATATCAGAACACGCCCCCGACAATAGCCAAATTCAATACCCAAAGAAATAGTCACACATGAAAAGGAACAACAATAACAAATAGGGTCTTCTGAAGGATGGGAACTCACCACTTCCATCTGATACGCTAGTTGATCTCGAATCCAATTCACTGCACAGGAGTTATGGAAGTATGGACGATTCATATATCCCGTAAGGATACAATGTTTTAAGATGGTTAACGGTTGGAGCTATATCATGTAACTCAGGGATAGAGGAACAAAGTAATGCCATGATAACTATTTAAAACCAACAAAACATTCAATGCATGTCATAATATAAAGTACATATACATATACACACACACATATTTATATATATAATATCATATGTTGGGTTAGGGAGAAAGGCTTAACATAAACTTTGAAGACCTTAACCTGGGTTGTATATCATAACGTCATAAGATATGTCACCCATGGGTTATATGGGCCCCCAACTCTCCCCTAGCTAGAATGACTCTAGTGTGTGTAGCTGCATAAACTAGAGAATAGCCATATCTGTATATGCCTTTATGGGGGACTGGAACCTCCTACATAATCAAGGTGACTTAATCACCAAGTATACCACATAGGGGACTCTAATCTCCCATTCATATAGTCAATACTTGGGACTTGAACCTCCCCGTCATTTAAATACCCACACCAGCTATTGTGGTTTTCATTGTTAGTCCTTCAGGATCTCCACTTTTACGTCTCGGCTACACATCCCACTTTTAAGCCTAGTTTAAAACACTTAATGTGATTCACTATTTCTTAACCCATTATGAATATCGATACCCCATTGGTATTGTCATATTGACCCCACTTTCAAGATATAATATGACATAAAAATAATTCATTAATTTTGAGTCAAACCTGTTGTCCAAAAAAATCAAATTAACTCAATATTCGGGACTCGAACCCATTTACCCAACCAAACCACAAGGTTACAATTTAAATCAATTGATGTCCATCAAGGCCTTCATTTAGCCATTCATCATTCATTAACTATTTTATGCTCATGCCTTAGTTCAACACACAATTCAAACTGGTGACAAGGTCATTTTGATTAACAATTTCACAGATAGTTTGAGGGCGTACAATGATCAAGCCAAAATCAAGGGTAAAATCATCAATTTGAGGGTTAACTATGGCCCCTTAGTTAAATCACAATTCCCATTCACCCACATGAGAAAAAAACATAATCAATGCGTAGAAAGTCATAAACAAACTGTGGGAAAACATTATTCAACAATAAGTATTAAAAACCCTAAACCCTTGTTTCAAAACCCATGCCAATGACTCGTTAACAATACTTTAAATCACATGTTTTTACAAAATTAACAATGTGGGAAGAGTTGCATGCCTGAATTATGAAGATTTACGAAGAGAAGTCAACCCTTGAGCCCTTAGATAACCAAATTGGTGAACCCTAGCTTGACTTGCTTGAGAGGATTTATAGAGATTAGAGAGAGTGTTTAATCCATTAAAGTGTTGAATTAGTGCCCCAAAATTATTTTACGGATGTAGCATCTAAAGGATTTTAAGTGGGAAATATCTAAATTACCCCGAACTTAAAAGTTAGAAAAAGTCGCCCTTGGTTATGATTCATCAATCTACTTGTAACATCACCTTAAAACTCTTTAGCATGAGTCATAGCCAGGACATTTTCTACGACCCATAATACTGTTATCTTTACGATGACCAACCAACTCGTAACATGACCCTACGACTCGTAGAGTCCTACTCGTAACTAGAGCAGAAACAAATAGGGTGAACATTGGGCATCCTATGGTTTCATCATTACAACTCGTAACGAGTCCTTATGGATCGTAGTTATCCACTCCTACTCAAAGTAGAATCAAGCAACCAACTTACTTAATTTTGTTTACGACTTGTCCTAATGAATCGTCACGAGTTTTTATGACTCGTGTCTCCAAAGACATACTCAGGACAAAAATTTAACACATACATCTTATGAATGGGTTTCATAATCCATTAAGACACCCTATGACTCATAAGGTCAAGTCGTAACCAAGGTAGTGAGCTCAAAGCTTAGGGATTATTCAAGGGCCAAAGACTGAAGTGTTTTAGTCTCCCCCCTTACGATAAGTAGTCCTCGAATGACGGGTCAAGAATTTATTAGCATGATTTATATGAAGATACACAACCACACATCCTTTTAATAAAGTAAAAAAAAAACAAAGATGGATTCACAACTTTATTTGCTTTAGCAAAGTTAAAAAACAAAGATACTAAGAACACACATACCTCAAGCACAAATTTCTAGAATAGGGAATAGGATTAGATACTTGGAATTCATATCATCATCGGCTTCCTAAGTAGCTTCTTCTGACTTTTCATCACTCCATAGAAACTTTACAGAATCCACGTCCTTTGCCCACAACGGCCGGACTTGCCGGTCCAAAATACTCACCGGGACCTCTTCATAGGACAAGGAATCCAAAATACCAATGTTCTCCAGGAGAACATCCAACGAATGCTCACATACACAATTTCACAACATGGAAACATGGAAGATCGGGTGAATGGAACTCATGCTAGAGGGAAAATCCAATTCATATACAACATTACCATCCCTTCTCAAAACCAAGTACGAGCCAAAATATCGGAGACTGGTCTTTCCCTTATTCCTAAACCGCATTACTCCCTTCATAGGAAATACCTTAATGAACACCCAATCTCTAAAGTCAAAATCCAACACTATCCGTCCTACATCTGAATAGAACTTTTGGCAATTTTTGGGATATTAAGCCTATCCTGAATCACCTTTATTTTTTTTCATAGCTTCGTGAACTAAATCTGGGACAAACATCTCCACCTCATCATCATCGAACCACCTAATAGGAGATCTGCACCTTCCACCATACAATGCCTCAAATAGAGCCATACCAGTGCTTGAATGGTAACTATTGTTATAGGGAAATTTACTGAGAGATAAGTGGTCAAACGAACTACCACAAAAGTCAATTACATAAGATCACAACATATCTTCCAAAGTATGATTGGTTCTTTCTGATTGCCAATCCACGCGTGGGTGAATGGGGGGGCTAAGGTTCTCTTTAGTCCCCAAACTATGTTGGAAACAACACAAGAAATGCAATAAGAATTTAGTACCACAATTTGAGATAGTCGAGATAGTGATAACATAAAACTTTGTGACCTCCTGAAGGAATAACTTTACATAGTTCCCAGCAGAATAATTAGTCTTCATTGGCAAGAAGTGTGAAGACTTAGTTATCCTATCCATGATGAAACAAATAGATTCACACTCATTTCACGATCGTGGAAGGCTGGTAACTAAACCCATATTAATTATCTCCTATTTCCACATCGGCATTTTAATCTCTTGAGATAATCTACTAGGCCTCAAGTGTTCCACCATCACTTGTTGATATTATGTATCCTTGAGATCATGATACATCTTTATGGAATATGGATAAACCATATACCATGATTCACGGGCACCAAAATCCTACCTCGTAACACATCAACATTGGGAACACACAACTTCCCTTGGTACCTCAAGATACCTTCATCACCAATCTCAAAGGCCATTACCTTCTGCATACCCACATCTTCCTTGATTTTTATCAATAGAGTATCTAGTACCTACTTCTTCTTTATTTTGAGGCCAAGAGATAATTGCACCACTTATTTCATAATCACAAAACCATCCTCAAAGTCTAAGATACAAACTCCAAGGTTAGCTAAACGGTGAAAATCTTTCACCTATTCCTATTTATCCTCATCTATATCAGACAAGCTACCCACTAACAACCTGCTAAGAGCATCAAAAACCATATTAGATTTACCTTGGTTTTAGTAAAGTCTCATATCATAGTTCTTCAGCAAATTAATGATGTCGCCAAACACTACACTCCAAATAGAAGTATAATGCAGTCTCTTACAAATTTAATAATTCAACTAAGTTGGGGTCGATCCCATAAGGAAAACGTGAATAGTTGCTTGACTTGATGTAATCCACGAGTAGTACAGAAAAGTAAATAGGGGGATTTTAGTGTCAATCCTAAGTAGTAACCAAATTTCTGTTGCTCTTGAGTTGTAGACAATTGGCGATGAACTTTAGGCTTGTGTTCCCCGGGCTTCTCAATTATGTAAATTTCTCGTGTTCAATCCAACTATTTTGCATGCATTTTATTTATTTCAGCAACCTCAAATCTAATATCAGCTACATTGGGCATCTTCCCACCACTCAACTATTAAGTGATCCTCGACTTAAATGCATCCAGGTGCCCTTGGACCTATCTATTTTGGCTCTTAAATAGTGCATCGATTCAAGTCTTTACCTTTTCTTCTATATATCCTACCTTAGCCTTTAGCATGGCTAGTCTAGTCATAGCTGTAGTCTAAAGGACCTATGAAATAAGCATAACACCAGAGTGCATACCTCGATGTCTGGGTGGTAAGGACTGAAGTGGTGGTGGGGCACTAAAAGTACCCGTTGCATCTGTATGTTAGTCCTTCGTGTGTGCACCTACCTTGATAGTGTCATCTATAATAGTGGTATTAGCCTAACTATCTTGTGGGAACAAACCTGCCAGCATATCTACTTCCTACCTTACCTACCGACCCAATAGCTTAGCCGCATCTCTAATAAGGACTAAGTATGTTGTTCACTTATCCTCATTAATCTCATCTATTTAGGGATTTCCACCACTCCTACAACCATACATATCAGTGTGATCATACACGGGTAGGCCAGCAATGCCTTCTTACCCCCAACTGCCTGATTTCTTATCTCTCGGGATAAGAATTTGGATACATCAAACTCGTAGTCGACCATAAAATTGGTTATCATAGCTGCCCGGATCAGGATAAGAACATCATGATAAGTGGTTGGACACAACCTGTGTCGAGTCAAATTATATCAAGCCTTGCCCTCAAAGTCGAGGATACTCTTCTTTATCTTCTATGAGAGCACCCTAGGGCCTCCTACAATCCACATAATATTTTGGTTATTCGAGGCTATACGCTCTGTTATTCATCCTAAAATCACCATTTTGTCCTCAGAACCCAACCTCCTCTTGATCATCTTCCTCATCTCCTTCACTATGTACTCCATCTCACCTATTTTGATCGGAGCCTGATACTCTAGTTCATACAAAAATATGACAATAGTTTGGGAAGAAATATCAACCCATTGATCTTAGGTGTATTTATACACCTAAGCACCATAACTTACCCATATTTTAGCTAAATTTTTAAAACAAAGTGCCTAGTTTCTTATGTTTTTACTCAACTTTGATGTAATTGAGTTAACCTATGTGATTAGCATAATTTCAAATGTTAATAAGGAATATAGAGACATGATGGGACAATGGATTGTTGATGACAAATCACACAAGATAAAAGTAGCTTGTTGGACAAAATATGGCGCCTAGAAACTATGTCCATGACTAATTTGTCATTTATAATTAGTTTAGGGACTTAGAAGTAAATAATGAGAAAAGAGATTATTAAAAGACTTGATGCTGAATTTTTATTTAGAATTGAATATGCGGTAGTATTTTGAATAAGGGAATAGCGGCTTAGGGGAGAGAGAGAAGATGTTTCTCTCTTGTTTTTACTATTTGAACAACAAAATCGTTTTCTAGTTTTTGGTGTGATGAATATTTCTATTGTGATTTCTATTTTATTCATGAGTAGCTAAGTTTATTAGTTAGGGTTATGGAATCCTTGTAGTAGACAATCTATTATTTTGGGTTTTGAATTCATTATGCATTGATTTGTTTACATCGTACTCTCTTTGTTTATCATAAATTCTCATGGTTGCAAACATAGAGGATGTGCCTTAAAACACAACTTGTTCAACAGAAAGGTTGTTGTTCGAAAAAGAGTGTAGTGACAAGAAAATAGGATTTTTAACCCCTATTTCATATGTTAATTCCTTAATAGGATTAACTACTTCGAGATTTCGTATTGTTTTTGTAAACACTGTTGATTCGAGAGAACTAAAGTGAATTAGTACTTGGTAGTTGAGAAACACTAGGATTATGTTATTAAATACAATACACTTCTCTATAATCATGATGCATGTACGAATTCGTAAAGCCCGTAGTTAGAATATATTGAAAACTACAATGTGGACATTACCCTGGCTTGCTACTTCCCTGAATTCAAATACTACTACACATATCTCATCTTGTCAAAATGAAACCATTAATTTGTGAATTGAATCAAATTCCCCCTTTTTTTTACGGAAACGAATGATTAAAAGTCAACCAATCTGCATTCAATATAATTAGCACAATATTCCATGTGGGATTCGACCCCAACCTAGTTGGTTTATATATTTGTCAATGACCACTTACACTCTCGTAAGAGAGGTGTAATTTGGGCTTATTAAATTTTGGTGCTGTTGCACGGGAATACGGTTAGCGATTAAGTTTTTATGTGTTAATTGAGTATTCGTCAGGTTTT
>NC_061118.1:46505323-46731051 GCF_002878395.1 Capsicum annuum
TATTTTATGTTTATTTGTTATTTTTTTGTTACAAGCTCATTGTTGTTTATGCCATCAACCAGAAGTTCAGGAGAACCATTATTACCCTTCAATCTTGAACCTTATCTCATTGAAAAAATGGCTAACCAATAGAAAACTTAAAGATTAGCTGTTTTGGGCTAATGCTCAATTAAATCAATAAAATGCATATAACCCAGGTCGGGTACCTAATCTATATAAAGAGGACCTAGGAAATGATGATTTAATTGACCCGACTAACAAGACGCATGCAGCGGGAGTAGTTGCACCTATAAATTAAAATCATCTATTTAGAGAAAGACTCGACCGCCAAATAGTGTTGTTTGATATTGATAATGACGAGGAAGATTTAGATGGAACTGGATCTACAGGGGCTATCATTCTACAACCACTAGCTCCGAGAGTGAAATTCAACATCACCATCACTATGATCCAGCTACTGAATCTGAAAGGACTCTTTGGTGAATTACCTGGTGATGATCTAAATCTATATTTGGTGAATTTCATCAGTATTTGTAAGTCATTTAATAATCTTGGAGTAGGAAAATATGCTATTAGTTTAAGATTGTTCCCACTGTCTCTGTCTGGAGAGGAAACTGTGTGGTTGAATGAGCTGACTCCTGATTCTATAACAAACTGAAGGTAATTGAAAAGAGCTTTCCTAGAAAAGTTCTTTCTGCCCTATAGAATATTATAGTTGAGGGATGAGATTAACAACTTTAGGAAATTGGCTAATTAAGCTTTATATGAGACTTGGACGGGTTAAAAAAGAAGTTGACTCAATGCCCAAACCATAAGATGACTGATGAACACTTGATAGAAATATTCTACAGAGCTTTGAACTTACTTACAAAGCCAATAATGGACAATGCTACAGGAGGAGATTTTATGTAGCTCACCTTTACTGAGGCTGCGGACATGTTAGAAAGAATGACTAAGACAAGTAGAGCTTGGCATACCAGAGATTGTGTGGTAGTAAGCAATACTGGGTCTAGTGTAATATCAGTAGAGCAACATAGGAGAGAAGAGGAGTGTGATAAGGATATGGCTTACATAAAAACCTAGACGGATCTACTCACGAAATATTTGCTATTAGGGAATATAGAAAAGGTAAAATTTGTGTGGTCTCACAGTAAGGGAGCTGAATCAAATACCGATGAAGAGACTAACTACTTGCATAACCAGGAGAGTTTCCGAACCAGTGGATAAGGAAACCAAGGTTGCAGCCATTAAGGATATTGAAAGAATAAAAGTGACAGCAATGGACTTTATGCACCTCTTGGAAGCCATAATAATACTACAACCAGTTCAGGCAAAATATCCATGGAGGACATGCTAGACAAACTATTAAAGAGAGTTGAGGTGACCAATTCTGGGGTGACTATGATGAAGAGTGACATATCTTCCATGAGTCAACGAGAAAATTTACACTCAACTGCTATTAAAAAACTAGAGCAATAGATGAGCTAATTATTCAAAGCATTCAACCAAAGACAGGATAGAATTCTACCAAGTGATACTGTTCAGAATCTAAGGACTGATGGATTGTGTATGACTATTACAACTAGGAGCATTAAAATGTTATCTAGTCTAGAATTGGAAGCATCCTCTCATACTAATGTGGTCAAAATGGATTGGGAGATGGTTAATGAATCTTCAGTGGTGCCTATGGAGTTAGGAGGTTTTGAAAAGAAGAATGCAGAAGTGAAACAACCACCTAAGCCAAAGTATGTTAATGTTGTGGAGCAAGGCTTAAGAAAGAAGGTAAAAAGTGCTCCAGTTGAAATCCCAAGGCCACCACCCCCATTTCCATAATGATTACAGAAGAAAGAAGATGAAGGCAAATTTAACAAATTCATGGCTATGATGAAATAATTGACAGTGAACATGCCTTTAGTTGAAGCACTTGAGCAAATGCCAGTATATTCTAAATTAATAAAAGATCTTATGATGAAGAAAAGAATGGTAATATACGAACCAGTGGATAATCTCCATCATTGTAGTGCTATTTTTAAAAGGTCGCTTCTGCAGAAGAAGGTAGACCGAGGAGAATTCACCATCCTTTATGAGATTGGATCCCTTGATTTTGCTAAGGAATTATGTGATATGGGAGCTAGCATCAATCTAATGCCGCTAGCAGTTTATAAGAAGTTGGGTTTGGAAGACCCCATAACCATAAACATACAATTTGTAATGGTGGATAGATCGGTGAAAAGGCCGGTAAGGATTCTACATTATGTACTTGTAAAGGTGGTCGATTTTATATTTCTTGGGAAGATAAACATCATTGTGTAGTAGACACTATTATTTTAGTACTTTGAGCTTTTACATATGATTGAATTGTTCATGACTAATGTATTTTAGTTGTGTGGCCGTTATTTCACAACTTACTTAATGGACTATAGTGTTTGTTAAATCATCTGAAAGTGATGGTGTTTTGTGTATATTGATTTGTTAAAGCTCTATGGCATAACTTTGTTTAACAATGATTTCATTAAAGTAAAATTGGTGGAATTGAAGTGAGTGAATTGTATTGTGACTAATGTTGGTGCACCATATAAAAGGGTATGTCGGCGAAGTCTGAGTACCCGACAATAACGCTTAATTGGTTTATACTAATAAATTATGGGGTGGTGACTTCACCACCTTTATCTTAATTGTTTTTAGTTTCATTATGTATGGTTGACATAGGTGATGTGATGAATACCGGAAAAATAACTCTAATAATGATCTCCACACAGGTGGCATAACTCTTAATATGGATGAAGAGTACTACTAGCTAGGTTCTTTAGCTTGTTATTTACACTTGGGACAGTGCCTAGATTAAGTGTGGGATGGCTGGTTACTTTGTTGCTTCTTTTGTAAGAAATTAGTACCTTCTTCTTAGTAAACTTTTGTGATAGGATTAGTTATTTTGTTTATTTTATTTCTTATTAGATGTTTGTTTGATTTAGTCATAGTTAGGTGCTTTTCTCGATGATGGATGAACAAAAATCGTCTTAAGAGAAAATTTATCATTTGTTGCATGTAAATGTTCTTGTGGATCACATGGCATTATAGCATAATATGCGATGGATCATTACCTTTTAAACACCTAGGCTCTAGTTGTGACTCTTATTGTGATTGTTGGTTTTAGTTGAATTCATTTAATTGTTAGGTCGAGAATATATAATGCTCCTAATTGACTTGACCATATGCCATGAGTGCGTAAGACTACTGTATATTCCTTAATGCAACTGAGGCTAGAACTTGCCTGGTGTGTGTGCAAAAAAAAATAAAGATTGTGAGTTTAGGAGATGATTTAGGAATTTCTTTGACAGCCATAGTTGATACCTTCTTTTGACCTACCTTTGTACATTATCTTAGTTATCCCCATTGAGCCTTTAGCTTGTTCTTTTATTATCCTAATATGTAGCCTAACCCATTTTTAATAGACCGTAATTTGATCAAAAAGCTCCTAAGCACTTTAATGTAAAATCAATTTGAGTTAGGAGTTTGACAATAAGAGAAAAAAGATGAAATTGATGCCTCAAAGTCTAGTTATTAGCGTGTGCAATTAATGTGATTGGGAGTAGCAAAAATTGTTGAATAAGGTTCCAAATCCTATCCCAGACATGCTACAATAAACCTATTTTGGCCCTGGTCCTTCTTGGATATTGTGCACCTTAACTAAGGCAAATCGCTTAAGTTGAGGCTGGCTATTATTAGGGTGCATCACGTGAAATGGGTGCATAAAAAACATTTGAAAAGGATACATACTCCCACCATAGTGTTATTAATTGAGTTTAATGGGATGGGGTGAAAACAAAAGATATGGATAGATGAAAGTTGTGTAAATTGGTTGTTAAAAATTTGTCTTAGTTGTATAATGTAGTGTACTAAAGCGCTTAGGGAAGATAGTTACCATTTCTGGCCAAAATAGTTCCTAACCATCCTTTAGCCAGCATTACAACCCGTAAAAGACCTATTTGACCCTGCTCTTAGCATTCTAATATTAGTGGAGCATTACATTAAGGGCAAGCACATGGTCATCAGTTGTAATTTGAGAATTATTTGTGAGAGTGAGAGCAACTTAATTCTTGTACCCATTTTGTTAGAAATTGCATGATTGTGAGTGATTATGGGTAAATTTCTTGTTGTGAGGGCACAGGGTTGATGAAGGTTGGGTAATTTCTATGATTTCTTTGCTTAAACGGTATGCATGAATTTGCCAACTTAATGAGTGTATTCTTGAGGGTAAGTTGTCTCTAGTAATGATTCATGAATTTACTTCTTGTTCATAATTTTGTATGAGCCTATTTGAGCATCTTGTTTTCCTTCGTGGGTGTTAAGATTTGTGAAGTATATATAAATGGATAAGTTGTTTTAGGACGAACAAAGTTTTAACTGTGGAGTGGTGATATTTGGTGTATTTATACACCTAAGCACCATAACTTACCCATATTTTAGCTAAGTTTTGAGAACAAAGTGCCTAGTTTCTTATGTTTTTACTCTACTTTGATGTAATTGAGCTAACCTATGTGATTAGCATAATTTCAGGTGTTAATGAGGTAGATAGAGACATGATGGGACTACGAATTGTGGATGACAAATCAGACAAGAGAAAAGTAGCTTGTTGGACCAAATGTGGTACCTAGAAACTATGTCCAAAACTAATTTTGGATTTATAATTAGTTTAGGGACTTACAAGGCAATTATGAGAGAAGATATTATTAAAAGACTTGATGCTGAATTTTTATTCAAAATTGAATATTCAGTAGTGTTTTGAACAAGGGAATAGTGGCTTAGGTTGGAGTGAGAAAATGTTTGTCTCTTATTTTCTTTATTTGCACACCAAGACCATCTTCTTGTTTTTGGTATGATGAATATTTCTATTGTGATTTCCATTTTATTCATGATTAGCTAAGTTTATTAGTTAGGGTTATGGAAGCCTTGTACCATACAATCTATTACTTTGGGTTTTGAATATATTATGCATTGATTTGTTTACATCATACTCTCTTCGTTTATCTTGAATTCTCGTGGTTGCAAACATAGAGGATGTTCCTTAAAACAAAACTTGTTCGACAGAAAGGTTGTTGTCCGGAAAAGAGTATAGTGACAAGAAAATAGGATTTTCGACCCTTATTTCATATGTTAATGCCTTAACAGGATTAACTACTTGGAGATTTTGTATTGTTTTTGTAAACACTTTTGATTCGAGAGAACTACTGTGAATTAGTCCTTGATGGTTGAGAAACACTAGGATTATGTTATTAAATAAAATATGCTTCTATTTAAGCATGATGCATATATGAATTCGTAATGCCCATAGTTAGAAAGTATTGAAAACTACAAGGTGGACATAACCCTAGTTTGCTATTTCCCTGAATTCGAATACTACTACACATATCTCATCTTGGTAAACTGAAACCATTAATTTATGAACTGAATCAAATTCCCCCTTTTTGTTTCACGAAAACGAATGATTAAAAGTCAACTAATCTGCACACAACGTAATTAGCACCATATTCCATGTGGGATTCGACCCCAACCTAGTTGGGTTATATATTTGACAACGACCTCTTATGCTCTCGTAAGAGAGATGTAATTTAGGTGTATCACCCATACACCATGAATAATAAGGGAATTAATATGAATACCACCCTTCCATATTTTACTTTAGAATGCATAGAATTCATAAATAATGACCTTACTATATATTTCGGGTGTCCTTATCATCCGCATGAATCTATACAGCTAGAACGCTCTAGAAAACTCAGAAACTCAGACATCCCTGTGGTCATCAACTTTCTCTTTTGATACAGTACCCTTCTTATCTTGACACCCAGAAGTCAGAACAACCTATGTTTGAATATATCCTACATTCTGGGGTGCCTCCATCGTTCAATGATAGACACCAATCCAGTGGTAAGTGCAAGTAGGGGATCCTATCTATCAATTGGGGTAGCATCTACTTCTTTCTACCCCTGAGCTTCTACAGAATTAACCTTTGTTGAGGTGTGTGAGGTAGAAAAATATTAGGGTTTTATCTCATCGGGAATTTTGGGGGTGATTCTGACTCTTGGGGAACCACTTTCTTCCCTTTTGCTTTCTCAGATGCCTTCCCTTTTGGTGTAGCTTTCCCCTTGGTGGTTTTCTCAAATAATTCATCACTTCTATCTATCGATATCTTAAATTTAGAATCATTGTCTCCTACACTAGCAACCGGTTCTTGCTTAGTGTTCTTTTTTGCTTGTTTGGATAAGGAAGCATTCTTAGGAGGCATGGTTCCTGAAAAAAGAGCATTATTAGTAAGTAAAGGACAAAAACAAAATTTTAAAACTAAGTTAAAATATGCTTGTTCTAGTTAGGGTATGAGTTGTGGGTATTGGTCGTACCTAATAGGTTTAACTTGTATGGACAAGTCCTATCTTATACTGTGCAAGTCATTTGTTCACTAGTCAACTTATGAATCTTCCTAACCAGTTGTACCAACACGGAAGGACTCCTTACTAACATTTGTAAGTTGATTAGAAACATTTATTCTAACTTTAAGCCTCCTAGACTGGTACGACTAATAATGTACGAGTCGTATGGTCTGGGTACGTCTCATATGGTTGAGTCGTATCCATTCCAAATCTTTAAAATTATTATATTTCCATGTGGTCATTGGGTATGAGTCCCATTATGACTTGCGTACTGGTGGGTACGAGTCATAAGAGGTCTCGTAACCACTGCAACAAAGAAGTCCAACTTTAAAGATTAACTCCAAAGAAATTTCCCACAATACCAACTATAATATTTAGCAATATCAATCATTTTAGGCTACCCAACACAAAATTTATTTCCCAAAACCAATTTCTACCCCCAATTCATATTTTTCAACAAGAACACCTAATTAGGGTACGAACAATTCAACACTTTTATAGATCCTACTCAAACGATGTTCATAGTATTAAACATTACTCATTTCAACTTGAAAAAGTAAAGAGATGAGGTTCACAACTTAATTGGTGTTTGAATATATCAAATTCTTGTTTTAAAGTTCTCTTTCCTCCAAAATTCGAATTCAACTCAAGAAAAATGAACAATATAAATTTAATAGTAGTTTAATCAAGCTGATTACAAGTGTTTTTGGGGATTAGATATTTAATTTTAGGAGAAATTTGAAATAGGTACGAGTTTGGTCTATTGGGTGTCCCTTTTCCTTTTTAATTTAAGTTTTGGGATGGGTTAATTCGTTACCTGACCTGGTAAGCATGGGTAAGTGTTGTGTATATGACTCGTACCCAGGCTTACAGGTTATTTCCTTGGCTCACATAGACTTGGAACTTTACTTGGGATCTGAAGTGGGTACGACTCAAAGTGACGAGTCATACATTGAGGGTATAACTCATTCTGAGAATCGTATCTATTCTAGAAACTTTTACCTGTTCTGATTTTTCTCACAGATCAATACGACTCCTACACATGAGTATAACCATCTAGATATGACTCGTAAAGAGTCCATATGACCAAAAACTCTTTGACTTCTTTTGATATTTTCTGCATTCATTATTCCTTGACACTGAATAAACATATTACCCTATAAATAATTAAGTACCAAAATATGGGTTACCTCCCACATAATGCTTAATTTAATAACGCATCACGATAGGGCTAGGTTTGATACTCAGGTTTCACTAACTAGTCTAATGGTTTGCCTCCCATGAAGCTCTTTATTTAAAGTCGTAACATGACGTAATTAGTTGGATACTCAGTCTTCGCCAAGGGAAATTTTAACAACCTCATTTACTTCTTCAATATTTCCTATGTAGTGCTTCACTCTTTGACCGTTTACCCTGAATGGTGGCTCACCGTCCTTCTTTAATTCTAAAGTACCTTAGGGATAAACTTTTGTAACTGTGAATGGACTATACCATCTTGACCTTAGTTGACATAGAATCAAATGAAGGTTGGACTTATAGAGAAGCACCCATATGCCCCTAGCCAAAATTCATTCAACTTATTGATCTTATTTAACCTTGTCTTTTCTGCATCTTTCCATTCTAGATTCATTTTCTTTAATGCCCATAGAGCCTTATGTTCAAGATCAATTGGCAAGTGGCAAGCCTTGCCATATACTAGATTATAAGGTGAAACACCAATGGGTGTTTTGTAAGATGTGTGGTAGGCTCATAATGTATCATTTAACTTTCTTGCCCAATCAGTCCTATTAGCCTTCACAGTCTTTACCAATATGGACTTGATTTCTTTATTGAACACCTCAACTGGTCCAATAGTTTGTGGATTAAAGGGTGTTGCAACACTGTTTTTTACTCTATATTTTAAAGCAGAATCTTGAATAGATAATTACAAAAATATGACCCTCCATCACTAATAATAGCCCATGGCATACCAAATTGAGAAAAAAATGGCCTTTCTTAACAATACAGTCATACTACATGCTTCATTTTTAGGAAGCGCAATTGCTTCCACCCACTTCAAAGCATAGTCTATAGCCACAAGTATATATTTCATGCCAAACAAACTTACGAAAGGTCCTATGAAATCTATGACCCATACATCAAGCAATTGTAATTCTAAATAGGAGTCATAGGAAGTTTATTTCTTCTAGAAATAGTACATTGTCAATTATATTGGTCATAAGAAGAAGCGTAATCATGAGAATCCTTGTAGATTCTTAGCCAATAATAGCCACGTTGTAGAATTTTAGGTGTTGTATAGGCCCACGAACGATGACCCCCAACTTGTGATGAATAAAATCCTCAAGTATGCTAAACATCTCCACTTTAGGTATACTCCTATAAATGATTCCATCTGCATAAATTATAAGAAAATAAGGTTCATCCCAGAAAAATATCCTTACCTCATTCATGAACTTCTTTCTTTGCTGATATGAAAGATCTTCTGGGACTAGATCACTAACTAAGTAAATTGTATAATCTGTAAACCATGGAATTAGATTGTGGGAAGCTGCCAATATCTACTCATCTGAAAAACTGTCATCAATCTCCAACCCATTAGCAACCTTCTACATAGATTCCTTCTCTCAATTAAGTAGCAAGTTGCATTTTTCGCATTGTTGGAGATCATTTGCCAAGTTCTTTTGGAAGTCTTAAAAATAATCACCAACAATCAAAAAATCATCCATGAACACTTAGATGGTATGTTCTACTATATCAGGGAAAATTGACATCATAATCTCTGAAACGTGGCGAGAGCATTGCATAGTCGAAATGGCATACGCTTGAATGTAAAAGTCCCATAAGGACATGTAAAAGTCGTATTCTCTTAGTCCTCAAGTGCAATAGTGATCTGATTGTATCTTGAGTACCTTTCAAGAAAAATGTACCATCCTTTTCCAGCTAACCTGTCTAACATCATATCCATGAAAGGCATGGGAAAGTGGTCCTACTGAGTCCACAAATTCAAATTTCTATAATCCATGAATATTCTCCATCAAATGACTTGCCTAATAGGCACTAGCTATTCTTCTCATTAGGCACAACAGTGATTCTGCCTTTCATTGGAATACATTATACCATACAGACCCACTTTCTATCAGTAATGGGATATACTATACCAGTATCCAACCACTTAATTATTTTTTTCTTTACCACCTCCTTCATTTGAGGATTTAGTCGACTCTGATGTTTAATAGATGTAACATAATCCAGTTCAAGTTGTATTTTGTGGGTGCATAAACCAGGCAAAATACCCACGATATCTACAACGGACCATTCAACGGCCCTCTTGAATCTCTGCAATATTGACAATATTGCTTCTACTTTTGAATGTCTCAAATCAACTACAATAATAATCGACTAGGTTTTGTTGGATCCCAAAATTTTATATCACAAGTAAGATGGGAGGTGCTTCAACTCTAACATTTGTGGCTCTTCAATGGATGAAAGAGAAGGTAGAGTAGTTCTATTCTTCAAAACTAAATCAAGCTTGTTTGGTGCATAATTATAAGAACTATTTCCATACATTGCTCACACCATCTCATTGTACTCCTTAATATCATCACTATAAAAATTCATAATCACAGCTATAAGAGCTTCAACACCTAGCCTTTCTTCAATAGGAACAATTGCATTAGAACCATCATCCTAAAGAATAACTTCATCAACATCATGAAATGAATCTATCTCCTAATCATGCTCATCAATCACAGATATCACTCTCAACTCATTAGGTCTCTTCATAGATTTACAAAAGTTGAATGTCACTTGTTCATAATCAAATCTCAGCATCAGATGTCCTTTCTTTAGATTAAATAATTTCATACCTGTAGCCAAAAATGGTCTTCCCAAAATAATTAGGACTTGAAAGTCCGCTTCACAATCTAATATACCAAAATCATCAGGGAATATAAAAGTAGACACATTTACCAATACATCATAAAGGATACCATCAAACTTCTTCACTGTTCTGTCAGCCATCACTAGTCTTATGGTACTTGGTTAGGGAGCTCCCAAACCCCAACTACTTGAATAAGGCAAAGGGCATGAGTTTGATTCTACACCCCAAATCACATAATGCTCGAGTGAAGTTGAAAGATAGTACAATGCAAGTTAATGTAAAAGCGCAAGGATCATCCTTCTTCTCTAGCAAAAATCTATTAACTACAGCACTGGAATAATAAATAGTACTGAATGGCTCGTAACTGATTGACCTCTTCTTGATTATCAAATCCTTCATCAATTTTAAGTGTCCTGGCATTTGCTTCAATGCCTCTACAAGTGGTATATTGACCATCAACTCTTTTAACATAGATAAAACTTTCTAATTCCATCCTTTATCTTATTTCTTTTTATCCCTTGAGGAAAGGGAGGAGGGGTCTATGAATAGGCTTCAACATAGGCTCTAAAACCTTCTCTTATCTCACATCCTTCTTGATACTACTTTCTAAATCAGCAGGCTTATCATCATACTTTTTCTCATCCATAGTAGGTTCAAGTGGGTCTACAGAGACTTTACCACTTCAAGGGGTAATGGCATTAAAGTGACTATCATTTATAGGATTTACTACTTTATTGCTCGAAAAAGTGCTAGGCTATCTCTGATTTATTAGGGTTGACATCTGACCAAATATTGCCCCAACTGCTTGATCGTTGTAGCATGTGATTTAAATTTCTAGTTTAACCTTGAAAAATCCACTTTTATATCCTTCAGGCAGCTCTTCTGACTTTCTTGCCCTTTGAACAACTTATACAAAAGTGCTTCCATTCTAAACTCTACATCATGACTACTTGGTGGAATATACTTGTCACTCTTCTCCTTATATTAATTTTTATGCCGTCAATCACCATCTTTTTCTCTACTCCTATCTCTGTATATGTCATTATAACAGTTCTAAACTTGTTTCCCTTTACCTTAGACTTAGAAATCTGTGAATCTACAAGCAAGATACTTTGCCTCTTCTTCAGATTCGACCTCAAATGGTTTAGAATTAGACCCCTATGCCGCGACTGCATTCAACTTCTCAACATTCATTATTGCAAACTATTTTGTAAGCAACCTAATTTTTGTACCAAGCTATGCAACCTCTTATGCCACCATATCATGACCTTCTCCGTAAGTATCCATTTCTCTAATAGCATATGTACTACCACCACTGTATGAATCTTTAGTATGCAATCCTCTATTGGTCACCGCAATGTTATCAAGCATCTCTTGTGTAGCATCCCATCTATGACGCATAAATGCTCCTCCAAAAATAATATTTACCAATAATCTCGAATAATAATTCAATGATCTATAGATGATTTCTGTAATATTAGATCCTCAGATTCTGTGATTTAGTACTATGCTCAACTTCTTATGGAATTTAAACAACGTTTTATGGATACATTTTGTAGGTAACTATCTGAAATTATAAATTTCATCCTTCAACTATAGCATCCGTGCAGGAGGAAAAAATCTACTAAGAAACTATTTCTTCAACTCGTGTCAAGTAGTGATATATCCTTTGGAAGTTCCCCTAACAAAGTGATGCTTCATACGTCAAAGAACATAGGAACAACCTCAATCTTAATATTTCCTGAACTACCCCAGGAATAGTATAAGGCGTGCAGATGGCAAGAAAATTAGTGAGGTGCATGTTTGTGTCATCTGTAGCTGCACCAGAAAATACACTCTTTAAATTCAACAATTGAATCATAGCACTAGTAATATAAAAATGCACATTGAGGGCTAAATAAAAAGGGGCAATGGCTCCTATCTCATTAGGCTCGACATAACCCATATCTTATTTATCCTCTTTATATGGATCTAAGTATTGATATAAAGGAATCAGTGGTGCTCTTCCTATATTAATTCAATGATCATATACTTTTCATAGCCTAACTAGTCTGCCCTATATGGCTAACTTATCTTCTGCAGCGTGTCTAGCATTTTGGGCATCTGTTTGTTCTCGCTCTAGTAGTTGTTGCATATATATGTCTTCAATATTATATGCATCTAGTGGAGCATAAGGGAGTGCCACATTTGGATCCATGGGTGGGGGATATTGAACCCCCTAACGAATATGTCCCAATATCCTTCTTGGAGTTTAAAGGATTCTCTTTGGCTCTAGATTGAATGGAAGTAGGGGATTGCCTCTACTCCTAGTACTTGGCATACACTGACATATGCCAAATCAAGAACAAAAAATAAAAATCCGCAAACTTCACTAATTCAATTCACTACTCAAATTGTCTTACCCGGCAACAACACCAAAGTTTGATGTCGCCCCAAACTATACTCCACACAGAAGAATAATCTGGTCTCTTGTAAATATCATAACTTACCAAGGTTGGGTCTATTCCACAGGGAAAACATGGATAGTTTCTTGACTTGATGTAATCCACGAGTAGAAAAGGAAAGTAAAGGGGGGATTTAATATCAATCGCAAGTAGTAGCCAAATATTGATTGCTTTTAAGTTGTAGACAATAGGAGACAAACTTTAGGCTTGTGTTCCCCTTGGCTTCTCAATTCCATAAATTTCTCATCTTCAATCTAACTTTTCAGCTATTCTGTATGTAAAGTCTATAAGATAGGTATTATCAGCCGCCTTGTGAGCGTGAAGATAGATCTCACCCTACATCGGTTAAGTCTTAGGGTGCCATCTTGTTACTCCTTGCTACGACTTTAGTTCACCACTTCATTTGATATTAAGTGATTAGATGAGACACGGGGATTAAAAAATGGAGGTAGAAATCTTAATTCGCTATCTTAACTTATTTTCCCATTTGTAAACTCCTTTTTGGGGAAAGGCGTGAAAATAGGCTACCTCAAGCTACTGAACCTACTTGAGATTAATTTTCATGAGAAAGATTAGGATACGTGCATAACCCTAGAATAGATGAGAGTCACACTTTCTCTATATAGCTAATCCACAAGGGTTTCCACAACCCTAGTCAAGAAGATTAGCCGCTCATGTTTGCGCAGGTGACCATGATTATAAATGAAGAACATATACAATTAATTGCAAAATAATCAGATGAATAAACTTTGAAGTTTTAAATTGAATAAACCCAAAATCTCAAGAATAATTTTAAAAGTGTTGTAAAAGTATGTATCCTATGATAAGAATGAGTTACGTAAAAAAAGACAAACCCTATAGTATTTATAGTATCTTAAAATAACATAAAAATCCTAATAAAAATAGAAAAGGTAAAGTTATGTTGACAGTCGGTACTAATCAATCTAAACTCGTACCTATATCATTTGAGTTATATCGTGCCTTCTCATATTAGTTCCAGTGTCTGTTCTCCGAAGGCTTCAAATATCAATTCAATTTACGAATTCTACTTATAAGTCTTACCTTAGTGTACGACTCGTGTTCTTTACTCATATCCACCTGGAACTCTCATCTTTCCAAGAACTAGACACTATTTTGTGTACGACTTCCTTATACGAGTCATACTCAGACATCTAACTCGTATACTTCTGAGACATCAACCCTTGAGTATTGATGTAGGTTCTGTTATGCTTACAACTTCTCTGTATGGATCGTATCCTAACTTACGTCTTGGATACTTGAGTCGTATCTTCCGCATACTTTTCTATTTAGGTTGGCTTTTGGTTCTATTGTGCATACGATTCAGCATACGAGTCTTATCTAATGTTTACGACTCAGTAGCTAACTCAAATCTTTATTAGAATTAGTCTTTTTCAAGTCTTCTTCTCTTTTCATTCAAACATAGTTGTAGACCTTTTTTACCTGCAGTAGACACAAAAATGCATCATATCTACCAAAATCTCCTAAGTTACAGTTTTAAGCATCGAAAGTGTCAGGTTTTCATGACAAATAACTTAAGCCACCTCTTTTTTTCCTGAGATTAAGCTCTTTCTTAGTGAACACGTACTACATTCTCTTGTGATCTGAAAAGATATCACCATGAACCCCATACAGATAGTAGTAATGCCAAATTTTCAATGCGAACACCATATCTAACAACTCCAAGTTATGAACCGGATATTTCTTCTCCTGAACCTTTAACTGTCTAGAGTCATATATATCCACCTTTTCATGCTACATCAACACACAACCAAAGCCATCATAGGATGCATCATAATAGAAAACAAAAACCTCCGTTCCTTCAGGAAGTGTCAAGACCAGAGCTGAAGTAAACTTATCTTTTAGCTTCTTAAAACTACCCTCCCAAGCATCACACTACAAGAACTTTACCTTCTTCTGAGTTAACTTGGTCAATGGGACAACAATAGAAGATAAACTATCCACAAACCTTCTATAGAATTGGGCTAAACCCAAGAAGCTCTGAGTATCGGTTAGAGTTGATGGTCTAGGCAACTTCTTAACTACTGCAACCTTTTACGGATCAACCACGATCCCCTCACAAAAAACTACATGACCCAGAAATGTAACAACGTTCAATAAGAATTCATATTTAGAGAACTTGTCAAAAATTTATTAACTTTTCAGGGACTTCAAGACAATGTGTATGTGATCGACATAATCTGCCTCGCTATTAAAGTACACTAAAATGTCATCAATAAAGACAATCTCGAACAAATCCAGAAAATAATGGAATACCCTATTCATCAAGTTCATGAATGCCGTCGGAGCATTGATCAACCCAAAAAACATGACCCAGAACTCAAACTGATTATACAAGGTAGGGTACAGAAGGCAGTCTTAGAGATATCCACCTCCCTAATCTTTGGTTGATGATACCCGGACCTAAGGTCAATCTTAGAAAAGAATTTGGCACCCTGAAGATGATCAAAGAGATCATCAATCCTCGAAAATGGATACTTATTCTTTACAATCACCTTATTAAGTTGCCGGTAATTAAAACACATTTGAAGGAAACAATCATTCATAATCACGAACAAGAATGGTTCACCCATCAAGCACACACTAGGATAGATTAAATTCTTGTAAAAGAGATCCTTCAACTGCCTTTTTAAGCTTCTTTAACTCCGCTAGAGCCATTCTATACAGAGGGATAGAAATAGGATGAGCATCTGGAAAAAGGTCAATTCTAAAATCAATCTCCCTATTGGGAAGCACACAAGGAAGATCATCAGGAAAGACTTCATGAAACCTATTTACCACTAGGATAAAATTTATTAAAGGACTGTGCGACTTAGAATCTTTAACCCTGGACCAAATGATAAAGACAACCTTTTAAAATTCATTTTCGAACTTTAAGATATGATATGAACCTACCCTTAGGTTCTAGGGAACTTTCCGCCCATTCAACAATTGGCTCATTAGGGAATTTAAACATGAACTTATGGGTTCGGCAGTCTAGAGAAGCATAGCACGAGTGCAACCAATCTATCCTCAAAATAACATCAAAGTAAACCCTAACTCTATCAAGTCTACCAGATTTTCTCTATTACCAACAGATACCACAAAACCCGTATAGACTCTTCTAACAACCACAGAGCTACTCATTGGGTAGAAATAAAAAAAGGGTATGATCTACACTCAAGATCGAAACTTAAATGCACAGCCACAAATGAGGTCACATACGAGAGAGTAGACCTCAGATTAAGTAATTTGTACATATCACATGAAAAGAGTTTCAACATACCAGTGATGACATCCAGAGATGCCTCAGACTCTTGACAAGTAGTGTGATCATAAAGGTGGTTCTGACCTATGCAGGATCCAAAAGTTAAAGCCTCCGGTCCAGGAGCTGATGAAGAGGCAATAGGAACCTTGTTTGTCTCAAAAAAAACTCTAGAGGGACAATCTTTCTGCATATGTCCAATCTGACCTCATATAAGGCATCGATTCCTTCCTTTCTCGCACTAACCATCATGGTGCTGACAAAAGAATCTGCAAGGAGGGTAGCATAGTGCTAACTGCGCCCCTATTGGCCTGAGATTGGGCTCATTATTCCTTTGAAGCATCACCGCCTTAAAAACATTAGTCACCAGACAGCTATGGGTAGGGAGCACAATAGGATTTAGAACTCATCTAGCTCTTCTTCTTTGACCACTTTCCACTCTATTATTGGCCTCCACCCTGTTCTGAATATCAGAATTTCTTAGTCTGTCTTTCTCTAATCTCATATCACTTTTTATTCGCTTCTTCGACTTTCTGTGTATAAACCATAAGTAGAGAAATATACATATCCTTGTTGAACAAGGCATCCTTACTCACAAGAATCAAGTCCTGGGACAACCCAGAAGTAAACTTTCTCATCCTATCCCTCATGCTAGACACCAACTCAAGAGCATGCGAGGACAATTGATGAAATCTAAAGACATGAACCTTGACTATCGCTCTTTCTTATTTTAGGTTAACAAATTCTTCTACCTTGACCTTCCTCAACTTCTGAGGAAAGAAGGGGTCCAAAAATTAACTAGAGAAATCATCCCAAAAGGAAGAACCAATATCTTGCCCTATCAACTATTCCCACTCTTCATACCACTGGTACACCATATCTTTAAATTGGTTGGCAACAAACTCTACGCTTTCAACCTCTGAAGTATACATAACCTAAAAGATCTTCTCCATTTCATCAATGAAACTTTAAGGATCCTCATCAACCTTAGTACCAATAAATATCAGAGGACGCAACCTCAAAAATTTCACAACACTAATGGCCTTAGATTAACCTATAGCAGTACCAACTGAACACAACTATTTTGACTAAGATGTAACGAACTATCTAAGTAGTAGGATCAGTGGGGATAGTTGGGACCCAATGAGGACAGTCAGATGAAGTGACCCTTGATTGGGTTTCTACCCTAAAAGTTAGATGAGCTTCATCCATATTATCCTTATATGGGATAGAAGATGTTTCATGGATATCAAATCGTCTTAGAGGCATGATCTGAAAGATGAAGAAACGGAAATTAGAAGGATTAATGACCTTAGACTCTATAGCCCAAAATTAAGAAAACAACAAAAGGAAACATTACTAAGTGCTCATATCATCTCCGTAATAAGTATGGCGTGCTACGCATCCATAAAAGAGACTCTACTTGATAAGGCTTTGTGGTGACCCAATTGACCATTGACCCAGGCTTCGATACCACCTTTTTTATAACCCAAACCAGGGCATGGTCATGATGGGTATCTCAAGTTTGTTGTGGATAGGAGACCACCCCCAATTTCCCAAACCACCAACTACCTTACACCCCATGTCAAATGAAATCAAAATGTATAACAATATAGAATATAATAGAACTTATGATAATTCATGATATGTCTATACCAACCACCGATAATTGGACAATCATCCATCACCAAAAATTTGACCAAACCTCCCAAGTCCATAGTAATTCGATAAAGACTCTACAAAATCAAAAGTTAATAAAATACTAGAACATGCCCCTGACTATATCCAAAACCAATACCCAAAGAAATAGTCACACATAAAGAGGAACAACCGCAGGAAATGGTGTCTTCCAAAAGGCGGAAGTTCACCACTTCAATCTAACTTATTAGCTGATCCCGAATCCAAGTCACTATACAGGAGACATAGAAGAGTATTTGGTTCCTATATTACGTAGGGATACAGTGTCCAAAGAAGATTAGTGGTTAGAGAGCTAGCATGTAACTCAAGGATAGAGGAAGAAAGTAATACCATGATAACAATTTAAAACCAACATTCAATGCATAATATCATATGAAGTACATATACATATACATTCAATTCATAACATCATATAAAGTACATATGCATATATATATGCATATATATATAATCACATGTTGGAGTTGGGATCAAGGCTTAGCATAAAATTCAAAGACCTTAACCTGGGTTGTCCAGTATAACCATCATAAGACGGGGCACCCAGGGACTATATGGGGCCAACTCTCCCTTAGATAAAAGGGTTTTAGTGCATGTAGCCGCATGAACCAGGAAATATCTATATATATATATACCTTTCTGGGTGACTCAATCCTCCCAACATAATTAATGTGACTTAAGCACCAATGTATATAATATTAGGGACTCGAACCTCACATTCATATATTCAATACGGGGGACTCGAACCTCCTGATCATTTAGACACTCGCACCGGCTAGCATGATTCCAAGTGTTAGTCCTTCGGGACCTTCACTTTCATGGTTCGAATACACATCCCACTTTTAAGCCCTTAAAACACTTAATAATTGTCACCATTTATTAGCCCATTATACATATAGGCACCCTATTGTTATCATCATACCAAAAACACTTGCAAGCATATAATATGCCATAATAACAATTTCATCAATTAATACTATAACCTGTTGTCTAAAAAAATTAAATTAATTCAACATTTGGGACTCAAACATATTTAGACGACCAAACCCAAGGTTTTAATTTAAATCAATTTAGGGCCATCAAGGCCTTCACTAAGCCATTAAACATTCATTAACCATTTAATGCCATCCATTAGTTCAACACACAATTCAAACTTGTGACAAAGTCATTCTCATTAGCAATTTCACAGCCAGGTTGAGAGCGTACAATTATCAAGCCAAGATCAAGGTAAAAATCATCAATTTGGAGGTTAAGCAAGATCTTTTTAGCTAAACCACCATTCCCATGAACACACATATGCAAAAACCATAATTAAAGCATGGAAAGTCATAAATAAAATATGGAAAAACATTATTCAACTATAAACATTCAAAACCCTCAACCCTTGTTTCAAAACCCATGCTAATGAATCATGAAAAATAATTTAAATCATATGTTTTTAAAAGATTAACAATGTGGGAAGAGTCACATGCCTGAATTTCAAAGATTTACAGAAAGAAATTAACCTTTGAGTCCTTAGATGACCAAATTGGTGAAACCCTAGGTTGACTTTCTTGAAACTATTTAGAGAGAGCAAAGATAGTGCTTTTTCCATTAAATTATTAAAATGAGTAGCCCAAAAATGTTTTATGGACGTGGGGTATAAAGGTTTTTAAGTGGGAAATATCTAAAGTGCCCCCAACTTAAAATCTAGAAAAGCATTGTTCTTGGTTACGAGTCATCCATCTACTCATAACATCACCTTATAACTTGTCACCATGAGCTGTAACCAAGATAGTATCCAGGAACCACAACAATGTTATCCTTACAACTCAACCAACAAACTCGTAACATAAATGTATAACTGTAGGGTCCAACTCATAACCAGAGTAGAACAAAATAAGGAAAACACTAGGTGTCCTAAGGTTTGATCGTTATGACTCATAACGAATCCTTATGGCTCGTAGTGAGAAACTCATACTCATAGACTATCAAGCCACCAACAAACATGATTTGGTTACAAATCATCCTAATGACTCATCATGAGTCTTTAAGACTCATGTCCCCCAAGTTGTACCCAGTACAGAAACTCAACAATATTCACTAGACACCTTATGACTAGGTCACATGACCCATCAAGGCACCCTACAACTTATGGGGTCAAGTAGTAACCTAGGCAGTAAGATCAAAGATCAAGAAATTTTTAATGGCCAAAGTTTGAGGTATTTGAAACATAAACACCAAAAGGACATATACACCCACAAGTAGCCGTGGACCCATCAAATAAACATGTATTATCCCTAATGAATTAGTCCAAAGTAAAACAAAGGATTTAGGAACATACGGTGGAACCTTGGGTGCGTAGGTCTGATGTCAACAACAATAATAAAGATCAAAACAAATGCAAAAATAACAAGACTCCTTGATGACCTCCTAAGAAGTGCCATAATTTTTACCTAGACGAAAAAGATGAAAAATAAAATCTCAAATTAATTAGAAACCCTAAAAAAAAAACAATAACAGTGATTCAAATATCAATATGTATCTCATAAACTCAAAAATGATGTAAAAGTGCATAAAAAGTGAATAAATAATCATAAAATCTGATTGGAGTATCTATAGATACAAAAATTACGTAAAAATGCATTACCCTATGACTCGTGGGTTTGGTCGTGGATCAGACCCATGAGTTGTATCACAAAATTGTACAAAATAGGCTCAGCTTTAATAATCATACTTGACTCATGACTGCCACACATAAATTGTGGGTTGGACTTGAGTTATGGGTGAACTCGCGAGAATTGAAATTTACTTTTCATCTTCTGAACTCAAATCGCAACCTCATTCATAAGTTGTAGATCCCACAAATGAGTTGAAACTCTAATAATGGCTCACCAACTTAGTAACATTTCATCCTTCATTCTTAGATTGTCCTCTAAAATCTATTTTCTTACATACTCAACACAAAAATACATTATATCCAACCAAAATACCCAAGATCTTGAAAATTTTCCTTATTTTAGGCATTAAAAGTTCCATGAAACCATGAAACATCAATACCCTCAATTAAAAATATTTTTATGTCCTCAGGAAAATAGAACACAAAAACAACGACGATGCTTATCTACGAGAAACCCAAGGCACTTATGATAGTCAATTCATTAAGTTCTGTGCAAACTTTTACCCCCTCATATGCACAACTTTTAAAACCACTGTGTGTATACATGTATCATAATATCATGACAATAAAGGGATCAAGTGATGACATTAGATTAAACTAACAAGTAAGCATGCATGCAATGACCTTACCCAAACAAATAACCAACTAACAATGTAACCCATGTAATCTTACAACAAAGAAGTCCCATACGTTCACAATATCATAATGAATATAAATACAAGGACTGCATCTAAGAACACTTCCTCACAAAGAATTTCAAACAATGGGAATAAAATACCATAGATTGCCCTTATTTTGCATACCTTATGTTTTTTTTTAAATTAGATTAGGATTGCTATATGACTTTTATCATCTTGTAATATAGGTTTAGGTACATATAAATAATAGTGACTCAACCCTCCTTGACACTACACTTATATTTTTGGCTCTATGATTTAACGATACTCTTTTATTTTCCCTTTTTGTCGACTATTTATTTTCAGACAAGTGTAGTTTCACCTCATTCTTTCTATTTATTTCTTTTTTTTCATTTTTTCCTTCTACCACACCTAACCCTACCTTCTTATCATATTTCAACTTTTTCTTCTTACCTAAATCCAACTGCGCACCCCTATGATGGTCATCCTTAACATAGGAAATATTCCTGAGTTAAAGTACGCAATGTCCAAGGAGGGACCTAGGCTAGATAGGTTCATTTTAATTATAACGGGAAGGTTAATGGGTTAATACAAGAAATAGGATACTTCAGGCTTAAATTTTGGATATTGGGATACTTATTTTCAATTTCTCATCGTTTAGGTTAAAAGTTGACTTATTAAAAAATAGTCCATTATCCTATATAACTATCTATCCTACAACGTGGAAATGTTTTGGACTGCACACACAATGTGAACTAATTAAACACCTCATGCATAGATAATACATGATTACTTCATAAACTATTACCAATCCTATTCATGCAATGCTAAGCTAGGGTTATTCTTTCAATAATACTAATACCATAACAAGATCCACCAGTGGTCACAATCACATATCTTCAAAACACACAATTCATAACAAATATAAGCAGGGTATTATTTTATTCATCACAAAAACCAAAAATTTGTCAAATGTAACTAACATAACATAAACACAGCAAAACACAATACCCTAGACATGTCAGTCTCAACTATGATAACTCACTGTGGGGAAAAAAAAGATAGCAACAAAATATCGAAGGAACAATAGGCCCTCAAGTAGCCCTTCCCACCAAATAAGCCTGTCTTTCCCCCAATGCATAAGGCTAAAGTAAAATAAGAGAGTTTTGTAAAATACCCGTGGCACATTGTATTTATGGGTTTGATGTCAATCATAATAACAAAAATAAAAATAAATATAGAAATAAAAAACACCTTGGGTTGCCTTCCAAGAAGAACCCAATTTAATGTCGTAGCATGATGTAGGGGTCTTGATTACTTAGATTTCATCAAGGTGTCCCTTGGGTAGAATTCCATAGTTTTCTAAGTTGTTTATTACTAAAACCACTATCATGTCTATTGTCTTCTTAATTGTTCAATGAATATTGAATGTGACTTCCTTAATATTCAACCTAAACATTAGCTCACCTTTTTCTGTATCCCCAATTCTCTATCGATCGTTAAAAATAATATCTGTAAAATTATTGGCATCCTAAAATAGACCTCAATATCAAAGATAATAAAATCAACCTGAAAAATAAAGTTGTCTACCTTGACCAAAATATTAAGTGATATACCCACACATTTCTTGACTGTATAATCTGCGATCAAAATGGTATTGTTGTTGGTTCGGGAAGTCTTAAGACCAATTGTATAAACATTTCTAGTAGCATCAAGTTAATGTTTGCAACTTGGTGAAACAAAGAGTTGGTAAAGATAGATGACTAATTTGTTCAAGGAATTGTGAAGGCATTAGGGCCACCTTTCTTTTAAACAAGAGAATAAAATGTAATTACACTATAATGGTGAAAACTAATAAACAGGCTCATAACAATAGTTCTCTACTTGTCACCAAATCATTCATAAACTTTGCATAACAAGGAATCTCCTCTAGAGCATCAACAAGAAGGATGTTCACAGTCAACTCCTTCAGCATAAAAATAATCTTCTAATACTTCCCTTCTTAAGCTTTCTTCTTCAATCTATGGGGAAAAGGTGAAGGAGGAGTAGAATAAGCTTCAATACAAGTGTGACCTTCTTACCCTTTCCATTGCTAGTGTCAACTTGTTTTTCTGCATCTATAGGCTTCTGAGATGCCTCATCATCAATCCCCAACTTCTCTATTTCATCTTTTTCTGTATCACTAATATCCATAGGGTAATTTCTTATTTCATCAACTACACGCATAGGTTGATGATTAATGGCCTTACTACTTTGAGTAGTAATAGCTAGACAATAACTGTCATTCATTAGATTTTGTATAGTGTTGTAATACCTCCACATTTTAGACTAGAATGAAAGTCCGTCATTCTTATGCGTGGATGTTTCAAAAGCCTCAAATCCTACATAATTTAATTAATTATGTAGTGTGGGAATCTATTTGAGTATGAATTTAGATCATAGAGGTCCCCTAACTCAAGTACAAGTAGAATGCTTTCCTATCGTTCAAGTTTTAGTGAGCATCAAAACTTGGGTCAACTTCAATCGACCATAACTCATTGTATATGACAAACTGGGTGGTTTACTATATATCAAATGAAATATCTTTGAATCAGCTTTCCAACTATACTAATATCTCATAAATTTGATATAGGAACAAAGAGTTACATCCATTTTGTTCCAGCATGTCAAGCTAGAAAATGGTGATGACGTTTCTGATGGCCTATCACGATTTTGACGACCTTTTTGATGATGTCATCATATTCTGACAACATTTTTGATGACGTCATCAGCCCTGGGAAAAAAATCAAAAATTTGGACCCCTTTTGTCATGACCATTTGTGACGGCCTATCACGGACCTGACGGCCTGTGACGGATGGCGTCAAGTATATTTTTCCAGCAATTGAGGGATATTTTAGTAAGGGTATTTTTGTCTTTTTCCTTCACTTCCCACAACTTATCACCCTCAAGGAGCGTATTACCTTCCATTTTATTTTGTTAAACATCTCTCAAACACTCTCAACCACAAGATTAGGGTTTCCTCTCAAGAACAAAAATCTGAAGAATAAACCCTAGGGTTTTCATAGAAGAGTCTATTTCAAGGAAATTTCGCCATCAATCTTCACGAATTCTTAATCTAAAGTATGCGTAGTGTTCATCCATGGGTCCCTTTCATCCATGGATCTCTAGAATCTTGTTTTAAATTATAAATTGTGATTTTCTTGGTGTTTTATGACTATATTCATGTTAATGATTGTTGTTTGGATTCAAGGTTATGTCTTGATGTGTTTTTCATGAATCATATGAATAGGTTAGTTGGAAACCCATGAATTTAGGTGGTTCAAGATTTCTAAATTTGTTAAGTACACCTATGCTCAATATTATGCATGCAAGGTGTTTGATAAAATGCTTAGGATGCAAAAAATTCATGTTTACCTGGTTCCATGATATCTAAATGAAAATTCCATGTTAGCTATATACTTCAATATAAATTCCATGCTATTGATGTATTGCTATTGTTGTGGTATGAAGCATGAATATTAATGGAGATATACTATATGTACATAAAATATATCCATGCACTCCCTACCATGCTTAAGATGTTGAATAACTACATGAAGTATAATATCCCCTACTTATGACAATGTGAATTGTGGACTCCAATCTTATGATCAAGTCAGTCATGTTGTTTCAATTTCCTTCCATCAAGTCCTGGGGGTATTCATACTTGAAAATATAGATATGTGCCTAGAGCCATGTCATGTTATCGTAATACTCTCAGTCAAGCCATGATCTATAGAATTCAGTTAGTCATGTGACTCAGGAAAATCCAGTAACCTCAGTAATCTCAGTAGTTCAGTAATCTCAGTGATCTCAGTACTCAGTAATATCTATAACCTTAATATTCAAAGTCAATCTCAGTTATTTTAGTACTATCAACCAGTCTTCAGAACTCAATACATTCCGTCAGTCATCGAAATCTAGAAAACTTAGTTTAGCTCCGCTAAACAATACCATTAGTATCAGTCTAGTTAATTAGTATCTGTTCAGTGAATCAACTTAGTTCAGTTATTCACTTCAGCCCAGTTATTTAGTTTAGTGTCTTTTAGATGAGAGTAGGATTCAGCACCGAGTGAGCCTAGGGATGGGGACTCACCTACTAGAATAGGACTGAGATCCTTAGAAGCAATCCCTAAGTTTGAGAACTACATAGCCAGCATAGGTATAAGATGTCACTCATTAGATAGGACTAACATACTCAAGGGTCACCCGTTAGCACATTTCTATGTAAAGCACTGATCTCAGGAGTCACTCCCTAGATTAGGAATGACTCTACAGCAGATGTCTTTACTGGTGGCGCAATACTGACACCCTTCCAGTCAGGGCAGACATTGGACCCCAGTCAGCTTATGAACACATCCCATAGTTTCAATTATAGATTCAGGACTGCCAGATACAGTCAACTCATTCAGTACTGTTAGAGACAATCAATCCTTATCATTATAAATAGACTTCAAGATCACCCATTAACTAGAACTGATCTCAACTATGATTAATCGGTATCAGAATCATTAGATTTAAAGATCACACTCTAGATAGGACTGATCTCAAACTAAGCCAAATCATTCTTATTATCTGTATACTCATGATCACCTGTTAGATAGGACTGATCTCAAATTTAGTTACTCCAAGTAGAACGAAACTCAGATAGTTCTATCAGAACTTAGACTATCAGATACAGTCACTCAGTATCAGTTACATCAGTTAGGCCAATCATCAAAGTATATCAGTTATATCAGTTTTTTGAACTCATGTATTAGTTATATCAGTTATCAGAATTCATAATATTAATATTCTGCTTCAGGACTGTTAGACATAGTCAACCAGACCAGTTCTTCATAATTTAAACTGTCATAAATAGTCGTTCATCTATTTAGTATCTCAACATCAGTACACTCATATTATTAGTATTCAGACTCAGTATTCAGTATCTCTATGAGTTTAGTTACAACTATGTATGTATTTATATATTCTCACATTCATATTAGTCAGCATTGTTCATGCATATAACCCTTTGCATTTAGCCTACCTCACTCGTATACTCAGTACATTCAGACGTACTGACATATTTGCGCTATGGTGCTTTCTCTTATATTACACCATAGGTTCAGAGGCACGAGCTCCAGATCAACAGTAGCATTCTAATGTTCAGAGTTTGCAGTGAGTCCTTCTCATTAGAGGATGATATGATTATTGCTATATTTACTATTTAGTTGCTAGATGGAGTTAGTTGGAGAAATATTCCTTTAACTCCTTATTCAATTCAGTTAGAAGCTTTCAGACTAGATGTCAGATTAGATATTCAGATCTTATTATTTTCAGTATTTATGACTTATTTTGGTGTTGTTATACCTTTTTCAGACATTTTGTTATCAGATGTTTATTCAATTTGAACCTTATGGCCTTTCATGTTCATGTTTCCGTATTTTATTATATATTATGCAGTATACTAGTACAGATATCAGTCATGGGTTAGCTTATGGTCCTTCGGGGTCATAAGCACTATGTAGCATTCTGGTTTAGTAAATTAGGGCGTTACAAACTTTGTATCAGAGCCTAAGGTTCAATAGAGTCCTAGGAAGTCTGAAATCCGCATTTAGTAGAGTTTTGTACATGCGTGTGTTGTCCACTGCACTTATGTGCAGGAGGCTATGAGTTGTTTTACGAATAGTTTCCCTTCTTTCAATATTCATGTCATGCCAAAAAGTCAGTTTAGCAATCGAGCAGTCAAATTTTTATAGCTTGTTTTCACCTCCTTGCATCTATTAATGCTATCCAAAACCTCAAACAATGTAACAATTTCAAGGTAGAACATCCTAGTAGTTGCAAGTTCAGTTCATCTCATCATCACATATGCATCGATTCAACTTATCAGTTAAGCATCAGATATGCATTCTCAGTTTGAGAAACTTAGTTTATCGGAACACTCAGTCCTACATTCATAAATCAGCTACCCATGCATTAGATATGCATGTACAGTATGATATGCTCAGTTTTCAATCATGTCAGCCATCAAATCATGATCAGTTATTCATGCTATATATTCGTGTCAGTTTTATTTTCTCTCATCTCAGCCAGTATCATTCGAGGACGAATGTTCCCAAGGGGGAGATATTATAATACCCCACATTTTGGACTAGAATAAAAATCCATCATTCCTATGCGTGGATGTTTCGAAAGCCTCAAATACTATATAAATTTATTGTGTTAATCAATTATGTAGTGTGGGAATCTATTTGAGTATGAATTTAGATTATAGAGGTCCCCTAACTCAAGTACAAGTTGAAAGCTTTCCTATCGTTCTAGTTTTAGTGAGCATCAAAACTTGGGTCAACTTCATTCGACCATAACTCATTGTATATGACGAACTGGGCAGTTTACTATATATCAAATGAAATCTATTTGAAATATCTTTCCAACAATAAAATTTCACCTAAATCTGATATCGGAGCAAAGAGTTACGCCCATTTTATTCCAGCATGTCAAGCTGAAAAATGGTGACGACATTTCTGATGAGCTATCACAATTTTGATGACATTTTTGAGGACTTCGTCACATTCTGACAATATTTCTGACCACATAGTCAACTTTGGGAAGAAAATCAAAAATTTGGACCCCGTTTGTGATGACCATTCATGACGGCCTATCACAGACCTGATGGCCTGTCACGGATGGCGTCAAGTATATTTTTACAGCAATTGAGGGACATTTTAGTAAGGGTATTTTGGTCTTTTTCCTTTCCTTTCCATGACTTATAACCCTCAAGTAGTGTATTATCTTCTATTATCTTTAGTTAAAAATCTTAAAAAGCTCTCTCATACACTCTCAACCACGAGATTAGGTTTCCTCTCAAGATCAAAGCACTCAAGAACAAGCCCTAGCATTTTCATAGAAGAGTCTATTTCAAGGAAATTTCACCATCAATCTTCACAAATTCTTAATCTAAGGTATGCATAGTGTTCATCCATTGGTCCCTTTCATCCATGGAGCTCAAGAATCATGTTTTAAATTATAAATTGTGATTTCCTTGTGGTTTTATGACTATATTCATGTTAATGATTGTTGTTTGGATTCAAGGTTGTATCTTTATGTGTTTTTCATGAATCATGTGAATAGGTTACTTGGAAACCTATGAATTAGGGAGGTTCAAGATTTCTAAATTTGTAAAATACACCTATGCTAATATTATGCATGCAAGGTGTTTGATAAAATGCTTCGGATGCTAGAAATTCATGTTTAGATGGTTCCATGATATCTAAATGACAAGACCATATTAGCTATATACTTCAATATAAATTCCATGCTATTGATGTGTTGTTATTGTTGTGGTATGAAGCATGAATGATAATGGAGATATACTATATGTACATAAAATATATCCATGCACTCCCTACCATGCTTAAGATGTTGAAGAACTACATGAATTATACTATCCCCTATTTAGGACAATGTGAATTGTGGACTCCAATCTTATGATCAACTCAGTCATGTTGTGTCAAATTCCTTCCATCGAGTCCTTGGGGTATTCGTACCTGAAAATATAGTTGTGTTCCTAGAGCCATGTCATGTTATCACGATACTCTCATTCAAGCCATGATCTATAGAATTCAGTCAGTCATGTGACTCAGGAGAATCTAGTAACCTTAGTAATCTCAGTAGTTTAGTAATCTCAGTGATCTCAGTACTCAGTAATATCTGTTACCTTAGTATTCAAAGTCAATCTTAGTAATTTTAGTACTCTCAACCAGTCCTCAGAACTCAGTACATTTCGTCAGTCATCGAAATCCAGTAAACTTACTTTAGCTTTGCTAAACAATACCACTTGTATCAGTCTAGTTAATCAGTATCAGTTCAGCTAATTAGTTCAGCCCAGTTATTTAGTTCAGTGTCTTTCAGATGGGAGTAGGATTCAGCACTGAGTGAGGCTAGAGATAGGGACTCACCCACTAGAATAGGACTGAGATCCCTAGAAGTAATCCCAAAGTTCCAGAACTACGTAGCCAGCGCAGGTATGAGATGTCACCCATTAGATAGGACTGACATACTCAGGGGTCACCCATTAGCACATTTATATGTATAGGACTGATCCCAGGAGTCACCCACTAGATTAGGACTGACTCCAAAGCAGATGTCTTTACTGGTGGCTCGGTACTGACACCCTTCCAGTCAGGAAAAAGATTGGACCCCAGTCAGCTTAGCTTGGGGCATGTCAGTTAGATGAACACATCCCGCAGTTTTAGTTACAAATTCACGACTGTCAAGTACAGTCAACTCAATTAAGTAGTACATATTCAGTACTGTTAGAGACAATCAATCATTATCATTGTAAATAGACTTCAAGATCACCCATTAGCTAGGACTGATCTCAACTATGATTAATTGGTATCAGAATCATTAGATTTAAAGATGACCTGCTAGATAAGACTTATCTCAGACTAAGTCAAATCATCATTATTATTAGTATACTCATGATCACCCTCTAGATAGGACTAATCTAAGATTTAGTTACTCCAAGTAGAACGGAACTCAGATAGTTCCATCAGAACTTAAACTGTCAGGTACAGTCGCTCAGTATCAGTTATATCCGTCAGGCCGATCATCACAGTTATTTTAGTTATATCAATTTTTTGAACTCATGTATTAGTCATATCAGTTTTTAGAATTTATGATATCAGTATTCAGCTTTAGGACTATTGATACAGTCAACCAGACTAGTTCTTCATATTTCAAATTGTCAGAAATAGTTGTTCGTCTATTTAGTATCTTAGTATCAGTACACTCATGCTGTTAGTATTCAGACTTAGTAGTCAGTATCTCTACGAGTTTAGTTACAATTATGTATGCATGTATGTATTCTCACATTTATATTAGTCAGCAATTTTCATGCATATAACCCTTTTCATTTAGCCTACCTCACTCGTATACTCAGTACATTCAGACATACTGACATATTTATGCTATGGTGCTTTCTCTTATGTTACACCATAGTTTCAGAGGAACGAGCTCCAGATCAGCAGTAGCATTCCAGTGTTCAGAGTTTACAGTGAGTCCTTCTCATTTGAGGATGATATGATTATTGCTACATTTACTATTCAGTTACTAGATGGAGTTAGTTGGAGACATGTTCCTTCAACTCCTTATTTAGTTCAGTTAGAGGCTTTTAGACTAGATGTCAGATTAGATATTTAGATTTCATTATTTTCTGTATTTATGACTTGTTTTGGTATTATTATATCTTTTTCAGACATTTTTTATCAAAAATTTATTCAGGTCGAACCTTATGGCCTTTTATATTCATGTTTCCATATTTTATGATATATTATACTGTATACTGGTACAGATATCAGTCATGGGTTATCTTGTGGTCCTTCGGGGTCATGAGCATCGTGTAGCATTTCGATTCAGCAAATCAAGGAATTACAGTTTCTAGGGAGAGTGACTAGTTGATGCTAGCTTATCATGGTAGACTTCTTCCTAAGTTGTTGTTTAAGCTGCTAAATAGTTTTTGAAATAAACTCCACCTTCTGGCTAAACTTCAAAATATCCACCTTAATTTCTTTAAGGTAACACTATTGGCCCACTGAACCCTTTACAAGCTTTTCAAGAAATTCTTCCTTTCTCAAACTCCCAGACTAGGTATCCCGATTCCTTAGTGGAATATAAACTCCACCCTTTTTCTTGTAGTCATCTTTCTTACTCTTGTAATCGTCGTCTTCTCTACTCCTTTCCCTATACCTGTCTCCATAATAAGTCCGACCTTGATTACTTTACCTCAAGTTCTAATTGTCTTGATAATTAATGATGGCCCTTGACTCAAAAACCCCCTATCTCTTTATCCAAATATGGAACTTATTTCTCAGAATCTAACCCTTTATGTATAGAAATCTTACCTCATGAACCTTTTGTATTTACCTTTTCTAATCCAATAACTGTAAATAGCTTCATAAGCATAATGATTTTAGTTCTTAGCTATGCTACCTCTTGAGCCACCGTCTTATCTAATTCTCTCTACTCATTTGAAGAACCAACTGCATAAGTGAAAACTAAATTGTCTTTCTCCCGAGTATACCATAATTCATTAGTTTTATCTATTCTAATATTTAAGAAGCATGGTCCTAGTGAAGGGTCATGAATGCTCCAACTATAATAGTGTATAATATTGCCTTAGTATTAGCATTCAAGGCCCTCCAGATACCTCAAGAAAGTTTCTCCCCATGATTCTATCATATGGAAAATTCTGTAGTTTGTTCTTAAACCTTAACTTTGTCTCAAATAGTGTCTCTCAATAAAACTATTTGAAATTATAGATCTTTTCCTTCAATTATATCCTTATAGAGGGTGGAAAGAAGCGATCTAAGAGATTTTTCATCAAATCATTCCATGTGGAGATATATCCATTAGGAAGCTCACCTAACCACAAAGTCACCTCCCCTATAAAAGAGAATGGGAAAAACCTCAATCGTTTAGCTTCTTGAGTCACTCTAGGGAAATTAAATGAAATTCAAATCCATACAAAATTCATAATATGCATGTTTGTAGCATCCAAACCAAGAAAGCAAACACCTCTTTCAAATTCAGCAAATGGATCATAGCACTCGTATATCAAACTTTGTATCTTCAGATAATTCTGGAGAAATAATTGCACCTGCTTCAATCAGTTCAACACACCCCAAATATTTTTGGGGATCATCATACACTGGAAAATATTATCGGATGGACTATTGTCCTTAATTTTATGTCATTATATCCCTTTTAAGTATGGCTTGAAGGTCTTTTTCTCCTATCTAGCCCTTTCTTCCCTGTTGCTCATCGGGTAGATGCATTCCTAGTAGTTTTCTCATCCTTTAATCAAGTAGTAACTTGCTCTACCATTTTCTAAACATCACATTAAAATTTCTAATTTGAAGCTACTAGGTCATCATGAACCCCTTCGAGCAAGGATCCTCGATCATGAACTCATTTTCTCTCCATCTTTTGATTCTATCTTAGAGTTATCTCAAGTATAGAAAGAAATTGAATTAGGAGAATCCCTTAAATCCTAGTACTAGTTATACACTAGTATGTGTACCCTATAAATAGTATAAAAAAAGAAATCAGTGAATGAAACCAATACCTCTAACAAACTCAATCTATTAATTCACAACTGTGTTCCCTGTTAAAGATTCAAAATTTGATGTCATCCAAATTATACCTCGTGATGAAGTATAAAGCACTCATTTAACAAATATAGAATCTAACTAGTTTAGGGTCGATCCCATGAGAATGTAACACCCTACATTCTTGAGCTAGAAATCAAACCGTCATTTCTGTGAGTATAAACTCTAATCACATGATTTATCTTTGAATACATATTTCATGATATTTATCCTAGTGTGAAGTGATTTCAAGGTGAAAAATGTCATAGGAATCATAAGAGCAATGTTGAACTAAGAGCATTTGATTCGGCCAAATTTTTGTATTCCATTCTATAAGGGTCAACTTTAAATATGTACAACTTTTTATAATGTGGAATTTTTCATCAAAATACCCACCAAATTGTATATAATTGAATTATGTTTCAAGCGATACCAAGTTTTCCTTAATTTTCTACCCGAGCAAAAAGTTATTATCATTATCATTAGAACTAGTAAGCTATCTCAATAGTGCTGCGACACAGGACTAAGTTACTGCATCTAGCTCCACAATGGAGAGTAATGTTTTCCTTCATCTATAAATAAAAGCCCAAAGAGAGTTCTAGTTATTTCCCCCTGCCCCTAAGCACCCAAGTGACAGATTAAAACACCAAAAGAGCATTATTTGTCCACTTTTCATCATTAAATCCATATGTAAACCCTCCTCCTCCCCAAGAACAAAAACCAAAATTTTCCCCAAGTAATCAAGATTTTAAGCTTCTAAGTTCAAGAAAACATCAAGAATAGGGTCTCCCTCTCAAGTTCATTATTCAAGTCCCAAGATTCAAGTTTTCTTCCTCAAGAATTAAAGGGTTCATGTTCCAATTTTAAGTTTCTTCAAGAATTCATTCAATTAAGGTATGTAGGTGTTCATCCATGAATCCCTTTCACCCATGAAGCCCTAAAACCTCTCTTTGATTAAAAATATGAGTTTTATCCTTTTTATGATGTTGCACATGTTCAAGATGAGTTTAAATTATGTTTCTCCTTAGTAATTTTATTAAATTCATGCCCAAGGATAATTTCATAAAAAGTTAGGTTATCTCATGCTTCAAGTTTCAAATTCTCATGAATATTCAAGTGAGTTTTATATTAAACCCTCAATTTATGAATTTAGCCATGCAATCATGTTGATTTCTCATGTTTAACACATTATTATGTTCAAGTTTATGATTTTCACATATTTGATGGAATGTCTATGTTTTGGGTCTTTGAACCATGATCCCATACTATAGTTTTAAGCTTTGTTATTGTATTTTATGGTCATTCAGTGTTGATGGGTTATAAACACACAATACCTATGTTTTTACAAGATTTTTATTATTCAAGTAAGAAGCTAGTCAGACCATGATTTTAATATCATAGTCAGAACACCATGATCATGTTGAGCATTATCAGTTTAAGTGTTATAATTGCCTCAAAATTTGTATGCACTATTATTTTAAGAATACCATGATCTAAGCTTATCAGTTATCAGTTATCAGTGCATGCACTAGTTAGTATTTCAATGTCTTTAGGTGGGGGGTAATGTAATATCCCATACTTTTTCTAAATTAATTTTTCTTCTAGAATGGCAAAGGGTTTATTCCAAAATGAATATCTTTTGTTACATATAAAGATTTCCATATTTAGATCATTCATTGTATAGGATATTGAATAAGCTTTCGATCAATACCAAATTCGCCTAATTTCGTCACTTGGTGAAGAAGTTAGAGCATTTTTACTAATACAGTGTCTTGCCTGGGAACGCACCGCATCACGGTGGATACCAAAATTAAAATCGTCACATTTCAGTGGACCTCCACAATATTGACACATCGCGGAGAGATCCACATTCCTAATTTTCAATTTCCAGCGATGTAATGCGATAGCACCGCATCGTGGTGAAGGTGTGATTGACGTAATCTTGATCCATAATATGAATTCTCTTGTCATGACTTTAATACTAAGTATGTGAAGTCCTTATTATGTGAATAATATTCATATAAGTCAGTTAGAACCAAGTGGAGCTAAGAATATTAGATTTGTCAAAAATTTGACATTCAATCCAACAAGGGTTTACTTTAAACATGTATAACTTTTTATATACATAGAATTTTCCATCCCAAGACCCACCAAATTGTAGATAATTGAATTAGTTTTACAGCAAAATATAATACCCGAGCGAAAAGTTATAGCCATTTTAGTGTGAGGTAGTAAGCTACCGCGATGGTAGCGCATCGCGCTAAATGGAAAAATAAATATGCTGGTTACGAATTTCTGCTTTAAATTTATGAGGGGCAATGTGGTCTTTTACCACCTCAACCCAAGTCATAATAACACGGTCTAAGGCTTCAATTGGGGCATTATTTGCCCCTATTCTTTAATTTTTCCCTCAAGAACAACCCTAATCAACTCCCTCAAGAATCATCAATTCCATATTCTTCTCTTACTAAAAGATCAAGAATTTAGGGTGTCTAATCCAAGAACTTCAAGAATGATATCAAGATCGTCTCCAAGGGATTCAAAGTTCAAGCTTTTACATTAAATTCATCAAATCCAAACTATTAAGGTATGTGGGGTTTCAATAATGACAATCCTTTCGTCCTTGTGCCTAAAACTTATTTTAACTTATAAATTACTTAATTTTATGTGATTTTTCATGAAATTGAAGTTAAGATTTATATCTAATTTATATTGTTTGAAGATTCTAAGTTTACAAGTGATTGAATTATTGAATTGTATGACTATTTTCATGTATTATACGCGTAACGCAATTTTTCAAATTTTCAAAAGTGAGTTTAAGTATGATATTGTGATTCTTGATCTTATTATTTTGATGCTATTAAAGTATTTTGAATAATCATACTGAGTTGGATGTTTTTCTATGATTTTGAATGTTTATATATGAGTTCTAAGTTGGGATTCATACATATTATCACTATTTATAAGATTTTGAGTATTTGAGAGCGGTTGAAGATAAATTTAATGAGTTTGTTTATATTTTCATGAGCATTGCTGAAATTTCCAGATTTTAATATGATTTATGAATGTTTATGTTATCAAGAATGAATTTTGAGATGTATTGATATGAGTTTGAAGCATGTGCTTTAATCCCTAAGATTGAGTTTTGATATTTCAAAAAGCTAATATTTTTAGCATGCTTTGATAAGCAAGGTTTGATCTTTTGATCCTAAGCTAAGATAAGGAATCCACATTATTCATATAGTTCATTATTTATAGCAAAGAAAAGAGTAATTGATTTTTATTATAAATCTTTATGCTAGTTAAGATGGATTTCCTAAGAGTTCTAAGCCTAAGTATGGGAGTAGCATTTAGCACTGAGTTGGGTAGTATTCCAAGGTCTCATGCCCCAGAACTACGTGCCCCCGTAGGTTTCTGATTTACCCTAAGTGGGTTAAGATAGTGATCATTTAAGTTAAGGATCTATTCTGATGGCAATGGTAGAACAGCTCTCCCCAATGTGAGTAAGACATTGCACTCCATGTCAGCTCACATGGTTTATGCCGGTTAGAAGAACCTTTCAAAGATGTCCCCCACTCTTGAAACAGTTTTATTAATTTAAAGTATTGAGATAAAAGTTTACTAAACAGAATGAGTTTCAGAATTCATCTAGCTTACAAATTCTAAGAATAAGAAGAGAACACAAATTTTAGAACTAACTGTAATGACTCACGAGATTTATATTACATGCTTCCTTATCCATGATTTATGAGATTCAGATTTCAATTTTTGTTCAAGCTATGTGAGTCAATTATATCAGGATGCATGATTTCTATAAAGATTGATGATATTGTTTAACTATTACATACACTCCTATATTCTTAGTACATCCTCAAAGTACTGATCTACATATATGTCTATGTACTATATTGTCTCATAATGTAGATACAAGTTGTAGCGTATATACCATATTCAGTCAGTTCGCAGCTTTTAGTCAGCAGGTGATGAGTCCTTTTGGTTTAAGAGCTTGAGTCCATTATATAGTTTAAGAAGTATTGTATTTTGTTTATTTAGTCATATTAATTTGGGATAGTTGGGATTCATGACCCGACTACCTATAGTCTGTACTAGTAGAGGCTTCATAGACTGTCAGTGGTGTTAATGTATTTTATTTCAAATTTGTTGTCAAAAGTAGAGTTGTAATCTTGCAAATTCAAATTTGTATTGATCAAGTTCAGAGAAGTTTTATGTTTATGCTGATTTTGTTTAGATTTATGTATTTTATTCACTTGCTTGTAAGTATGCCAGTATAAGGGTTAGCTTAGGATCCCTTGTGACCCTAAACACTATTCGATGTCTCGGGACCCATTTTTGGGGCACTACAAACTTGGTATTAGAGCACAGAGTTCATGTATTCTAGGGTGTCTGTGAAGGCGTGTCTTCTAGAGTCTTGCAGAATGGTATGGAGAAATCTGTAGTTTTCTTTGAGAGGCTACAAGGTATTTAGGAAATGTTTACATTCTCTCAAGTCTCTAATTGTTATATAGAAAGGGTCTCTAAGAAACTTGTACAGATTCTTATTTTTACTCTATTCGGTCCATCTCTCCCTTATTTTAAAGGTATGAAAAATAGTCAAGCATACACCTTTACTGCTAGGTCATTCTCAAACAGTCTCCTCAAATAGTTATGGGATTATTAAGAGGCTATAAAGTATCCCCATCATTGCTTTTAATGTTCAAAGTTTGAAGGGCTTTATTCATGTTCATAGAAAGTCATGCACTAAGGCCAAGTCAGGTGTGCTTTCAAATTCCTCCTCAAAATGCATAATGAAAATTTATACTTCTCTATCTATGTACTGTTTATGAGGTAACATGATCGGAAAGTTCTAGTCCTTCCCTAGATAATGGTCTCAGATTTACTAGCAGAAGTTTCTTAAGTCTCATAAAGTGGCTTGAGAGGATCTTTCTAGTGTGTTATACGTCCCTCAAGTTTAAAGTTATGTCCTTATTTTTTTGAGCTATTCAGTTAAGAAAGAGTAAGATGTGTATTCTTAGATCATTGATTATTGTGTATCAAGTTTCCATCTCTTGTAATCTTGTTATCATTGTGTTGTTGAAATTCAAAATCTAGTGAAGCCATATGGGGCTCTTTCGATTCACTAGCATAGTTGCTTTGTTATTCATCACATTTTCTTACTCAAAACACAAAATCAAAGTCTAGTAAAGCCATGTGAAGCCTATTTCGATCCACTAGCAACTTGTTATTTATCTTGTTATTCTTGTATTGGTTGGAACTGGGGGTTTAGAGGTGTAGTGTCAAGAAAAGTGGTAAGTGAAATTTATTGAATATATGTATAGCTGAATCTTTTTGCATAAGATTGAGTTAGCAATGAAGTGATATGTCCTTATGTGTTAATTTAGTAGAAGGTAGAGAAGGAGTTATTAGTTAAGGTGAATTATTGTTTGCTTGAAGTATGAAAAAAGTTGTTGATGGTGTTTTTTGTGCAAGAAAAGTATAGGTTATTAATGAAGGTACTTGGAAGAGGAGTGTTGTTAATTTAGGCATCCCTGAGATTGCCAGAGGGAGTTTAGTTGAAACTTATAGAGCTATGAACTAAGTTTAGCAGTATAAAAAGGGTAGATAGTAATGATGTGTAGAAGGAGGATATGTTAATGAATTTTAAATAAGATAGATCATAGGATTGAGATTGATCCTTACTATTATGAAGTTTTAGCGGACTAATGTTTTCAGATGTTTGGCATGTAAGAATATTGTGTGAAGCTGTGGTTCATCATAGCTAGAACTAGACACTAAGCTTGAATAGTAGATGGTGATCAAGGTGGGAATAATGATTGATGTGTTGTAAATGTTAGTTTTATAGAAGTGATATAATAGGCTTGACCAGTGTATACAAGAGCTTAAGTATTCTTGATTTGTAATCAAGTTTGATATTGTATGAATGATGTAGAAGTATGCTCAAGGTAATATGTGGCAGCATTATTTTTGAGGAATGATATGTTGTGTGTGGCTAGTAGTACCATTGAGTTTCTAGGTGGAGAAAGACTAGTTAGATGGTATATGGTGTTCTAAATAGCCAAGTTAAGGAGTTTTGATGGATAGTGTTGAGCCTTTTGTTATGGTCATGATTCTCACAGTCTAGAGATATATGTTTCGAGATACAATATTGGTAGGCTATGATAGAAGTAGTATGGTTCATTAAGGGTTGAAGATATCCGTGTCAAGTGTTGGAACCTAAATTGAGTTTTTTTAAGATTGAGCTAATAGAATGTAGATTTAAAGAACTAGTTGGTGTGAACTCATAGTATGGTGATACTAAGATTCTAAGTTAGTAAGTGTTTAAGTTATTAGATGATGAATATTAGGGACATAGAAAGATAGAGTTGTATCTTAGAATGAAGTATTAGCAGTGGGTTTTACAATTTAAGGTGTAGTCTTTCGGGCTAAGTTTAGTTTTATATGTATTGATAATACCCCAGACTTTAGAGTAAAGTGATTGTAGTTTAGATTAGAGTTTACTTAGTGGTTCACAGACTTAGAATGATATCTTAAAGCTAAGAGGGAGATGATAAGATAAGTAACCAAGTCAGATTCTCAAAATTCTAGTAGTGTGTCCTGTGTAGGAGGAAGATGCTCGGCTCATTCTTATTTCAGTATTAGTACTTTAGTCATAACGATATCTAATCATGTCTTTAGTGTTAGCCCCATGATCATAGTTCTATTCATGCATATCATAGAAAATTATATACTCTCCTGGACCCTAGTATGAGGAGCTCTAGGCCATTTAGCAGTATGAATCATGTTCCAAGAATTTATGAACTCCAAAATCAGGTCATGCAGCTCATGACTCATGTACTCATGCTTTATAGTATGCTTAGTTCCCATAACTCATACTATACTCCTAATGATCAGCTAGATTTATCTTATAGCCATGAATGCCCTCATTTCAGTTCTCTTTGATGAATCCATGATGTTGATTCTCTATTCCGCATGCCTATGTTATGTGTCAAGTTATGTATATTATCCTTCCATGCTTCAAGGTCTCATCTTCTAACCATTTCGTGACCCCTCCTTATGTAATGATTATGGTGATGAGTAAATATTTCTTATTGATGAAAGGTGGTTGTATGCTTATCTTAGCTAAAATAGTAAATGCAAAGTAAGATTGAGGCCAAGTCCTTGATACATGTCATGGTTAGTTGAAACTCTATGTATTAAGTTTGGGAAGATTGTTGTATGCTTGTTTTATGTAGGTCTATAAATAGAGGAATATTGAGGTGAGGTTTTGTGTATAATAAATTGGTTAGTTGGGAATATTTTATAGGTGTCTTTCTAAGAATTGAATATTTCTTAGATAATGTTATTGATGGAAGTATTGGAGAATATGAGAAAGATTCTTTCATGTGTGTTTGTTTAGAAATACGTACATGGTTATGAAGATAGTCTTGAATGTCATGTTTGTTTAATTATGGATGGATGTATTGTGCATTAGTGGCATCGTAGTAGAAGCTTGAATATAGTTGTTGATGTGGAATGTACAGTATGAGTTAACCCGTTTAGCCTGTAATTCAATCTAGTAGCCATACAGGCAAGTTTTTATAGTTTTCAATCTTCCCAACTAGACATATTATTCTAAGAGGATGTGTCAGTTTCAAAATCTAGATGATCAGTCATGATTCAACTCATAAGCTTCCCCATTCGTCATCTCAGTCATTTCCTAGTATGTTAAACAAACAGGTATTATTCGAGGATGAATGTTCCTAAGAGAGAGATATTATAATTCCTCGTACTTTTTCTAGCTTAATTTTTCTCCTAGAATGCCAAAGGGTTGCTTCAAAAATGAATATCTTTTGATACATGTGAATTTTTCCAGATTTAGGCCTCCATTGTGTGGGAAATTGAATAAGCTTTCCATCAATACCAAATTCACCCAATTCCGGCACTCGGTGAAGAAGTTAGAGCATTTTTACTAATGCAGTGTCCCACCTGAGCATGCACTGCATCGCGATGGATGCCAAAATGAAAATCATCACATTTCAGTGGACCTCCACGATATTGGCGCATCACGGAGAGATCCAAATTCCAAATTTTCAATTTCCAGTGGCGCAACGCAATAGCACCGCATTGCAGTGAAGGTGAAATTATCGTACTCTTGATCCATTATTCGAATTCTGGTGTCATGGCTATAATCCCAAGTTTGTGAAGTCGTTATAGGAGAATAATTTTCATAGAAGTCACTTAGAGCCAAGTGGATATAAGAACATTAGATTCATCCAAAATTTAACATTCAATCTTGCAAGGGTATACCTTAAATGTGTATAACTTTTTATATACATAGAATTTTTCATCCGAAGACCCACTAAATTGTAGATAATGTAATTATCTTTTCAACGATACCAATTTTGCAAAAATCTAATACCCGAGTGAAAAGTTATAGCCATTTTAGTGTGAGGAAGTAAGATATTGCGATCGTAGCGCATCGTGCTAAATGGCAAAATCGGGATGCGGATTATGACTTTCTGCTTTAAATTATTAAGGGGCAATGGAGTCTTTTCCCACCTCAACCCAGGTCGTAAAAACACGATCTAAGGCTTCAATTGGGGCATTATTTTCCCCCATTCTTCAATTTTTCCCTCATGAACAACCCTAATCGATTCCCTCAAGAATCATCAATTCCATTTTCTTCTCTTCAACAAAAAGATAAAGAATTTAGGGTTTCTTTCTAGGAAATTCAAGAATGATATCAAGAGCATCTCCAAAGGATTCAAAGTCCAAGATTTTATATGCAATTCATCAAATCCAAACTATTAATGTATGTGGGGTTTCAACAAGGACAATCCTTTCGTCCTTGTGCCCAAAACTTATTTTACCTTATAAATTACTGAATTTTATGTGATTTTCCATGAAATTGAAGTTAGGTTCTATACCCAATTTATATTGTTTGAAGATTATGAGTTTACAAGTGATTTAATATTGAATTGTATGACTATTTTCATGTATTTATGTGCGTAACACAATTTTCCAGATTTTCGAAAGTGAGTTTATGTATGATATTGAGATTCTAGATCTTGTTATTTTGATGGTATTGAAGTATTTTCAAGAAGCATATTGATTTGGATGTTTTTTTATGATTTTGAATGTTTATATATGAGTTCTAACTTGGGATTTATACACATTATCACTATTTATAAGATTTTGAGTTTTTGAGAGCGGTTGAAGATAAATTTCATGAGTTTGTATATATTTTCATGAGCATTTCGAAAATTTCCAGATTTTAATATAATTTATTAATGTTTATGTTATCAAGCATGAATTTTGACATGTCTTTACATGAGTTTGAAGCATGAGCTTTAATCCCTAAGATTGAGTTTTGATATTTCAAGAAGCTTATATTTTCAGCATGCTTTGATAAGCAAGATTTGGTCTTTTGATCCTAAACTAAGATAAGGAATCCACATTACTCATATAGTTCATGATTTATAGCATAGAAAAGCATAATTGGTTTTTATTATAAACCCTTATGCTATTTAAGGTGGATTTCCCAAAAGTTCAGAGCTTAAGTATGGGTGTAGTATTTAGCACCGAGTTGGGTATGATTCCAAGGTCTCATAGCCCAGAATTACGTGTCCCCGTAGGTTTCTGATTTACCCTAAGTGGGTTAAGATAGTGATCAATTAAGTTAAGGTTCTATTCCGATGGTAAGGGTAGAACAGTTCTCCCCAACGTGGGTAAGACGTTGAACTCCATGTCAGCTCACATGATTTATGTTGGTTAGAAGAACCTCCCAAAGATGTCCCCCATTCTTGAAACAGTTTTATTAATTTAAAGTATTGAGATAAAGAGTTTACTATACAGAATGAGTTTCAGATTTCATCTAGCTTACAAGTTTTGACAATAAGAAGAGAACACAAATTTTAGAACTAACTATAATGACTTACGATATTTATATTACATGCTTCCTTATCCATGATTTATGAGATTCAGATTTCAATTTTTGATCAAGCGATGTGAGTCATTTATATCAGGACGCATGATTTCTATAAAGATTGATGATATTGTTTAACTATTGCATACAACCCCATATACTCAGTACATCCTCAAAGTACTGATCAACATCTAAGTCTATGTGCTACATTGTCTCATAGTATAGGTATAAGATGTAGCTCATATACCATATTCAGCTAGTACGCAGCTTCCAGTCAGCAGGTGATGAGTCCTTTTAATTCAAGGGCTTGAGTCAGTTATACAGTTTGAGAAGTATTGTATTTTCTTTGTTTAGTGGTATTAAGTTGGGATAGTTGGGAGTCATGACCCAACTACCTATAGTCAGTAATAGTTAAGGCTTCATAGATAGTCAGTAGTGTTAATGTATTTTATTTCAGTTCTGTTGTCAAAAGCCGAGTTGTAATCTTGTAAATTCAGATTTGTATTAATCAAGTTCAGAGAAGTTTTATGCTTTCGCTAATTTTGTTCTGATTTATGTATTTTATTCATTTGCTTGTAAGTATGCTAGTAGAAGGTTTGCTTGGGATCACTTGTGACCCTAAGCACCATGTGATGTCTCGGGACCCATTTTTGGGGCGTTATAGGTAGGATTTAGCACCGACTAAAAAGTGTGGGTTCAACACATCCTACTTCCCCAGAAATTATGTGCCATCATATCTTTAGGGGTATCACTAGAGTGTGTTTTCCCTTGCCCAATATACGCTCAGTTTAGTGATCAATCCAATTTAGGTTCTACTCCGATGGAAAGGATAGAACAATCCTCCTCAACATAGATCAAACATTGGACACCATGATATCTCACATAGTTTATGTCAATTATATGATACCTCCCACAGTTTCGGTTAGTATTCAGTATGTCTCAGCTCAGGTTTTCTTTACCAAAGCATGCAAATTTTCAGTTATTCAGTTATACAAAATTTAGTCTGTCAGATTACAGATTATCTCAAAAATGTGTTTACACTTGGTCTAGCATTCTCAGTTGAGAATATACATAATTTTACCCCTGAAATTGTATGCATAACTTACTTTAGATCCTAAACTATACAGGCAATTAAATGCCCCCTTTAATAATTGTAAAGTGAATTATTTACCACCCTAATTGCTAACATGGCTAATTTTTAAGAAGTCAGCGCATAAATGACCAAAAAAATGTGCAAAAAGGTGGGTCCCACTTTTAATTTTACAAATTTTCTTTTCTTTCATATTTCTCACACCCCACCACCCCTTTCTTCTCCTTTTTCATTTTTTTTCAAATTCATTCAATGAACCCAACTAATTCACGATTGAGAAATATAAATTTTTAACTAATAGTTTAATAAAATGTTAGAAATTTAAAGAACACTAACTAATGATTACACTTTCCATCTACTAATTCAAGAATTAATTTTTCAACTAATCCAAATCCAACAATGCACTTGAACCATCCACTTTTCCAACAAGAAACTCCATTTTATGTGAATTTTTCACTTATTTGTACAAGTTAGGAATTAGACCCCAATTTTGTAAACATCATTTTTCATTTATTTTCATCCATCTTTTCTTTTCTTTTCTTCCTTTATTTACATAAATTTGATAATTAGAAAAAGGAAGGGGACGGGTTTTGGTTGGGGATTTGGGGAGGAGCTGGTGAAGCTAAATTTGCGGTTGGGGTGGGGTGGGTGAGGGTGGGGGATGATTTTAAAGAAAAATAATTTTTGGGGATGGGGGTGTGGATAGGGCCGTGTGGGGTGGAGGAGGGGAGTTAAAAAATTAGGATGGGGGTAGGGCGATTAAGAGGAGAAGAAAGAAGGGGTATGGGGATTTATTACTTCTCTCTCACACACACACATAGATATATATATAAAAAAAAATTAATTTTTGGGGTGGGGGGAGGGTGGAGTGGGGGGAGGGGAGTTAATGAATCGGGGTGAGGGTAGGGGTGAGGGCTGAAGAGGAGAAGAAATGAGGGGTATGGGTTTTTTTATTTATTCATACATTTATATATGTTTGTGCGTGTGAAGTATTTTAAAAATAAAATTACATGGCACTGATGTGGTGCCAACGTTGCACCCACTTCGGCACGTATGTAATGCAGTTCCCATAGAGAGAGTGGTATAATATTTTGGGTGTTGTAAAAAATTCACTAGAAAGTTGTTAGGGGGGTAAATAATTACCCGTAAAGTTAAAGTGCTAAAGTGTGTTTTGTGAACAAGTTTAGGGGTGTTTTGATGTATTTTCTCTTCTCAGTTTTACATGTTCATGTTATTTTTCACGCTCAATACTCATGCATGATCCTCAGTTCTGTTTTACAGTCAATTCAATTTTACATGAGATTTACATACAATATTTATTTTTTATCGCTTACCAGTTTTAGTTTTGCTTATTCTACAAAAGTAAAGATTTAAGTAACTAAGTGTATTGATTCACCAGATTATCAGCTTATGTTTGTTACTTATTCTTTAAGATACTTCAGTTTTCAGTTTACTTCAGTCTCTTGGTGAGTCTACTTGCACTTAGCATGCATATTTTAAGATTACACAGTCCATTCCAAAGTGTTGATCCTCATATATGTCTATGCGCTACATTGTCTCATAATATAGGTACCAGTTGTAGCCTACATGACACAATTAGATAGTTTGCAGCTTCAAGCCAGCAGGTGATAAGTTCTCCTAGTTTGAGAATCTACAGTAGATGTAGGTCATGTACTTTATTTTAATTATTCATATGTATTGATTAGTTGTAGTTGGAGGCATGTCCCAGCTATCTATAGTCAGTATAGTAGAGGCTTCATAGACAGTTAGTCAGAGTCACTCATATAATTTAAGTTCCTCCTTCATATTTATTATGTTGTAATCCTTTTTAGTATCATATATATTCCAGTTTTCTTACGATTATGCTTCTGTTCAGCAAATTCAGTTTATATAATTAATTTAACTCAGATGCTCAGCTATCATGCCAGTTCATGGGTTTGCTTGGGATCACTTGTGGTTCTAAGAACCGTGTTATGATGAGGGGTAGTCTCTGGTCGTAATAGAGGAATAGGCCAAAATACTATCAAGAGTTTACCGATGTAGTTAGGAATTATGTAAATAAAAAGAAGGGTTTTCCAAATATTAGTTGTAATAGTAACAAGTTTTGGTTAATTTGGTTGTGATTAGTATGGAATGGTCACTAGGATAGTGTTCCACATGACTTTATAACTCTAGAGGTAGTCAATCCTTAGTAGACTATCCCAATGCCTTGCTTACAAAATCTAATAAGATGTGTATCACTTATCTCGGTTAAGGTTCATGTTAATTAGATGAAAGTTGATGGCTTCAAATTAATGTTAATATTTCCTTCACCCAATCTCCATCTCTCTCTCAAGCAATTTTAGAATATAGGTGAGCTTCTAACGTTGCAACCGTCAAGAAAGAAATCAAATCGAAGAAAATGTCAATACATGCAAGAACACCTGTCTAGAATGACTTCTCACTTAACCCTATTTCATTAATTCATTATGGTTCCCACAAACCTAATATGGGTTTAAATACTCATGATCGTAAGCACACAAGAAGAATCCATAGATGGAAGAATAATTTTGTACTTACAAGAATAAGGTGAAAAAATGAAATATTTAATTCATTAGAAACCCTAATAAAACCAATATCAATGATTCCAAGATCAGTAGTGTATCTTAGAACCTCAAAAATAATATTAAAGTGCATAGAAGTGTGTAAAATAATCATAAAACCCTATGGGAGTATTTATAGATACAAAAAAAATCATATCCTAAACTCTGTAAGAAAAGTAAGTCAGCAGCACCCTATGACTCGTAGGTTGAGTAATGTATAAGACCCATGAGTCGTGGCTAAAAATCATAGTAATTGGCTCATCTTCAATCTTCAATTCTTGAATAACAATTGTCACCCACGAGTCATAGGTTAAATTCACGAGTTGTGGGTCATCTTGTAGGAATTAGACTGAACTTTTCATCTTTAGAACTCAAGTCACAACACTACTCATGATTTTTAGGTCCCACCCATGATTCCTGAGTGAAATTATGGGTCACCAACTTAACAATATTTCATCTTTCTTTTTCGTATTATCCTCCAAAACATATTTTCCTTGACATTCAACACAAAAACACATCATATCTAACAAGAATACCTACATTCTTGCATAATTTCATTATTATAAGCATCGAAAGTGCCATGAAATCATGGTACATCAATATTCATAGGGCCTCCATATATCTTCATAAACTCTTGAAGAAAGAGTGTAGCATAATCGTTGGTTGAATCTAAAGTGTTAACTAACGAGAAATACATTGACTTAATCATTTGGTCTATAACAACCAAAGTAGAATCATGTTGTCGGCGAGTGCAAGACAACCCTACAATACAGTCCATAATAAACAAATCCAACTTTCAAATAGGAATACTAATATCCTAAGTCAAACCACCGAGTCATTGGTGTTCAACCTTAACTTATTGGAAATTTGGACACCTCGCCACAAATTTTGTGATACCTTCTTCATGCACTCTACCAAAAGACTTCCTATAGATCAGGTACATCTTAGTGGCTTGTAGGATAGAATATCAAGAGAAATGAGCTTCTATCAGCATTCGCTATCTCAAGTCATCCATACCTGGAACATAAAGCCTACCCTAACAATTAATAACACCATCTCTACCTAGGGAGAAAATTGTAACTTTCTAAGTTTAGAAAACTTATTCCAACTTAAGAAAAATAGGATCACTATTTTCCTTTTCTTTCATCTTAGCTATCAAAGAAAATTTTGAACCGTGATGTTACCTTCTACCGAATCAACCAATTAAGCTCCCAGTCAAGCAAGCCTGTGAATATTAAAAACTAAATCTTTCTTCTAATCCTCTACATGAGCAACACTTCATATAGACAACCTACTAAGTGCGTCAGCCATAATATTGGCTTTACCTGAATGGTACAAGCAGTCATATCATATTCTGTCAACAACTCTGGATATTTCTGCTGATGAAGATTTAGTTCTTTCTGAATAAAGACATACTGAATCTGTAATGATCCATGAACATAGCTAGATAAACCCCATAAATGTAATTCCTCCAAATACAAAGGGAAAAAACCACTGCTGCCAACTCATGATCATAATTTGAGTAATTTTTCTTGTGAGGCTCGACCTGTGAATAGGGATATGCTATAACCTTACGATGTTGCATCAACAAACAACCAAGACCAAACCTAAAAGCATCAAAATAAACAAAATAATTATCTTTACCCTTCGGAAGAGTCAAAATTAGAATAGAGGTAAGCTAAGTCTTCAACTCCTAAATATTGTTCTAACAATAACCAAACCACTAAAATTTGACTTTTTTAATATTCAATATAGACATAGAAGAAGAAATAGAGAAAAATTCCACAACAAACTATCTGTAATAACTAGCTAAGCCCTATTGAGATCTGAATATAGGAAAATTTACAACTACTTTGGTCTTTTGAGGATCAATTTGAATGCCTTTCCCAAAAATCAGTTGACCAAGGAATGCTCCTGATTTCAACTAGAATTCACACTTGCTAAACTAGGTGAATAACTTGAGATCTTTGAGATTCTGCATGGCAATCCATAAAAGGCCCACATATGCATCCTCACTCTGAGAATAAATAAGGATATTATCTATAAAAATGGTGATGAACATGTCCAAGTACTACTTGAACACCTTGTTCATCATCTCCATAAAATATGTAGGATAATTCTTTACTCCAAACACAAATTCAAAGTGACCTTGTTAATTATAAAGGTTGTTTACAAAATTTCACCTTCTTTGACTCTGTGTTGATATAGCTTGATCTGAGATCTATCTTAGTAAAGTGATTGGCACCTTAAATCGGGTCAAAACATCCATCAATCCTAAGGATAGGAAAATTTTTATTGATGTGACATCCTTCAATTTATGATAGTCAATACATATTCTAAGAGAATTGTTGTTTTTTGCACGAAAAGAATTTGAGCAACCCATGAAAAGATATGGGGCTTGATGAAACCTTTGTCTAAGAGATCTTTTAGCTATTCCTTTAATTCTATTAGCTCAACTGAATTCTTTTTGAAAGATAAAAATAAAATAGTTTGAGTATCTAAAAGGAGATATATTCCGAAATTAATTTCATCCTCGGGAGGAACTCCACGAAGATTTTTGGGAAACATTTTTGTAAATTCATTAGCTACTAAAACTGCATAAAGATTTAGGGTCTCAAACATTGAATTCTTAACTGGTACAAAATGATATACGCACACTTTTGAAATTATTTTTCTTTCCCTAAGGTAAGAAACAAATCAACCTAGAGGCACTGAGGTAATACCCTTCCACTCTATAACTAAATTATTTGGAAACTAAAATTATAATACTCGATTTCTATATTAAACTAAGGCATATCAAGCTTGTGGACAATCCTTTCACAGAATGACATTAAAATCAATCATGTCTAACTCTGCAAGGTCAATTGAGATAGTTGTATGAGAAATTATTATTGTGTAATTTCTATACACTCAACTACCTATGAACGAATAACCAACTAAAGTAGAGAATCAAAGAGGTTTTAGGAGTTTTTTTAGACTAAAACCAGAGTCTACAGTAATATAGGGAATTGTGAAATAAAGTTTGGATCTAGGATCAAATAATGTATGCACACTAATTTGAAAGACATCTAACATACCAGCAACTATATCAGGAGAACCCTCCTAATCCTATAGTTTGAACGGCATAAAAACTATTTTGGCCCTAATGCTAGTCACACTAGATGAGGCATCCTACTAAGTTGAGCAATCTTTTAGAGCCGTTGAAAAGCTATCTTAATTTTAATGATTGGAATCCTCATTTCTCTATAAAGCCACTATAAAGCCTCTTAATTTGTGACCTAATCTACCACATCTAAAATTTTTACCATTACCAACCATGCACTCGCCCTAGTTGTTTTTCGCATACTTCTTATAAATCAGATGGGCACGACTACTAGTAACACTAACAGAACTAAGAGTGATTACCTCTATATAACTTCTATTCAGAGAATTTAAAACTGGCTATATTTTCCCTTTTTTCTCCATTATTTATTCTTAATCTTTTCCTATTAATATTTTAGGCATGCATAAACAACCTGAAGAAGTCTATTTCCTTAACAAACATAGTAGTTCTACACTCTATAACCACAACATTGGAAACATACAATACAAACTTGCTTTTACGAGACCTGGAATCAACCATAATTGTTGGAGCATACTTTGTGATTTAAGTAACTTATATGAATACTCTTTTACACTAATATTTAGTTGCTTCAAGTTAATGAACTCCTGAACCTTGGCTTCAATTAATTCAAGTAGGAAGAATCTATCTAAATATGCAGCTACAAACTTATTGTAATTTACTGTACTTGCATCTTTACCCTAACTTCCTTTCACTACTTACATTAAGTATGGGCACTTATTTTAACTGGTAATCAGCCAAATAAATACTTTTAATTAAAGTGACACCAATGATCTTAGTGTCTTTATGAATAGTATCAAGGAACTCCTGTGGATCCTTCTTATCCTTAGAACTACAAAACTTAGTAGGATTTATCCAAATGAAATATAAAACTTGATTTGCTAATGTAATACCATATGGGTTGACTGGTGCAATAACTTGTTGGCTCACCTAAGTAGGCATGGCCTGAGTTAGCACTAAAAATCAACCATGAACTCAGTATGTGAGACTTATTTGTTTAAAGGGTCTACTAAATCTTGTGGTGCTCGTTGGTTTTCATTCATGGTACCATTCCTATTTCTATTTCTCCTTCAATTTACTCTTCTGGAAGAAATTATCTAGAAATACATGTAGCAAAAGTATAACACCTTGGGTTTTGACCCTTAGAAAATTTTCTAGAATTCTGGTCTCTTAACCCAATACAACTCGATGATATGAGCCATATGTTTGTTTATAAATTGTATGGTCCAGTCTTAGACTGACCAGTGTTGGTTGATTAGATGGATTTTGGTTACTGGAATGGGTACGACTTAGGGTTCCAAGTTGTATTGATGATCACAGATCAATTGGTTCCTTAATTTAATCTTACACTTAGTTTCTTAGGTTTGATCTGAGTATGAGTGTCTTACCATGATCTATAATCTAGGGTATGGGTCATACCCAGGACTCGTATGATGGACACAATCTGAATCTTTCTTGGGCTTAAATCTATCAGGGGTACGGATGAAGGGTACGGATCATATGCTATCAATATGACTTGGTTGGATGATTCATATGCTGGACAGTATTGGATCCAAGGATTAAGGACAGGATACAAGTAGAGGTTACAAATAGTATATGAGGGTATGACTCATGTTGGTCAGTCATCCCCTTGTGATGGGATTTTAGTGCAATTTATGTGGGGCTATTCTAGATATTTCCTCACATAACCTAATAAGGTCCCATAATTTCTAACATACTTGGGATATTATTTACCCTATTATTCTATTCAGTAATACTTAGAAACTTTTCTAAAATTCAACATAATTCTCTTGAGAGCTTTCGGGTAAAGGAAGCTAGGGTTTCAAATAAAACATCAAATTAGGGCTTGTCTTGGTGATGTCTTTCTGTGATCATCTTGGTTGAAGGAATATTCTCTTCCTTTATTGTTAATTCAAACTAAAATCATTATTTTTATGAATGTTTTCAGGATTTCATTAATTGTATAATTTTTGGTTTTAAATATGATTTGGTGGTTTTGATATTAAATGGTTTGTTATGGTTTCCTATCATTTTAATTATGCTTTTATATGCATTAATGGTGGTTTTGGATAATTGAATTGCATGGGAATGGTTTAATGGTAATTGAAATTTGTTTTGGTTATATTATACCCCCATTATGATTGACAAAATACTTATAAAGGTTTGTTTATTGCATTGACTACTTTTAATGGAAGTTTTGTTTGTTTTAAAACTTGGTAAAGGAATTATTCATGGTTTAAATGGCTTGGAATAGTAAATGAATAAACAGTTATGCTTAAACGGCAAATGGTAAATGGAAGGGCACTTGAAATTTCCCTTATACATGTATACAATAGGCTATGGTTAATACTTGCATGTAAGGGTTGGTATGATGATACCAATATTAATGGCATTGGTTAATAAATGGATAATGGTTCAGTTATATAGAAATTAGTTTTTATTGGGCAATAAGGGTAGGATGTGTAGCAGGGCCGTAGAAGGTGGAGATCCTAGGGGAACCAATATTGGAAACTTATATTTGCCAATATGAGGTTGCTCTTGGTGACCGTGTGCATGATGGCACATTATATTTTGGGGATGTACTAGTCATCCTAGGGTTTCCTTTCCTGGTCATGCGACTACAAGCACTGGGCCTTTTCAGTAAGGGAAGATGAACCAATATTACCTATGGGTAGTATAGGACGACAAAGCTACATAGCCTAGGTAAAGGTTTTAAAGGAACGGTAAACCCGATCCCTTTTCTCGGCATGGTTATAGATATAAATATATATATATATATATGGTTGTATACTTATGGATGGTTTTACTTGGTTTTATAAATGGCATTATTTTATCCTTAACCTGAGATCATGCTAGTGTTCACTCGCTAACCCCGTCTACTGGCGATTGTATACCCATAATATGTAGGAATCAACTGTTTTACTCCTTCCATATAGTAATTGAATCAGGGATGTCTACACTGAAGTGTTGACTTCCATCCTTTCGAAAGGGTCCATTTCATGTTATGGATATTTCTAGACACTTTAATTTTATTTTGGATATTGGTTTCGGCTATTGTTCAGGGCATATCCCAACTAGATTTCATAGATCTTTTGGTTAGAGAATTTGTGGTACTTTGATAGGTTAGAATAGATAGGATCAGTATTGATATCATCCTTGGCATTGGAATAAGATGAATAGCTGACATCATTGGATAATTTTGTTAGTTGTTTTGGGATTAATTATATTGTTTTAGAAGATCCTTTGTTACGGCTTGGTTTATGGCCCCTGTTTTGGTATGGTTGGATTATTTTTATGGGATGGTTAGACTTAGTTGGGTCGGTCAAAGTTGTGACCTATTCCCCAACCCTTTACGTGAGTTGTTACACTATCTTGTAATATGCTCAAAACTCATCCAAGTCAGGGTAGGTAGCTGGAGGTTAGGTTGGGTAACAAAGTTTTCTGGTCTTAGTTGAACTTCGGATGCCCATTATGTCAAGTCCCAGGTCCATCATGTCAAGTTTGTATCAGAGCCTAAGTTCATAGTCAATTGGGAGTCCACAAAGCCGTGTTGAGTAAAGTCTTTTTTAATGGTGTGTAGCATGCTACACTTATAAGGGAAAGGCTACAAGGCATTTAGAAATGTTTTTCTTTCTTAGTATTCTATTTTAAAGTTTAGAGTCTGAGTCTTGTAATGCTCTCTAATCCTTGTTTGTTCGTCTTTTAGATCTTGCCTCATCACTTTGGAACACAAGGAAATCCTTTTATCCCTGATAGTTCTGGAGTTCCACCGATTGCTACTATTCCTCATTATGGAGAGGTGACTAATGTAGAATTTTGTCAGTCTACTTATGTTGTTGCTTAGATAATTACTGCTCAAGCTGAGCAGGGTATGACTGGTGCTTTATCTATTGATGGCATAAGGGTTGGCCACTTTATGAAGATGAATCCTCCCACTCTTTTTAGAGTGAAGGTGGAGGAGGCTCCATAGGGATTCTTGGATGACATGGAAAAAATATATCAGGTGATGCAGGCTACCAATGTGGAAGGGGTTAACTTTGCAGCTTATCAGCTCAAAGAAGTTGCATATCAGTCTTATAAAAGGTGGGATAAGGATAGGTGTGATGTGGAAAAATTAGTCTTGTCGGATGCTTTTTCTAAGGCCTTACTAGATTGGTTATTTCCCCAAGAGTTGAGGGAAGCAAAGATGGAGGAGTTTGTAAACCTCAAGAGGGGAGAATTTCTGTCAAGGAATATGCCTTGAAGTTTCACTAATTTTAAAGGTATGCTCCTGATTTGGCCGTTGATATGTGAGGAAGAATGAGGAAGTTCACTTATGGGTTGAATCGAGATTTAATTTTAGAGAGCAAGAATGCCTTGTTGATTAAAGATATGGACATCTCTAGGTTGAATATTCATATTCAGTACGTGGAGGATGAAAAAAAGAAACAGGCAAAGTTTAGTGATAGGAAAGGTAAGAGGAGCAGGTTTTTTGACTAGGGAGGTGCTTAGTCTCAAGGTGGTTGAGATGGTCGAAAATGGCAGAAAAAAAAGTAGGGGAGTTTTGGTTCCTTCTCTTCTACTAGTGCTTCTTACCAATCGGGCGATAAGTGTCATTAAGTTGGTTACAATTTTCGAGAATAGGATGTCCACTCTCAGGAAAGTAGAGGTCAGTCAGTTTCTCCATACCCTCTATGTCGGTTCTATGGTCGTCCTTATTAGGGTTATTGCGATGAAGGATAGCATAAATGCTTCAAGTGTGGCCAGTTAGGCATCAGCTTAGGGATTGTGCAGTTAATAAGGTTTCTATGGGGACGAAGAAGATTCCCATGGCTTCATCTTCTGTTCTTACACCTGGTGGTATTGTATGTGCTTCTGTTACTGCTCCTTATTTTAGTGTTGGTCAAAAAAGTTTGTATGCTTTACCATCTCAATAGGAATTCGAGGCAACATCTAATGTCATTACTGGTATGTTACAGTTTTTCTCTCATGATGTATATTGTTTGCTTGATCTAGGGTCCCCACTTACCTATTTGACTCCATATGAGGTTGTATCCTTTGGTTTTGATTCATAAGTTATTTCAGATCTTTTTTCTATTTATACCTTGGTAGGCAACTCGGTTATTACTATGAAAGTCTGTAGGGGTTGTGTGGTATCTATTTGGGGCAAGCAGACCATGGTGGATCTGTTTGAGTTGGATATGGTGGATTTCGATGTCATTTTAGTATGGATTGGTTAGACTCTTATTATGCATCCTTGGATTGTCGGACCTATAAGGTTATCTTTAGATTCCCTAGTGAACCAGTTATAGAGTGGGAGGGCTTTTCTTTAGCTCCTAGGGGGAGGTTTATTTCTTATCTTGATCTTGGAGATTAATATCCGAAGGTTGTCTTTATCACATGATCTGGGTTAAGGATTCTAACTCGAGAAGCCCTTTTTTCTAATCAGTTTCAGTGGTTAATGAGTTTCTGGAGGTCTTTCCAGATGATCTTCCAAGTGTTCCTCCAGATAAGGAAATAGATTTTGGTATTGATCTAATTTTTTAACCTCATCCAATTTATATTCCTCTGTATAGAATGGCTCCGGCTGAGTTATGGGAACTGAAGGAGTAACATAAGGCTTTTTTGGATAAGGGATTTATTTTTCCTAGTGTATCTTCTTAGGGTTCACTATTGTTGTTTATGAGTAAAAAGTATGGTTCCCTTCGAATGGGCATTAACTATAGGTAGTTGAATAATGTGACAATCAAGAACAAGTGTTATTTTCTAAGGATAGAGGATCTATTTGACTAGTTGCAAGGTGACAAATTCTTTTCTAAGATAGATCTTTGGTCTGGGTATCATCAGCTAAAGATTAGGGAGGTGGATATCCCTAAGATGCCTTTTCATACTCAGTATTGGCACTTTGGGTTTTTGGTAGTGTCATTTGGGTTGACTAATGCTCCAATAGTTTTATGGAGCTGATGAATAGGGTTTCTCATCAGTTTTTGGATCTTCTCGCTATTGTGTGCATTGATGACATTCTATTTATTTGAAGAGCAATGTGGATTATTTTAATCATCTCCGTGTGATATTATAGACCTTAAAGTAACAATAGTTATATGCCAAGTTCTCCAAGTATGGGTTTAGATTGAACACTGTAGTTTTCTTCAGCCACATTATTTCTATTAAATTGATCATAGTGGATTTGTAATTGGTTTGTGTGGTGAGGAGCTTGCCTAGACCAATGACTCCATCTAACATTCGGAGCTTCTTGGGTTTAGCTAGGTATTATAGGCGGTTGATTGAAAGCTTTTCATCGATAGCTGCTCCTTTGACTAAGTTAACTCAAAAAATGCCAAGTTTTCTTAGTCAGTTGCTTGTGAAGGGAGTTTTGAGAAGTTGACAGATAAGTTGACTTTAGCTCTAATTCAGACTTTGCCGGAAGGCAATGATGGGTTCATGGTTTATTGAGATACATCTCAGGTAGGTCATCGTTGTCTGTTGATACAACATAGGAAAATAATTTCCTATTCTTCCAGATAATTGAAGGTACATAGAGGAATAATCCTACTCATGAATTAAAGCTAATGGTGGTTGTATTTTCTTTGAAAATATGATAGCATTATTTGTATGGTGTTCACGAGGATATCTTTTCTGATCATAAGAGTCTACAGTATGTGTTCACCAAGAAAGATCTTAATCTTATGTAGATAAGATGGCTAAAACATCTCAAGGATTATTATATGAGTCTTCACTGTTACCCAGTTAAGGCTAATGTGGTTGATAATTCTCTTAGAAGGTTATCCATGAAGAGTTTAGCTTATGTAGAGGAAGCGAAGAGGGAATTGTTGAAGAATATTCATCACTTGGACAATCTTGAAGTTCTCCTCTCGAACTCCAAGGATGGTGGTGTGATGGTACAAGAAGTGATTCGATCATCTTTTGATGTGTAGATTAAGGAGAAGTAAGTTTTAGATCCTATATTGATAAAAATGAAGAGTGACACTGGTGGGCAAAGGGTAGTGGCATTTAAGATAACTGGTGATTGTACTTTATGGTACAAAGGAAGGTTGTGTGATCCTAATATCGATGGGTTACGACAAAGGATTTTGGCTGAGGTGCATGAGTCACACTATGTTGTTCATCCCAGCTTGACTAAGATGTATCATGATCTTATGGAGATCTATTGGTGGAATGGCATGAAGAGGGATGTAGCTGATTTTATGGCAAATTGCATAGTGTGTCAATAGATTAATATTAGGCACATGAGGCCAAGAGGGTTGTATCAAGAAATTGATTTGCCCTAATGGAATGGGAAAGTGACCAATATGGGCTTCATTACCGGTCTCTCTCGATCTTGGAATAAATTTGATTTGATTTGGGTCATCATAAATAGGCTGACTAAGTCAGTGTAATTTTTGCCAGTGCAGACTACCTTCTCAGTGGAGGATTATTCTAAGTTGTATCTTCAAGAGAATGTAAATCTAGAAGGGGTGCCTATTTTGATTATTTATAATCATGGCATGCAGTTTCGTCTCACTTCTTATGGTCTGTTTAGGGATGGTTGAGGAACAAGGTGAGTATGAGTACTGCTTTCTATCAGTAGATGGATAGGCAAGTGAAGAGAACTATTCAGACATTAGAGGATGTACTTCGGGCCTATGTGATTTTTTATGGTAGTAATTGGGTTGAGCATCTACCTTTGGTGGAGTTTACTTACAATAATAGTTATCATCCTAGTATTGGTATGGTCCATTTTGAGGCATTGTATGGTAGGAGGCGCAGATCTCCTATTGGTTAGTTTGAGCTTGGTGAGGCAGACATATTTGGTCCCGACTTGGTTTACTAGGTTATGGAGAAGGTCAAGGTAATTCGGGAGAGGCATAAGGCTGCCTAGAGTCACCAAAAGTCCTATGTGGATGTTATGTGCAGAGACTTGGAATTTGAGGTTGGGGATAAGGTTTTTCTTAAGGTCTTTCCCATGAAGGGAGTAATGCGGTTTGGCAAGAAGGGAAACCACAGTCCTTGATATGTGTCTTCTTATCAGATTTTGTAGAGAGTTGGTAATGTTGCATATGAGCTAGAGTTGTCTTTTAGCTTGAGCTTGGTTCATTCGATCTTTCATGTTCCCATGAAGAGAAAGTGCATTGGTGATCCTTTTTCAGTTGTTCCTTTGGAAGGATTTGGTCTCGCGGATTCCTTGACTTAAGAAGAAGTCCCAATTGAGATCTTAGATATGAATGTTTGTTGGTTATAAATTAAGGATATGGCTTCGGTTATGGTTCTTTGGCAGAACCATAAGGTGGAAGAAATACATCGGAAGCGGATGGCATTTTTTTTCTCCTGGGATTCGTGCGGAAGGTATGTGTCTTCCACACATTTTTATTTTGTGAGTTTGTTAAAAGAAAAATTAATATCTTTGCCTCTTTGTTTTGAAACTTTGTTAAGGTTGGGAATATATATTTGATAATGCAAATGACTAGTGTGTCTTGTTATCCCCACCTTGTCCGTCATCCGGGAATGAATATTCCTAGAGGGGGAGACTATAACACCCTAGGTTTTGACCCTTAGAAAATTTCCTCGAATTCTGGTATCTTTACCCTATACACTTGAGGGTACAAGCCCTATGTTGGGATACGAATGGTATGCTCTAATCGTATACTAAGCACGACTTAAGGGTACGAGTCGTATCGGTGGTCACGAATCCTTTGGTTCCTTAACATAATATAATACTTGGTTACATAGGTTGGATAAGAGTATGAGTGGCTCACCATGAGATTTAAGTCAGGGTATGAGTCGTATCTTAGACTTGTATGGTGGATAGTGTCTTAATCTTTCTTTTTTTTTAAATCTGCTAGGGGTACGGATCAAGGGTATGGATCATATATTCTCAATATGACTTGGTAGGATAAGTCTTATGTTGGACAGTGTTGGATCAAAGGGTTGAGGACAGGATATGAGTAGAGGTTACCAATTGTATTAGAGGGTATGACTTGTGTGGGTAAGATGTACCCCTGTGTCAGGATTTTGGAGCAACTTAAGTCGGGATATTTTGGATATTTTGCAACTTATCATAATAATGTCTCACGACTTGTAGCCTACTTGGAAGGTTATTTACGCTATTTTTCCATTAATTATCACTTAGAAACTTTTCTTAATCGCTCCATAGTTCTTTCAAGAGATTTTGGGTAAAGGGAGATAGGGTTTCAACTAAAGAATCGATTTGGGGCTTGTCTTGGTGATTTCTTTCTATCATCTTAGTTTAAGGAATGTTCTATTCCCTCATTTGTTAATTCTAACTAAAGGCATAGATTTTATAAATGTTTTCATGATTTCATTGATTATATGATTTTTGTTTTCAAATAAGATTTGGAGATTTTGATATTAAGTGGTTGGTTATGGTTTCCTATGGATTTAGTTATGCTTTTATATGCATTAATGATGGTTTAATGGTAATTGGAATTTGTTTGGGTTATATTACACCCCTAATGTATCTAACAAAATGCTTATAAAGGTATGTTCATTGTATTGACTACTTCTAATGGAACTCCTACTTATTTTAAAACTTGGTAAAGAAATTATGCATGGTTTAAATGGCTTGGACTTGTAAATGGCTAAATGGTTATGCTTGAGGTGTACATGGAATTCACCGAGTGGTTTAATATGGTAAATGGAAGCGCACATAAAAGTCCCCTTAAACCTATATATGGTTTGCTATGGATAATACTTGCAAGTAAGGATTGGTATGATGATACCAACATTAATTGCCTTGGTTCATAAATGGATAATGGTTTGGTTATTTAGAAAATGGTTTTAATTGGGCCATAATGGCGGCATGTGTAGCAAAGCCATGGAAAGTAAAGGTCTGGGGGAGACCAAAATTAGAATCTTATATTTGTTGATATGAGGTTGGTCTTGGTGATGGTGTCCATGATGGTACACTATATTTATGACTTATTGGGACTGATAGTTCAGTTACTAGAATTTTATTTGGTTTCTAGAATCATTTTCCAATTTAGAAGTCTTCATTGGTTCCAAATGTCCACTGAGCAAAAATTTTAGTAAAATGATGTCAGATGGGAATTGTGACTTTGACAAAAGCTCCGAAATATCAATTTTAGGTTGGGTAGACCTTTGGTTTTGTCCCGCTGCATCCGAAATTATTTCGACCTATTGGTCAGAAAGTTCATCAATTGAAAATTAAGGTATGGGCTTCATATTTGGACAAAACGACTTCGGATGAAAAATCCAACTTCACCATGCATCCAAAATGGTAAAATCAGTGTGGTTATGTATTTTATTTGCTCATATAGGACTTTGGATACATCATGAGGCATTGTCCAAAACATGGAATAAATTCCAAGTTTCAGCTATCATCTAGTGAAGCAAAAGTTTCGTAATTACGGAGGCTTTATCGCGATTGCAATGTCGTAATTGTGACCAACGTGTGTTCATGATCGCTCGATCTGAGGTCATGTGAAGGGTTGTTTAAATGCTCTTTTGGATGAGAATTGGCATTTCTCCATTGTCTTGAGTCAGATAAACCTTAATAGAGTTTGTAGACTTCAAATTGAGTTTTGGATGTTGATTGGGAGCTTTAATAACTTGCATATTCATGATTAACATCGAATCTAAGGTATGAATCCTTCATTATCAGTGTTGAATTCTTAATTATTTGACCAAAATCCCCAAATGGATTGAGGATTGATTTTCTCCCAAATATGATTGATAAACACCAATTTCTTGAGGGATATAACTCCCTAATGGTATTGAAAGAATGGGTTGGTCTCGGAAACTCATTTCCCATAAGTTGGACCCATTTAGGGGGTTTTGGTATAGTTTTGGACTCGAAGCACAACGGTGCAACATAGGAATTTATATTCTAATAATAATGCATTGATTGGGTTTTTGATAGATTGGCTCATTGAAGAAGCTTCAAGGAAAAGGAACACAAAGATTGTTGGTTTTGGAGATATATTTGGATTTAAGGTAGGTTAGGCTTACTTATTGTTAGATGGAGTTTATTATAGTATTACTTTGATATCTCAATATGATTGGGCGGGGTTTTAGGTGTTGAAGTGGTAGATGGTAATGTTGAGATTAGTTGAACCACTTAGACTATTGAACTCGTTAAGTGTGGTACATGACTTATAGTCTAGAACCTTTGTTAATTGGACATGTTATCTCATGAATAACATGAGAATGCTCTCGTTTCTCTTGTTAGATGGGAGTGACCTTTTCCCACATATAAAAAAGCAAGTTGACCTTAGTTGTGCATAGTTGTAGAGATTTCCCTAGTAGCTTTGGGGCATTAAAAGTAATACTTGAGGAAGGATTTCACCATTGAACTAGTGTGGAATGATAAATCCTTAAGAAATGATTTAGAGGGCTTAGCTTAGTTCATGGTAGAACTTACACTTGAAGAGGAATTTGGGTTATTATAAGGGGAAGTCGACCCACCTTAAGCTTTGTCTTTGTAATTTCATAAGTGACCTAGATACTTGTTAAATACTTAGAATATGCCTTTTGTAATATGATGGTTAACCCCGGTAAATGACTTATGCATGATGTTGGTATTGGAAATAATGTGCATAATTAATTGCTAGATTATTGATAAATCTTGGATTGTAATAAATTGTTGTATAGATTGAGCACATGAATATACTATCCCTTAAATCATTGACTAATTTACCTTGTGGTTCTTGAGTTATGCTATTGCTCATATTATTTTCAAGCCTGGTGACTAAACTAATGTTTGTGCTAGAGATCCACTTGTGCTAATAATGTAATTCGTGATAATAAAAGGGAGGCTCTGGAAGGTAATCAATGACTTGTATTTGAAAATGCTAATAATTATGTTTAGCCTAATAAAGTATTGAATGTTTACACCATATGAATGTACCTTTTCATTCTCCTAGTAATATATTATGATGATAATGAATGATGAGGTACGAAAGTATGTTTTTCCTTATGTCTTTTTCACTTTATCACTCGTAGAGCTTGCATTTATTATGGATTTGATTGAACATATATATTGATGTTATGATGAATATTGATGTTATGGTAAATATTGATGATATGATGATGCCAGATACATCCAAAGGATATATTGATGATCTAATGATGTTGGTAAATCCAAAAGATATATTGATGATATGATGATGCCTGATATCTTTAGAGAAAATATTCATGATATGATGATGCCCAAGACATTCGGAGGATACATTCATGATATGATGATGCCCGATAAGTTCAAAGAATATTTTGATTATATAATGATAATCGGTGAGTCTGGAGGATATATTGACAATATGATGATGCCCGGTAAGTTCGGAGAATATAATGATGATATGTATGGTAAACACGTAAATATATGCTTTTGTGTGTGAAGATGATTTTATATGATTACATTTCTATGTGCTTGAGGGTATGATGTTATTCTTGGTATAGTTGGTTATATTTCCTTAGTGTTAATCACTTGTTAAGCGGTGTAGTTCTTGCTAGATCTAATTAGTTATTAGCAGTAGTCTATGTCACCTAATGTATTAGGACAAGTTGGTTTTCAGGATATTGTGTGGTATTTGAGGATCCACCTAGTTAGTTTAGATAGTATTGAATAAATGAATTAATTAAGGAATATTACCTACTTGAATAGGGTACGTCGGAACTTGTTGACTACTAAGTGACTATTTTACTTGATGGCTTAAAGTCTAGAATTCTAGTTATTGAAACTTGTTTGGTTGAAATGTGGTAACTAACAATTGTGGTTGTTATGTGATTAATGATGATAATAGGTTAGCATTGGTGATTATTAATGACATTGATGAGTAAGTTATGATGTTACTTATCTATTAATTAAGTATTTGTATATTAATAATGCTACATATGAAAGAGGTAATGTTTAAACGTATAAGTATTTAATGATGATTAGTAGTCATTTGCTAGATGATGGCTAGTGTGATCATGATGAATAGAATTATGCTTGGGCTAAATCGCGTCTATGGTCTAGTAGTAAACCTTGACTGGCTATGGGATGTTGGTTAGTTAGCGGATAATGGCTAGTTGTTATTTTGTGAATAAGGATTTTATAATGTATTGGTTAGTCTAATAATTAGAGGTCATCATTGATTCATTAATTATCATTGGTTAGCTAGTAAGTAGTAAGTTAATTATATTGATAAGATAAATATCCAAATGGTGATATGATTATGGTTATGAGAACTTTTGTATATGTAATTTCTATTGCGATAGATGATGGTGGTTATGAATCTTTGCAAATGACCATGATGAAAAATATGTTAAACTATGGACAATGAGGTGGTGATTAAATGTCTATATATTTCGATGAATTAATCGTTTGATGCACTCTCCGTTTGTATGGGATGTTGTGATAGGTTATTTACCTTATTTTTCTTTTGAGTGTACTCTCTGGTGGTATGGGATGCCATGGTAGGTTCTTTTACTTTATTCTCTAATAGATGTATATGCGTTAACTTGGTACATGTGCGGTTATGATTGTATTAATGTCACTTTATGCTTTTCGATAAATTACTTATTATAAATGAAGATATTGTCATGTATTTATAAAAGATGTCGTATTAGCATTCTGGTTGATAATTTATCTTATATAGTGATGAGGAAGATAATTCAGGTTCGATTCTAAACCTTGACTTAGAGATATTCTGTTGCTTTATATCATGATTTAGCTTAGTCTACCAATGATGTCTACTGAGTACTCGTTGTTTTTGTACTGATACTACACTTATGTAACATTTTGGTACAGACCCAAGCACTAGTTGTCCATGCTGAGTTGAGCTCGTGCAGTGTTGCTCTTACAGACATAGGGTAAGCTCTTGGAGTTTCGAGTCGGTTATTTCCCTTTATCCTAGTTTAGTCTTTCGTATTTGAGACATAATTGTTTACTATTATAGAATTTTAGGTTGTATTCTCTATTGTCATACTTAGATGCTCTTATACTGATATTACCAGGTGATGGTATTGGTATTCGTATTTTAACTATCTTCTTTTAGTGGAATACTATTTATTATAACTATATTCATATATTTAGGCTCGGTTTGGCATTTCTACCAAAGTAACCCATTGACTTAGCTCCGAGTTATATGGTTGGCTTACATACTAGTAGGTTTTAGTAGGTTCCATCATGATTCGTGAATTGGGTCATAATAAATTGGTATCAGATCCTAGGTTTCATCGATAGTGTCGCCACAAGAGAAAGTGTCTAATAGTGTTCTATAGATCAGAACATTGATGGTAGTTTCCTATCTTCGGGAGGCTATGGGCCATTCTTAGGAGTCCTTCACTTCTTTCACTCATATCGATCTAAGAGTCTGAGCTTGTTTGTAGGTTATTTTCTTGACTTTACTCTTTTGCAGATGCCCATGACACATGCTACAACTATATGTAAAGAAGGTCCTGATACAAAGCACACAGATCCTACTCCTAATCGAGGAAAACATCGTTATGTGTCCCCAGTTAGTGAACTGGATAGGCCACCTCCTCCAAACCCCATTCCTGTACCTTAGCTAGAGATTCCTCCATCACAGCCAATGGTGGGCTAGGGACTAGCCCATGCTTTAATAGGTTATATACCTCTTTATTGCTTCAAGACGCCTTAATTCTGCTATTAGGTATTATTGGTGGTGTGCCATTTGACGGTGCACAAACTACAGAGGCAGGAGTGTAGCCTATAATTGCATTGATGTCGTGATGGGTTCTTTACTTAATGTTTCTTTTGGGTGTACTACCCGATTGTATTGGATGCCATAGTGGGTTTATTTAATATTTACTCTAATGGATGTATATGCATTAACTTGGTACATATGCAGTTGTGATTGTATTAATATGTCTTTACGCTTTCAGATCAATTGCTCATTATAAATGATGATATTGTCGTATATTGATATGAGATATTTTATTATCATTCTAGTTTATAATTTATCTTATATAGAGATTACGATGATGATTCGCGTTTGATTTTATACCTCGACTTGGAGATATAGTCTTGCTTTATATCATCTTTTTATCATAATTTAGCTCAGTCGGCGGATAATGCCTAAAGAGTACCCATTGTTTTGGTACTCATACGACACTTCTGTACCTAATTGGTGCGAACCCCGAGTACTACTTAATGCCGCTAAGTTGAGCTCTTGTATTATTGCACTTCCGGAGACAGGGTGAGCTCTTGTAGTTTTGAGTCACTCGTTTCCGTCTATCCTTGTTCAGTCTTTTTTATCCAAGACAAACTTGTTGACTATTCTAAACTTTTGGGTTGTATTCTTTATTTTCATACTTAGATGCTCTGGTACTGATATTACTAGGTCGTGAGATTGGTATTCATATTTTGACTTTCTTATTTTAGTGGAATATTATTGATTATAACTGTATTCATGTATTTGGGCCTAGTCGGGCATTTATACCAAAGTAATCCATTGCCTTAGCTTCGGGTTGCATCATTGGCTTACCTACTGTTGGGTTTTAGTAGGTGCCACCATGACTCGTGAATCGGATTGTGACAGGTTAAATAGAGTTAACACTCTATTGCACAATATAAACATAAAAAAAGTGTAACATTTTCTAAAACCTTTCATAGCCTCTTACTTATAGGTGAGTCGTGCTTCATATTTATGAATAGGAATCCACTTAATAGGACTTTAAGATACCTAAGGGCACTTTATACCTGATGCTCTGATACCAAGTTTGTTATGACTGGAGACTACCTTCTGGCCGTAATGCGATGCTTAAAGGTTGTCACGACTTGAGACTACCCTCTAGCCATAACATGGTGCTTAGAGTCATAAGTTACTCCAAGCTAACCCATAGCCTGGCATGACACTATGAATGCAAAAATAATTAGCAAATCATTGATGTGGAAGTTGACAATGTAAATAATAAAGAAATAATATCTAAAAACTCAATAATAATGTCAACCATAAACTAAAAACGTAATCAATATATCTAAAAGTCTCTAAATGAGATGAGTTATTGAGATAAGCCCCCAACTAACCCTAACTATCTAAAACTAAATAATACAGAAAGAAAAAATACTAAAATATTATCCTTGGATGATGAGTAATCACTCAATCTTTGTTGCTGAAGTGGTAGGATATCATAGTAACCGTGAGCTGGTTGCTGAGCCATGGAACCTATATAACAAATCAATATAGAGCAAAGAAATTATGCGGTTTGAACTTTAAATTCCCTAATTATTTGAGATTAAAACTACATTATATATGTTTAACATTAAATGATAAAATAAACATGAAGATAAACGGCATAAGCTGATGTATTAACCAAGTAATAAATATGTAACTATATGATATACTGAATAAACTGAATACAAGGTTACCCAATATCTTATTCCAAACTAAGGGATCTACTGTTACTTAACATACCCCATTTGAGTGGAATAGGGCGTAACTTACAAACCCAGTTGGAACGGTGTTGCATAACTGTCCCAGGGTGAAAACACTAACTAAAATAGATCCACTAAACTTATGTCAAAAATGGGCTAAGGTGTCAAGCATGGTCTAATGGGTGACCCTTTAAAACCTATAGTAGTGTCATAGTTCTAGAACTTAGGGAGTTTAACTAATGGTCTCAGGTCATCCTAACTGATGTGTGAGACATCATCCCTACATCTACTTAGTGTTAAGTACTGGTCCCAACTATTTATACTGAATAACTAATAAGATCATAGTAATGATATCTAAGATTTAGAGAGTAGACACTTTATCTGAACGCATGTTAGAACATGAAAATAGAAAAGACTAGATATTTAATAGAAAATGCATGAAACACTTAGTCATCAGGTGTTCTAACATACTATCTCTAAAGAATGCACTACAAATTAATATTTCAAAAATCTGAATAGAATGGGGAATTTCATTGCACAAGTATAAAATCTTGAATTACTCAATGTATTAAGGGTTCATCGATTAAAATTACATAAATATGCTAGATTTCATGTAAAACATGTATTTAAGGATTATTCATGATAATAAACTTAAGCATAAAGGAATTCATATTGTTCTTCTATTCGTGAACCCTAGGCTCCGACAAATTAATTAAACTAAGGAATAGAGTTAAATTTGAACCCAATTGGTAAAACAGAATCCATCCTATTGATGAAATACCATATAACTGAACGTAAAAACCTTTGTGAAATATATTTGATTTGGAACTTAATGTTGAGGAATTGTAATTCTTTCCTTTAGAGAAACTAATTGCCTCTTTCTTTGTATTTGGCTTAATATTGAATAAATTTTGAGGTAATAAGGGACTTTGGGTAATTTAATCTTAATAATAAGCCTTAGGGTATCTTAAATGACAAATTTGAGGTCTTTAAATATTGGAAAAAAGATTGGAATTCCACTCATAAAACATAGTTAAAGAATATATGAAGCGCGAGAGACGAATGATCCCATAGTCGTGGGATTTTTCTATGATTGTGATTAGTGCTCGTACATTGATGGATGGGTTTGATGCTTCTCTAGACTACATCAAACAAGATAAGGGATGACTTGTTTGATCCTTCCATGATGGTTCCTTGGTTCATTGTTGAATGTCCAAGCTGAAACAAACTTGAAAGCTAGGATCCTACCAACGATCGTGGGTTCTACATACGTTCGTCAGTTTCTTTCATAGCTAGGAAGTATATTTTTCAACTTTCAGGTTCTTACAGTCGTCTTATGTAGATGAGGTTGTATCACAATCATACTATCTACCTATGGTCGTCCTTTGGTCGTAGTATCTCACTATTTTGTAGTACACTACTAAAATAACCCTACCGCTTAGATCCAAAACTTAATTAATGAGAAATTGTATGGTTTTGAAAGAAGACTCAAATATCTATCATCTAGAAGGTTTTGAGCTCACAAAACTTTAGAATATAAGAGTGATAATCATTTTAAATTACCCCTAGTAAATTTTATATAAAAATTTTAATGGTAAGAAAGATTTCTACTTTTTCTCTAATATTAGAGTTACTTATGGCATTAATTCATGTCTAAATCATTTCTCATACTATCAAATCATATATTGTGTTTATAAATATACTTGAATTACGGTTTTATTCTTAGCTCAAATTGTCGGGTTGTCACAGTGTAGATATCTCATTGGTTAGTTTGATGCATTTGAGTTAAGACCTGGGGTATTGATCATCTATGAGACTAGATTCAAAAGGTTAAGTTTATCTAAGACATTCTTCTATCATACTAAATCAGGAAAAATGAATATGCAAAACAAAAGCTAGGAGATATGTATTTTATGAAAGATGGGCAAGTATTACTTAAAGTTTCACCTATAAAGACTATTATGATATTTCATAAGTAAGGTAAGCTTAGTCAAAGATACATTAATTTCTTTGAGATTCTTAAGTGTATGGGGGTGGGTGAACAATAGATTACCTTTGCCTCTAGACTTGATAGAAGTCCATCCTATATTTTATTTGTCAGTGTTTAAGTAGTATCACTAGGATGGTGATTATATCATTTGTTAGTATTTGGTTGTATTAGAGAAAACCCGATCATATTATAAGGAACTTGTTGTTTTTATTAATAGAGATATCTATAAATTGTGGACTAAGAAGGTTGGGTCTCTGAAGGATTTGGGAGACTAGAGTAGACATGCATTACAACTATCCACATCTCGCAGATGATTTAAGGAACTCTTTATTTTTCTTTGTCTTTCTTATTGTTATTTAAGGAAGAATGATTACTTAATTAGAATATGATATAATAATCTATCCTATTATTATAGTGTTTTCTAAGGTGTAAGTACTTAGTTAGAGTTTTTATTAGGATGTGAGGTGGTAAAATCTCATGTATGATAGTTTGTGATGAAAATCTTGAGTTCTCTGCTAAGGTGATAATTCATAACTCATGGAGTAGTATTTGACAATGTAGTGTTAATTAATAGATAGTCAGGTAGAATTGGGTCTCATAAGAATTTTTTGATGATAAATGGATTATTAGGGCTTTGATTATATTGGTCATCATATTAGTATCAATTTGTGATTTTGAAAATCAAGGTTTGTGTTGTCAAATGGGAGAAATCTTACACATTCCCCAAGTTTTAATTTAAGGATAGATCTAGCGGGTGGGATCACCACTAAAATAGGGTCGATGTAATGGTAGTAGTGAGGAAGGACTGAACCACTATGTAGAGCCCCTTTCCTTCAAGAACGGGATCCCTATAGCGATCAAAAAGCCACTACGATAAACATCGAGCAATTTTAATGCCTTAACTTTATTTTAGAGTTTTTTATCCTAAAACTCCAAAGGTTAATGCTTAAACATGAGAGAGGAAACATTTCCCCTATCTAACGCAAATTTCTACATAAAGATAAGTTTGTTACTCCCTTCTAATATTATTTGATTCATTCAATTTGTAGAATTATTATAATGGGGGTTTATGGTTGATTTCTTGAGTTTAGGTTCGAAGTTCATGAATTGGTAAGAAAACCCTATAGGTAGATGTGATTTAACCTAAGATTGATCCAAGGTTGTTTATTAATACATTCTAGTATAGGATTATTCCACTTGAATGTTAATTAAGGGTATTCAGGGCAAATTTTTTTAACAAAAATCTTTAGCTTATGTTTTAAGCTATGAAAAAAGATTAAACGAGTGTGGTTAAATTCCCAATTATTAGAATTTCACAGTAAGTGATAAGTTACTTATGTCTTTATTATCTTAGATCGTGAACAATATAAAGCCTTAAGGAAAGGCAAAGCACTTACAACCTAGCTTTGATTTTAGTTTTTAGTTGAGATTGGTTACAATTTGAATAGAATTGAAACTAGCCTTAGTACTTGTGTGCTTCTGAATTGAATAACTTATTGATTAGTCCTTAGACATTCTTGTGGTTAATGATTGAATCTTATTAATGCCTAAATATATAATCTATTGCATATTGAATTTTATTTGAAGTAAGTTATGATTGTAATGTTTATTCATTTAGTGAATTGTGGTATATCCTAAGAGATAGAGAGAATTTTTAACTAGAATTTTGAACCATAATTTGTTATTGGTTGAGCAATCGGTTCCCCTACCAATACAAATACTAATATTGCTATTATTATTATTATAGATTACACACAACTTTGATACATTACGTTGACCCTAATATGTCTCCCACAGTTGATGGCTAGTTAGGCAGAAATATGTCCCTTGGCATATGTGTAAATAGTTAGTTGATAAATGAGATAGTATGGAATATTAAGATGAAATAGAAATTAAATGAGTTATGTTGTTAGATTGAGGTGATTATAGTCCCTTAATTGAGCCTTTATTGTTTCATTACAAATATTTCCTTAATATTGTTTAGCCTGGTGTGGATTTACCTGTGGTTGATTGGACTAGTTATTGCATACTGAAGTTACTATCTAGTTGTTTTTTGCTTTATGTTATATTCTTGTTATAAATTGAGTTAACCAGCGATGCCTACCAGCACATAGTGGTTTGTAATGATACTACCCTATACTCCTCTTTTGTTGAGTGTAAACTATGATCTAGATTCTTATAGGAAACCTCATCTCTAGCAAAGATAACTAATTCGATCCAAAGGTGAGCACTAAATCTGCATGATACCAAAGATCTCTGTGTTGTTCTTTGTCCTTCTTTCATATAATGAGACTTTTCCTTATTTGTTAGTTTTGGATATCGTACACATGGTTTTGGATTTAGAGATCCTATATGATGACTTTCGGGTCTTGGGAATTGTAGTAGATAGTTATGGATTATTTTTTAACCTATTATTTCATTAATTCTTGGAGATTATTATCATTTTAGTTGATTTTATTATTTTATAGTTTTAAAATAGCTAGTCATTGGGTGAAGGATATGGTTTGAAGGTTCTCCCATCGGCGGATTAGCGTAGGTGCCACTCACGACTATTTAGGTCGTGACAAAAGAGTATTAGATTCCATTTTATAATTAAAAAAGGTGATATTTATAATTACAAAACTATATGGATATCAAGTTGAAATTCCATATTTTAAAAATTTGGTAAAGAATGGTAGAATTAACATTTAGGGGGATCATGACTATTTTGAGAAAGGGTTCATATTTATACTAGGACGCTCACTATGTAAGTCCTTCTTCTTATGATGGGATTATAGGAGAAAATAGAGAGAAAGAGAGAGAGATGGGGAGGACTTTCACATGGTGTTAATCTATCTAGAAAATCTTACAACAAAGTACCTATGAAGGTTCTATGGATTAGCTTGGAGGTTAGAGACGTGTCTGTATTATTGACTAGGTTGATTAATAACATGTCTGAGTGAGCCAATACTCGAGTAAAAACAACATGGGGAGACTCAGTCCACTTTCTCTTGTTGATAGGATTGTACCAGGGATCTAACCCTTTGTCCGTTTTTATTTTCCTTAGTAATAGATGTATTGACTCAAGAAATTCAAAGTAAGGTACCATGGTGTATGTTATTTATGGATGATTTAATTTTGGTTGAGGAGAATCATAGAGGATTTATTACTAAGTTGGATGTTTAGAGGCACAATTTAGAGTCTAAGTGTTTAGGTTAAGTAGGACGAAGGTTGAATATTTCGAGTGCAAGTTTAGTGAGGCGATGTGGAAGTGAGGCTTGATTCATAGGCCATCTAAAAGAGAGGTAGTTCAAATATCTCTGGTCCATTATCCTCAAAAATAGAGAGATTGATGAGGGTGTCACTCACCATATTCATACAGAGTGGATTAAATAGAGGTTCACTTTTGGAATCTTGTAAGATAAGAAGGTTCTTCCTAAACTTAAGAGCAAGTTCTATAAATTAGTGGTTAGGTTAACTTTGTTTTATGAGGTGGAGTTTTGATAGTCAAAAATTCTCACATCAATAGTATGAAGGTGGAAAAATTGAAGGTGCTCTGATGGATGTGTGAATTTAATAATAAAGATAGGATTAGAAATAAAGATATTTGAGATAAGCTGGGACTGACTTTGGTGGAAGACAAGATGCAGAAAATTATATTAAGATGGATTGGGTATGTAATATGGAGAGGTATAGATGGCCCATAAGGTGTGAGAGGTTGGATATTGATTGATTCAGAAGAGGTAGAGGTAGACCAGATAAACATCGAGAGAGATGATTAAACAGGACATGGAGCAATTGTAGCTTACTGAGAACATGACTTTAGATAGGAAGGTATGACAAATACGAATTAGGGAACAAGTTTAGTAGGTACTAGTGTTATGCTTGTAGTTTCTTGTTATTAGACTTTTGTTGTTATATGTCATTTTTGGTATTGTATAATTATTTTATTATAGTATTGTTCTATTAATATATGTGGTTGTTGACTCTTGTACATCGATTACATATTTTCTAGGCTTTTTTATTGTCTTGACCCGAGGTCTGCCATAAATAGTCTCCTCTTTACCGCATCTATGAGGTAGTGAATACGGACTGCATACTCTCTACCTTCTAAGACCCCATTTGCGGGAATATACTGGGTATATTATTGTTCTTCTCCTTTTAAATTTGTTTCAAAAATAATGATATTTTTTTATATATTTAGTAAATTTTGAACTCAAAAATTCAATATTGCGTAAGATTTAAGGATATTTAGGTACTTGTATTTGAAGGTACAAGTTTAAAAGTCTTTTTATTTTATCCTTCTAACACTCCACAACTAGTCAAACTAAGACACAAAATAAAATGGAGAGAGTACATGACATCCTCAAGTCCTACCAACCAATCTTCCATGTGCAGATAATAAATTCGCAACTAGATATACTCCTGGTCATGCTTTCGTCTCCAAGTTATATGGAGGTGATAATTGTTACAATCGAAACATAAATCTTTTCAAATACTGGCAGGGGTTGAGATAATGGTGTCAACGCTCCCTTTGGCCATTTGAATAGCCAACTAAATCTCAAACCAATACTTGTGTTTTTTGCACTTTTTTCTTTTCTTAATAGAATATTCTCGTTGTTTTATTGAATGCGAAGATGTTTAATAGAATATCAATTTTTTTTTAGAAAAAAAAAATTCAAAAAATTATGGTTTGAAATATGTGTCGTTCATGTGGCAATAAGGGTCTTATGATAAATTGGATCTTTAAAGTTAAATTGCACTTTTACAAAAATGTATTATTTATTTTTTCTTAAAAGAAACTTAAAGTAGGAGAATGTCATATATCAAGAATAAAAAAAGTAACTCTTACAATATTTGTTATAATATAGTTTTCTTTTTTATATAAAAAAAAGAATTGAACTCAAAAATATTATTTTAGGAAAATAAGTATCATCATAGACTTGATTGAAATTTAACCATTGAGCACGGGCACATCGCTTATTCTTTGAGCTTAATGCTCTCTTAGTCACAACTTAAGACTCTCAAGTAAGATTGGAGAAAATATCAGTAGTATTATTTGAGAAGTCTATTGCTTTTTCCTTAATTTTATTTCTAGAAAATGTAAAAGTATTTTATTTGCAATAAATTTATGATATATACTAGTTTTTCGTTTTCCCTTAAATTAAATTTTATTTATGAAAATAAAATTAAATGAACATCTATTTTTTCATAGAAATGTTAATGTTTCCGTCTTCGTGCTATGTACTTTTTCATTCTTTCTAAACGAAATGAGTAATTTATGATCTGTCAAGAAATTAGTGTTGTGATTTATCTGAATAATGTCTGGAAATTCGAATTTACAAATTGTTGTAAATGAATATAAAGCACAGAGGCACACAATATATTTAAGGAACAAAGTCGCGAACATTAACCATCTCATGGTGACTCTCCTAAGGAATAAAAAGATGTTGGTCTCAATGCGGTCATCTCTAGTGTTGTTTCTTGGATTTTCTGTGTTTGACAATTAATACTAATGTCAGCTACCTGGATATCTCGAAAGGTGTAATGAGAATTTTCTATTACAATATGTTTGATCATTTTTCCCTTCCCTGTAATTGCTACATATTGATTTTGACGTGTGAGGATAGTTGACATAGTTTCTAATGCGATCGGAAATGATTTGTGTCAGTTTGTGATTTTAGAAGCCTGAGAAGTTATATAATTGACTTCTGTCAACACTTGTTAATCTGAGTGTCAGATGGCAAAACAGACTGCACAATCAGATTCAAAATGTTGAATTTTGGTTAGTAATCAGGTTGGTTCGATTTCCAGACCGTTATATTTCATTTCGATCCTTCATTTAGAAAATAGTGAAAAGGGATCCGTGGGGGTAAATTTTGGGAAAACAAACTTCTTTCGAAAATCAGACGTCGCCACTGATTTCAAAATCTTGAAATTAGCCTAGTAGCATAATTCATTTCCATTCATGGGATTCTGAACGAATCTCGTGGGGTCGACCGATAGCTTTACTAGTTAGCAAAGTTGTTGGTGTTACTGAAGTTGGTGTAGCTACTTTAGCGGTTCAAGTATTGCTTTAATAGTGGCTGCTTAAGTGGCAAAGCACCGCTATAGTGGTCAGCTTCTCAGTTGCATATTTCTAAAGCGGGCACATGACCTCTTTAGCGGGTGCTACTTTAGCGAAATTGGTACGATTTTAGTGGACATGCCATATAGGAAAGACCGCTTTAGAATTCAGTCGTTAATTAAGTGATGACCGCTTAAGCGGTCATTTGACCACTTAAGTGGCCAAAACTGAAGTATTATATATATTCCTTTTATATTTTTGTTTCATTTTTGGACCTTTGAGCTTCGGGTTTGGGTAATTCCTGAGGATTTCTCACCACTGATCTTGGGTAAGCTTGACAACCTTATTTCCATTATTTTATCATCGACTATATCACCCAAAAAAATACCTTCAAATGATGATTTCTAAATGAAAAAATGATGCTTTTACTAGTTATGTTTAAAAGGGTTTATCTTTGATTTAGGCCTCACTTTTACCTGTCTTCCCGTGGGTTTCTCCTGTAGACTCTAATAATCTTGGGGAATGTGATTTTAAAATTAAAATTTTGATTTTATTCTTTTTATTTTTCAAACCCATTTCGAATTCGACCCGAATATGGATAATATTAGTATCGTAAGCTTTCTTACTATGTATTAATTATATATTTGAATGTTGTAGTTAACTCTGATGTTATTCACAAGGAGTAGGCTCAGTATTAAAATATTTTGGATTGGAATTTCATTGTCTTTAGGTAGGTTATGGTTTAAATTCATTTAGATCAAGTTGTGTAGTTAATAAATATGTAAAACATATTGTGGGTCGGGTAGATAAGTATGAGGTTTATATTTCAAAAATATAATTATTATTGTGTACCTATGTGGAGATTTATAATCTATTGTAGTTCGTTTGTGATATCCAGTATAGTGTGTTGCTCGTGTGAACACTTTATTTTATACCATTCGCCTTATCTGTGTATTTAAATGCCTTTATTCTAGATATGATGCATGTTCAGATATTTATTTTCCTAATATAGGCATTATTTGAGACTAGTTACCTTTATCGTAATAGGAATACACAAGTTAGAGGTTAATGAGATATTGATGATGTCTTATATGCATATTTATACTAATGGTGCCTACTTGAAGTTAATGATCATGAATTAAGGACTTCGTGGGTTTATTTTGGGGGTCACTATAATATATATATATACACACACATATATATACATACATATATATATATGTATATATATATATATCCAAGAAGGATTGATTGGATATCATTATTTGAGTTGATTATGAACATTACATACTCCTTCCATACATATACATTCATGAGATACTAGTACTACTGAGAAACATTATTTTTGATAGAAAGTGAGACATTTTTATGAAAATTATCTCCATGAATATAAGCCAGAGAGGTGATTTGATATTGAGATATTGTATATGGGTTTCGAAACCCCCATGGGTCTTACCTAGTAGAAGCAAGCTTGGTGGGTGCACATAGAAAGTCTTGTGATGGCTTTCATCATTCATCCAATCCACATTGCACTGTATTGCATTTGCATACACATCTTGCTTGTTTTCCTTAATTTTCTTGACTTGTGCTTAGTTTCAGTATATTTTTCTTTTATATTTGTGTTGTTTTTATTTCAGTGTAATTATATATATTAGAATTATTGGTAGACATGATGTGAGCTACCGTTTGAGACTTTTCTTCTTACAAGTGACATGCTCATAATATATTTTACTTATCTTATTTTCTTGGTTTGCTTAGTCGATTTGTGATATCTACTGAATATAAGTGGATCGCAATCATCCCTACTGTGCCCTTTTGGTGAAAATCCTAGCACAAGTAAAACCAATGTAGGCTAATTCGTGTAGTGGATTTGGTGACACTTAAAGGTACTGGACCACTATAGGTTTTTCTCAGAGTCTACTCTAGGCCTCCTCTATCTATTAGTTTTTGTTACTCCTATTTCAGAGACAAACAGTGTATTTTTAGTTCCAAGTATTATATTAAATTTTCTTATGCTATGACACTAGATTATAGAATTAGATTTATGAATTTCTTCATGTTTCATTTTAATTATATTTCATGTTTGGATACTTTATTCTAGAAGTCTTACTTGGATGAATGTCGTTGTAATTTTGTGCTTCGCTTATCAGTTTGGGTGATTGAATTACTTATGAAGGTTGATTAGTGATATGTTGTAACGCCCCAAATCTGGTATCCAAAATGCCACACGGTGCCCATGATCCCGAAAGACCACAAGCTAACCCATGACTGATATCTGTACCTAATTACTGCATAATATACTGTATAAATACGGAAACATGTACTGAAAGGCCATAAGGTTCAAATTGGATAAACATCCGATAAAACAATGTCTGAAAATGGTATAACAATATCAAAGAAAATTTGAAATAACTATTTGACATGCTATATACTGAAAACCTCTAACTGAACTGGATAAGAAGTTGATGGGACATATCCCCAACTAATCCATCTACTGAAATAAACTGAAAATTGAAATAGTAATGTAATCATCATATCCTCAAAGGATGAGGACTCATATCTGACTCTGACTGCTGAACCGGGATGTTACTGATGCTCTGGAGATCGTTCTTCTAAATCTATGGCATAAAACACCATAGCGCAAATGCGTCAGTACTTTGAATGTACTGGTATTCAAGTGAGGTAGGCTTAATGCAATAGGTTTTTGTATATAAATAATACTAACTCACTGACTAACATAAATGCGAGAATGCATGCATCCATACGTAACTGTAACTGACATCGTGATAGGACTAAATGCTAAGTTCTGACTACTGAGTTTACCAATAACATGGAATTATTGATATTTAAGGGACTGATACTATGTTACTGATACATGAATAACTGTTTCTGACAGTTCTGATTATGAAGAACTGGTTTGGTTGACTGTATCTAACAGTCCTGAAGTTGAATACTGATAACATGAGTTCTAATAACTGATATAACTGATAACATGAGTGACTGTATCTGACAGTTCTGAATCTGATGGAACTAGCTGAGTTCTACACTGTATTTGATTAACTGAATTTGAGATCAGTCTTATCTGGTGGGTGATCTTTAAATCTGATGATACCGTTAATGATTGACCATAGTTGAGATCAGTCCTGTCTAATGGGTGATCTCGGAGTCTATTTATAATGATAAGGACTGACTGTATCTGACAGTCCTAAATCTATACTACTGAGCTGAACTGACTTTATCCGACAGTCCTGATTCTGTAACTGAAACTGTAGGACGTATTCATCTAACCGACATGCCCCATACTAAGCTAACTGGGGACCAACCTGTAACCCCAGCTGGAAAGGTGTCAGTATCGCGTCACTGGTAAAGACAACTGTTGGCTACGTAGTTCCTAATCTGGCGGGTGACCTCTTAGAATAGTCCTATACATTTAAATGCGCTAATGGGTGATCCCTGAGTATGTCAATCCTATCTAATGAGTAACATCTCGTACTTACGCTGGCTACATATTTTTGAAACATAGGGATTGCTTCTAGGGATCTCAGTCCTATCTAGCAGATGAGTCACCATCCATAGCCTCGCTCAGTGTTGAATCCTACTCCCATCTGAAAGACACTAAACTGATTAACTGAACTGAACTGATACTAGTAGTATTATTTAGTGAATCTAAACTGAATCTACTGAGTTTCCTTGACTAACGGAATGTACTGAGTTCAGAGGACTGACTAAGAATACTGAAGTTACTGAGATTGACTGAAAATACTGAGGTTACTTAGATTACTGAGTACCGAGATCACTGAGATTACTTAACTACTGAGATTATTGAGATTTCTGAGATTTGTTGAGTTACATGACTAACTGAGTTCTATGGATCATAGCTTGATTGAGGAGATTGTGAGAACATGACACGGCTCTAGGTACTTAACTAAATGTTCGGGTACAAGTACCCCCAGGACTCGATAAGAAGAAACTAACATAGCATGGCTTACTTGAACACATGACCAATAACATAATTCATAATTCATATACTGAAGCACTTTACCAAATATGTGATATGCATAAGCTTGTACATACATGGGGGTTTCATGATATCATACTAGTTGGGCATTGTTCCTTCATCTAGGCATTTCATTAAACACATGGTAGGAATAGCACATGTAGACAACATTATACAACAATTAATCATTATGATTCATCACTAATTTTATCATCCTAGGGTTTATTCATAGGTTCATATGAATATATATCTATACAAATCAATTCCACATAAAATTGTTCACCCAACATGTATTTGAATTCAGTTGATCATTCTCAACAAAAATAAAATAAACCCAACATGAAATTCATAAAGAAATCCATACACTTAAACTTAGAAAAGAGATTCTTGGGCTTCATGGACGAAAGAAGTCCATGAATGAACACTACGCATACCTTATCTTGTGATTCTACGAAGATTGATGGAGAGATTCTTGAAATTTGATGGTGAATTCCCTTGAAATTGAACCTTCTATAAAAACCGTAGGGCTTGTTCTTGAGAGTTTTTTAGAGTAATTGAGTATAAGTTGCTGAATTATAGCTAATTCTCGTGTTATAAGGCATATATAGGGTGGGAAATTGACCCTTTAACCCTAGAAGACAAATTTAATTTCTGAGAAAATTTTTCGATTTTCATCTTTGGCACGACGTGCTACTATTGCGCCAAGTCACTGGAAAGTGACAAATGAGAAATTGCATGGTGGCGGATGCGAAGATATCGCGTTTCTACCTTGTGTATGACCTGAAATTTTGGTGCGATATACCACTATCGCAGAGAAACACTGAAAATTGACAATTGTCATTTGAGCTATCTTCACGACGCGCTGAAAGCTTAGGCGATACACTATCTCACTAAAAAGGCTCTAACTTTTCACCCGAGTGTTGAATTTGGGCAAATTTTGTATCGATGGAAAGATTATTCGATTCCCCATATGATAAGAAGTGAAAATCTTGAAAATACCATATGTACCAAAGTGGATTCATCTTTTAAATAAAACTTCTAATATTTTTGGAAAACTTTTTAAGCTAGGAAAAGTAGAGGGTATTACAATATTTCCCCCTTAAGAGCATTCGTCCTCGAATGAGACTCAGAGTGAGGGGAAGAACATAAAATGACATACATACTGAACATAAATAACTGAAACATTATCTCATGACTGACATGACTGAAGATCTGAATATACCATATTGAACATGCATATTTGATGCATGACTAATAAGTTGAATTCATGCATACCTGATGCATGACTGGTAATTGACTGATGTATACATGACTGAATATTCTGATGAACTGAATTTTCCACAGTGAGAATGCATGCCTAATGTATAATTGTATGACTAAACTAATATATGAATGCATGACTGAATATGCAAGGGTACTTAGTACCAAGTTTGTAATGGTGATCTGAGCATAAACTAAATACCAAGTTTGAAATGGTAATTTAAACAAGTAATCGAGTAAATTTAATAAAACTGTTATGTGACTGAAAAGCACTGATAACCCCATGATTATACTAGAAGTATGCATGAACTAGAACCTGAGAACATCACTGAGGCTGAAACATAATACATAGATTGAATTTTGTGAACTGAACTAAGCCTCTGAATACTTGGCCCATAGCTGAGGTTGGGACTTTTAGGGTCAACTTATGATTACCCTCTATTCTAAACCGGATTCCTTATGTGAAGAGAAACTTAATTTAAGACTTGAGAGAGTTGGGGAATAATGGGGTATCTCCCCCTTGGGACACAATTTCCCTCTAAGAACGCTCACCTTACTAAGATACTAGGGTGATGCATAGGGAATCCACGAACTGATTCATGATTGAATAACTCATGCTGAAAATCTTAAGCTAAAATGAGAGAAAGAGGTCTAACAATGAATATTATGAGTATGAAGGACCTATAACGTACCCGAATCTTTGTTGAGGGAATTTTCTTAATCAAAGTGAGTCTGAAGAGCATAAAGCCTGTTGTGACGCTGACCACTAGTGGTACTGGAAGTAACGCCCTGTTGGCGCAAATCTTTTCCCTTCTGATCTCTTACTCTACATTCCCGCAGCCTGTGGCCTGTTTTACCACATCCATAACATACCTTTCTGCCTGCTCTACATACACCTTGGTGATTCTTACCACAATCTTCGCAAAGCGGGTAGGTAAGACTCCTGTTCTCACTACTCTGGGCCTCGGAGCCTGGCGACCCATCACGACTATCATTTCCAAACTTGGGTACTGGTGCACTAGCTGAAGATGAAGCTGGGACTGGAAGCTTATGACTATACTGAGTATGTCTACCACCTCCTAACTTAGGTTGACCAAAGTTGAAACTACCTGTCCTTGCCCACTTATTCTACTTTTTCTTCATATTAATCTTTTGCTCCTCTACCTACTGAGCATAGGTCATAAGTCTGGCTAAAGTTATGTCACTATTTAGCATGGCAGATCTACACTCATTAACTACACTATCATTTACCCCTGACACAAACTCACTCATCTTAGCATTACTGTCTACAACCACACAAGGAGCATATCTGGATAATTGAGTAAACTTAAGAGAATACTCTTTCACCATCATGGTGCCCTGCCCGAGGTTGATTAATTCTAACACCTTAGCTTCTCTCAGCTCTAGGGGAAAGAACCTCTCTAAGAATGCAGTGACAAAATCATCCCATTCTATAGGTCCTGCATCATCTACCCTTTCTGACTTCCACTACTTGGACAAAGTATGAACCACATCCTGCAACTGATCAGTACTCTTAATAGTAGTCACCCCCATGATGCCAGTCACCTTCTAAATCTGATCTAGGAATTCCTGAGGGTCCTCATCTGACTTAGACCCAAGAAAGGATGAAGGGTTCACTCAGGTGAAGTTCAAAATTCTGGCTGCAGCTGAATTGGACACTGGGTTGGTCGGAACAATAATTGGTCATTCATTATAAATAGCAACTGACTGAGCAAGATTAGTGAATATGACCCTGAACTCCACATGAGAAACATGATTACCCAAAGGTTCTTCGGGCTGAGGGGCTAACTAATTTTTATTTCTTCTTTTAAAAGGCATTTCTGTAGAAGAATGGAAAAAATAGATTAGACTAAAAGATTGACATAAGATTATATTCACTGGCACGACATGAATACTAAAAGAAGGGAAACTATTCCTAAAACACCTCACAGCCTCCTGTACAAAAGGGTAGTACACAACACACCCACGTACAAGACTCTACTAGATGCAGCTTTCAGACTTCCAAAGACACTGTTGAACCTTAAGCTTTGATACCAAGTTTGTAACACCCCAAATCTGATACCCGAAATCCTATATGGTTCCCATGACCCTGAAGGTCCACAACAAAACCCATGACTGATATTTGTACCTAATCACTACATAATATACTGCATAAATATGGAAACATCTACTAATAGGCCATAAGGTTCAAACTGGATAAATATTTGATAAAATAATGTCTAAAAATGGTATAACAATACCAAAGTAAATCTGAAATAACTATATGACATGATATAGACTAAAAGCCTCTATACTGAACTAAATAAGAAGTTGATGGGACATGTCTCCAACTAAATCCATCTACTGAAATAAAATAAAAACTAAAATAGTAATGTAATCATCATGTCCTCGAAGGATAAGGACTCACATCTGACTCTGACTGCTGAACCGGGATGTTACTGATGCTCTGGAGATCATGCTTCTAAACCTATGGCATAAGAACTCATAGCACAAATTCATCAGTACTTTGAATGCACTAGTATACAAGTGAGGTAGGCTTAATGTAATAGGTTTATATGCATGAACAATATTAACTGACTGACTAACATGAATGCGAGAATACATGTATGCATATGTAACTGTAACTGATATCATGATAGGACTGAATCCTAAGTACTGACTACTGAGTTTACTAATAACATGGAATTACTGATATTTGAGGGACTGATACTATGTTACTGATACATGACTAACAATTTTTGACAGTTTTAATTATGAAGAACTTATCTGGTTGACTTTGTCTAACAGTCTAAAAGCTTAATACTTATAACAAGAGTTTTGATAACTGATATACATGATAACATGAGTGACTTTATCTGATAGTCCTGAATCTGATGGAACTAGCTGAGCTCCGTACTGTATCTGTGTAACTGAATTTGAGATCAGTCCTATCTGGCAGGTGATCTCTAAATATGATGATACCGTTACTGATTGACCATAGTTTAGATCAATCATGTCTAATGGTGATCCTAGAGTCTATTTATATAGATAAGGACTGACTCTATCTGAAAGTCATAAATCTATACTATTAGCTGAATTGACTATATCTAACAGTCCTGATTCTGTAACTGAAACTGTGGGATGTATTTATCTAAATGACATGCCCTATACTAAGCTAACTAGGGTCCAACCTTTAACCACAGCTAGAAGGGTGTCAGTACCATGCCACTGGTAAACAAAACTGCTGTAGAGTCAGTCCTAATCTAACGGGTGACCTCTGGAATCAGTCCTATACATTTAAATGCGCTAAGAAGTGATCCCTAAGTAGGTTAGTCCTATATAATAGGTGATATCTCATACATACGATGGCTATGTAGTTTTGGAACTTAGGGATTGATTCTTGGAATCTCAGTCCTATCTAGCAAGTGAGTCCCCATCCCTAGGCTCTCTCGGTGCTAAATCCTACGCCCATCTGAAAGACGTTGAACTGATTAATTAGGCTGAACTAAACTAATACTAGTGGTATTGTTTAGCAGAGCTAAACTGAATTTACTAAGTTCCGTTGACTGATGGAATGTACTGAGTTTTGAGGACTGATTGAGAATACTGAAGTTATTGAGATTGACTGGGAATACTGAGGTTACTGAGATTACCGAGTACTGAGATCACTGAGATTACTGAGATTTCTTGAGTCACATGACTAATTGAGTTCTATGGGTCATAGCTTGACTGAGGAGATCGTGAAAACATAACAAGGATCTAGGTACATAGCTAAATGTTCGGATAAAAGTACCCCAGGACTCGATAAGAAGAAACTGACATAGCATGGCTTACTTGAACACATGACAAATAATACAGTTCATAAATCATATATTGAAGCACTTCACCAAACTTGTGATATGCATAAGTTTGTACATACATGGGAGTTTCATGATATCATACTAGTTGGGCATTGTTCCTTCATCTAGGTATTTAATCAAACACATGGTAGGCATAGCACATGTAGAAAACATTATACAATAACTAATCATCATGATTCATCTCTAATTTCATCATCCTAGGGTTTATTCATAGGTTCACATGAATATACATCTATACAAATCAATTCCACATAAAATTGATCACCCAACATGGATTTAAATTCAATTGATCATTCTCAACATAAACAAAACAAACCTAACATAAAATTCATAAAGAAATCCATAGACTTAAACTTAGAAAAAAGATTCTTGTGCTTTATGGACGAAAAGAGTCCATGAATGAACACTACGCATACCTTGTCTTGTGATTCTATGAAGATTGATGGAGAGATTCTTGAAATTTATTGGTGAATTCCCTTGGAATTGAACCTTCTATGATAATACAAGGGCTTGTTCTTGAGAATTTTTTAGTGTAATTGAGTTTAAGTTGCTGAATTATGGCCAAATCTCGTCTTATAAGGCTTATGTAAGGTGGGAAATTGACCCTTTTAACCCTAGGACACATATTTAATTTCTGAGAAATTTCCCAATTTTCATCCTTAGCACAACGCGCCACTATCGCTCTAAGTCACTAGAAAGTGACAAATGGGAAATTGCACGGTGGCGCGACACGAAGCTATCGAGTTGCCACCTTATCTATGATCTGGAAGTTTGGTTTGACATGCCACTATTGTATAGTAACACTATAAATTGACAATTTCTATTTGAGCTATCTCCGCGACGCGCTGAAGGCTCAAGTGATACACTGTCTCACTAAAAAGACTCTAACTCTTCACCTGGTTATCGGATTTGGGAAAATTTAGTATTGATGGAAAGCTTATTCGATTTTCCATATGATAAAAAGTGAAAAGTTTGAAAATAACACGTTTAAAAAAATGGATTCATCTTTTAAATAAAAATTCCAACATTCTTGGGAAACTTTTCAAGCTAGGAAAAGTACGGGGTATTACATAAGTTTATCATTACTTGATTTTAGATGATGACAACTTTGTACTAGAGCAGCTAGGTTCACTACTCTCATAAGTGTATTAGTCAGATATCTTGTAGATTCTCACAGATTATTACCTAGATGTTTGTATATACCTTTAATAGGTTGTAAGGTGTCTTTAGAAAACACTTCTTTATTTTGACTCCTAACTCATGCAGGTTGTTCTTATCCAATGTTCTAAGTTATGTTATACTCTTTGATGCACAGATGGTGAAGAATATATCTCGAGAGGTTTGGGATGTTGTGCCAGTACCCGGGGATAGAGCCTAAACTAGAGGGAGTGACAGAGGTTGAGGACATCCTTGAGGTAGAGAAAGGAAGAAGGAGCTTTCCCTATTAGAGTTAGCTCTTGGGGGACCTTCATAGAGCCTAATATTGAGCATTCAGGGGATGTAGGGCCAACTCAATTCCCACAAGGTTTAGTTGCTACCCTTGTTTTGGAGGTTCTATTGATTTAGTTATTAACTCATTTGGAGGGTGTTCCCTCAAGTGCGCATAGTGTTTCTCTTATTCTCACTATGGTACCCTCATATTGTCAGCATCTTCTTATGGTATTCTTTCGAGTCTAAGTATAGTTCTATCATATGTTTCTACATCGTCTTATGGTAGTCCTTAGACTTCAAGTAGTTCCACCTTCGGTGCCAATAACTAATCATAGTGTTCCTAGTTCAAAAGTATAACCTTTACCTATGATTACTCCACCTGTGGATTCTCAACCTACCAGATATAGTATTTCTTTATTTTCTTTGGGTACAATTATGTCTTCTAATGGTCAGAAGAGGTTTGAGAGGTTTATTTACTTAAGTTTGCCAAAGTTTGATAGTGCTATTCGTGAGGATGCCTATGAAGTGTTGGTTGATTAATAGGAAAAGTTACATAATATTAGATACCTTGAGTCTCATGGAGTTGCTTAAAATACCTATTAATTAATAGACGCGGTTAGGGATTGGTGGAGGTCTATACTAGTTGTAGACTTTTAGGTTTGCTTGCAAGACTTGGACTCATTTTTCAAGGACTTCTTGGAGATTTGACCATATTTTTTGAGAGATCAGATGTGTGATGATTTTGATCACTTAGAGCAGGGCTCCATGACTATTGTAGAACATAAGGGTCATTTTCACAAATTGTCAAGATATTCGGGTGCAAGCATTTTCCACCTAGTCTGAAAGACTTATGAAGTTATGAATTGTTTAGATGGTACTTATCAGTTATAAACAACTTGATGGTATTTTTAAGGGCTTCATTCCAGAGTATTATTGAGCATGCCAAGATGACCGAGTCTGTTATTCAGGCTACTTAGGGAGGCACGAAGAAGGTGCAACGTGATGGTGAGTTTAGTAGATACATCTCCCGAGGTAGATATTTCTTTAGTAAAAGTTTTGATAATTATCATAGTAGGCCGGTTCAGGACGCTTTCAAGGCTCAAGTGGTAGACCTTCAGGTACAGTGACTTTAGGTAGCTAGACATTAGGCCAGAGTGGTCATTCTAGTTCAGCAGCACCTTCTCTGATTGAGTCAGTTCATAGAGGATGTTTTGCATGTGATGAGTTTGGCCATGTATCCAAGGATTGTCCTCATCATGTTTTCACACCTACTCATATATCGACAGTGGGAGGTGGTTCTAAGAGTGGCATGGGTGCTCCTTTAGGTGGTCGAGGTAGAGACAGAGGTTTTCGTGGTGGTGTTGTGGGGTTACTCAGTCCGAGAGCAAATATGGTTTGTTCTACGCTATACCTGATAGACCCAAGGAAGAGGCCTCTGGGAAACATCTTGATTGTCACACCCTAATTCAAATCGAACAAAATAGTAAGTAATATTAAGTGGTCGTTATGACTCTTGGGTTTTTGAAAATATATTTTTAGAGTCGCCACGGGCATTTTTTTGGGAGAAATTAGGAAAAACCATTTTACGTAAAAAAAGACTTTGTTTTTGGTCTTTCGAAAATGCTTGTGATTCTAAGAAAGAATTTTGGTTACTCGAGGAAAAGGTGTTAAGCATCCCTCAGAGACTACCTGAAGATAGTCCTTAAACTTAGTTTGTGAAAATATTTAAAAAAATTATTTATTTTATTATTTGCAAAAATAGTGATAATTACAAACAATATTTATCAAATTTAAAATAAAACAAAACACACAAGGTACATAAACATACACGTACAATAAACGAAAAAATATTACATAATTTATCATAGAATATACATGCATAATTCAAAAATAGTAAAATGAAGAGTAAATTGATGCTAGAAATTGAAGGTGTCAGAAATGCGGATGTTGTGTTGGATATGTGGGCTTACTAGGAGTGATAGGGTTAAGAATGAGAGTATCCAAGAGAAGGTTGGAGTGGCTTCGGTGGAGGAAAAGTTGCAAAAAAGCAGGTTGAGATGGTTCAGTCACGTGATGAGGAAAGGCACGGATACCCCAGTTCGTAGGTGTGAGCGGCTAGCTTTGGATGGTTTTAGGGGGGTTTTTGTAGGCCAATAAATACTGGAGAGAGGTGATTAGACGTGATGTGGAGCAGTTACAGTTCATTGAGGACATGACCCTAGATAGCAAGGTTTGGAGGACGCGAATTAATATAGAAAGGTTAGGTCATATGGGTGGGTCGTTTTCAGTAATTAGGAGATCTTTGGGGTAGCCGAGTTGGTAGTCCTAGGGCTGTGCCCATAGGTTGGAGATGCAAGTAGGAGAGTATAGGGGTGCAGCGTGTTCGTCTTATATCTGTTAGGCCATCTTGTTTAATGCTTTATTACGGATTTTCTACTACTCTTTGTTCTTGTTATGCCATCTTGTTTCATGCTTTGTTACGAACTTATTTACTATTCTTTGTCTTGAGCCAGGGGTCTATCGGAAACAGCCTTGCTACTTCTCCAAAAGTAGTGGTATGGACTGCGTACATCTTACCCTCTCCAGACCTCACTATGTGAGAATACACTGAATTTGTTGTTGTTGTTGATATATATATATTATAAAGTTTCATAATTTTACAAAATATAAAGTTTAATGGCATATAAAGTTAAGTATATGAATGAAATCTTTGCCAAGTAAAAAAATATGTAAAGAAGAATTATTTGATATAAACTAAACATGTATACTAAAAATCCGGTATGAAAATTTATTTATTTTGAGAATATATTTATACAAATGCTTTCATCACAAAGTAAAGATATAAAGAAATGTCAAAACACACTGGTATATTATTTCTTGAGTAAAGTAGACTGGAGCATATTTAAAAAATAAAAATCATGCTAGTGTTCGTTTATTTGTAAAAAAATTAAAAGTAATAGTTAAAATTAGATAGAAATAAATGTAATACAAAAAATACGCATAAAAATATATAGTTGAAATAAAGTGTAGACGACGTTAAGAACAACGACAACAACAACAACAATAACAATAATTTTATTTTAAGAAAAATAAATAAACGAAATAGTGATAAAAAATCTTTTGTATATGATAGTGTGTATACAGCAACAACAGCAACAACAGCAACACCAAGAATAATAATAATTTCATTTTAAGAAAAATAAATAACTGAAATAGCGATAAAAATCTTTTGTATATGGTAGTGTGTATATATATGTACCTTGTATTTTTTGAGACTTTTAAAAATCACAAAAAAAAAAAAAACTTGAAATAATGTTAAAGAATAAATATAGTATGCAATAAATATTTGGACCATATTGAGTTGTATAAAAATGAAATTGCAGAAAGTGAGTTGTTTGCAAGTATAAATGGGTTAACTAATTGAAACTTATTTATAAAAATTTATCGGTAAAACTCCAACAAATATGATAAAATCATTAAGAAATATTATTTGCCAAATGTATAATTAACATTATATTTAATTTCGAAAAATAAATATTTTTTCATTTTAGATTGAACTTAAACCCAAAGTCTGCCTCTTTTAATCTAAAAACTTTGCTCATATGCTAAACGTAAATGGTTAAACTATATGTCGTATTATGTCTATAAAAATCGAATGAACGAGGGATTAGCAAAAGGAAATCAAATTCAGGTGATTAAAGCTAAGCAAAATAAATAAAAGTAAGACTAATTTTAATTCAATTAATCACATTAAAATTCATACTCAAATACATACAAGGGTTAGTAAAACATGTATAAAAAATAAAGTAATCAAGGAGGGTAAGAAAATAGATACTATAAGTGTTGGTTGTAACAACCTGAATTTTTATGAAATTTTTGTTTTTCAGTGATTTGACTATTTAACCCCACCCATAATTATATTATTATATTTTTGGGATGTGGGGGTGATAGACATGATTTTCAATACATTTTGGTGTAATTTGTGTGATATTGTGGTTGTTGATGCTTCGAGAGCCTTATATTTGATTTTAGATGATATTTTTTTATCCATGCGACGGGTCACAAAACAAATTGTGCTAGCAAATCTAGAACGTTGATTTAAGAATGGTAATATGATTTGTGCGATTTAATTGCTATTAATTCTCATTTCGGACCTCAGTTTGAAAAGTTGTGATTTTTAATTTCAGGGGTCAATAGCATATATGTTTGAATTTAGATTGGATTGAATTAGTTATGAGAAGACCATTTAACAATAGAGAAGCTTTTAGAAAAATTAAAGAATCCTTCATTAGTAATTATTTAGAATATATAGATCTAAATAAAACAAAAGAAAACCCACAAAGATTAGTCTACCTAATTACCTTAATATCTAGTATTGAAGCAAAATTAATAATCCATTTAAAATCTAGAAGAATGAGACACATACCACCTAATTATGATAAAATTAGATTTAGATATCCACCAAAATATTATAAATATGGTTTAAATGAATAAAATACAAAAATACAAAGAACTAAAACAAATTATTTCTAAAAAACGTAAAGAATTAAAAATAAGAATAGAAAGACTACATTATAATATATTTGCCGGAGTTAGTGAAAACTCAATAAATACACAAAAAGATGAAATATCAAAATTAGAATCACAAATAGATAGTTTAAATACATATATCAACATGAACTATTCACAATAAAATGAACAAAGAATAATTTATAATAGATGAAAAATATATGAAAATCACGAAGGATTAAAAATAAAAATGGTATTTTCTAATCTAGGAAGAAGATATAAGAAAATTGGTGAACATTTATATTTAATGTTAGAAAAAGAAGAATTAAAATTAGAAGATAAATTGACAGCTATGGTAAGAATAGAAAGAGAAAATAAAGAAATAGATAGAAAAAAAGAAATAGAAAAAATAAAACAACAAACTACAGAAGAAATACGAAAAATAGAAGAAACTAAAAATAGTAGGATTGCTGAATTAGAAAAAGAACTACAAATGTTAAAAGATGTATGAACAAACACAAAAGGAAAAGGAAGAAAAAGATAAAGAAAAAAAATTACTAAACGAGATAAATCAATTTAAAGAAAAATTAAAAATAAACAACAAAGAAATAAAAAACAAGGAATTAGAAATAAATAATATAGATGTTGAAGAGACAAATAATTATGATTTAGAAGATAGTGAAACATATACAGAAATATTAACAAATACAAAAAATTTAGAAATCAATGAAAAACAAGAAGTAATTAATGAAGAAAACTTAGAAAATATCAACACAGAAATAAATACTCTTGATAAAAAAGAAGATGAAAATATAATACCTAGAACATCAGAAATCAGAAAAACTACATATTGTAAGAATAAGTTTAAAAAATATAATCTAAAGAATGAATATGACAAATGGACACCAAAACAAATAGTTAATAAAAATTATAACTTTTTAGATTTAGACTGTATAATAGATACAGAAAAAACAATACAATTATGGATAGGATATATGACAAAACAATTATTAGATAATAATATAAACATAACAGATGCACCAGAATATATACTAAGAACACTAATAGGAACAGTGAAATTATGGTTTTCAAATTTAACTGAAAATAGCAAAAAGGTATTAAGAACTAACAAACCTACAGAAGGAACATCATCAACAACAACTAAACAAATACCTATAGAATTATTAAAAAAATATGAAACAGCTATAAAAGATGAATTTGGTAGTATGACAACAATAGAAGAAGAAAAAGATGAAGAAAAAGATACAAATGGGAATTTAATGTTAAAATTAGCAATATGTAATATGTGTTATATAGATTAATATACTTGCGCATTTAAAGAATATTATTATAAAGGAGCATATAATATAGAAGAAAGTAAAGAAATAAGAAAATTATATTTTAATAAATTACCCGAACCATTTAGTTCAAAGATAATAAAGAGTTGGGAAGAAGCAAAAATAGTAGATATTCTAGGAGCAAGAATAAAATTTTTACAATAATGGTATAGAAATTTATGTGAAAAATATAGAGAAGAATTAAAAATGAAAAAAACATTGATAAGAAATTTAGCATATTGCAAAGATAAAATAGCACCCCAATTCGGATGTGAAGAAAGATATTATAAGAAAAGAAAAAGACATAAGAAATATAAGAAATATAAAAAATCAAACTATAAATACAAGAAACCAAGAAAAAGATATTATGTAAAAAATTATAAATACAAAAGACCATATAGGAAAAAGAAATCTATAAAAGAATGTACTTATTATAATTGTGGAAAATTAGGACATTTAGCTAGAGATTGTAAATTACCTAAAAATCCAAAAAATAAACAAATATCAGAAATAAAAATAGACAATACAGAATATATGTAGATAGATTATATAGATTATGAATTAGAAAGTGAGGATAGTATATATAAAATTTCAGAAAATGAAACAGATAATGAAATAGATAGTGAAATAGATGAATCAAATGACTGAAGAAGATATAAAAATAATAACACAAGAAGAATATTTAAATGATGAAGGAACAGAACAAAAAATAATATTTGACAGTAACATATTTGTGAAATAAAAGGAAAAGAATTAGACTTAAGTGTAGAAAAAATATTTAAAACAACAACAATAAGAAATCTATTTACTAAGAAAAAAGAAGAATATTATGTAGTATGCCAAAAGGAACATGTAATAGACTGTAGATATGCAAAAGGTAAAGCTAGTATACCACTAGTAACAAAAACAATGATTAATAAAGAGATAAATGATATAAAAAGTAGAGACCCAATAAAATATGAACACCTTGGAGGTACAGAGATATTAGTAAAAGCATGTTTTAGGGAAGGAATAGATACACCAATAGAATTATATTTAGCAGATGATAGAATTATAAAACCTGTAGAAAAAAGCATAATAACTGCCATAAAAGGAAATTTAATATACCAAAAATTTTAATTTATAATAAGTGCAAATTATTTAGTAGCAGTAACAGATAAAAATATAGAGAAATCATTAGTATTATATTGGAAAATATCAGGAGTAGAATTAACCCCAAGAAGTAAAATATTTACAGCAAGATGCAAAAATTTATATGTATTAATAACAAAACATAAAATAATAGGAAAAAATAAGATTAGCAAAATTAGAATAGAAAGTCCATTCGAACAATTGTAAAAATAATAGATTATAATGATTATAGCTATAGAGACATAGATATAGAAGAAAATTTAGAAATAGTAAATGATAGAATAAGTACAATGAAAAGAATAGCTGATGAAAAACCAGAATCATCAAGCTCATCAAAAAGAACAAGTTATGAAATAAATTCAACAAATAATTTAAACCAATATTACATAACAGGAAAAATAAATGAAAAAGAATTTTTAATACTCTTAAATACAGGACAAGAAGAAAATTATATAGCAAAATATCTAGTAAAAAATGAAGAAATAAAAACTGATAATGATATATGCCTAGATCTACCAAGAAGTTTAATAAATAGTAAAAATATAGCAGAAAAAGAAATAATAATAGGAATTAGAAAAATAAAAATAGAATTTGAAGTAAAGGAAGAAATGCAAAAAGCAGACATAATATTAGGAATAAAATGGCTAGAACAAGTAAAACCATATAATATAGAACATACATAATTAACCTTAACATATAATAGAGAGAAATTATTCTTAAGAAGAGCCTTAACATAGAATTAAAATATATGTATTAATGAAGATAGTAGTAGAAGGATATTACAGTAGATATTATACGCCTATGATAGATACAGAAGCAGAAGCTAATTTATGCAGATATAATTGATTACCGGAAAGTAAATGGGATAAATTAAAAACACCAATAATAGTTAAAGGATTTAATAATGAAGGAAGCTTAATTACTTAGAGAGCTAGGAATGTAAAAATACAAGTATGGGATAAGATATTAACAATAGAAGAAATTTATAATTATGAACTAACATCAAAAGATATACTTTTAGGAATGCCGTTTTTAGATAAATTATACCCACATATAATAACTAGAACAGATTGGTGGTTTACAACCCCATGTAAACACAAAGTAAGAGCAAAAAGAGTTAATAATAAAATAAGAAAGAAACTGATTGGATAAAAGGAAGCGAAAAAATTACACAAAAGTTAGAAAATATAAAAAATACTGAAGATACAATAGAATTAGTCGTATTTTCGATAAATAAAATAGAAATAACTATATTTTCAATAAATAAGATAGAAATAACTAAGAAAAAATTAGAACAATTATATAGTGAAGATCCATTAAAAGGATGGAAAAACATAAAACTACTATAAAAATTGAATTAATAGATAAAAATAGCATAATAACTCAGAAACCATTAACATATAATTTTGACGATTTAAAATGCATATAGATGAATTATTAGAAAAACAAGATATACAAAAAAGTAATAGCAAACATAATAGTCCAGCATTTATAGTAAATAAACATAATGAACAAAAAAGAGGAAAAAGTAGAATGGTTATTGACTATAGAAATTTAAATGCAAAAACTATGACATATAATTATCCAATACCAAATAAGATATTAAAAATAAAAAAATATAGGGATATAATTATTTTAGTAAATTCGATTGTAAATCAGGATTTTACCATTTAAAGTTAGAAGAAGAACCTAAAGAATTAACTGCATTTAAGGTACCACAAGGATTTTATGAATGGAACGTATTACCATTTGGATATAAAAATGTACCAGGTAGATATCAACATTTTATGGATAGTTATTTTAAACAATTATCTAATTGTATAGTATACATAGATGATATATTATTATATACAAAAACTAAAGAAGAACATTTAAAATTATTAGGACAATTTACGGATATAATAGAAAAATCGGGAATAAGTCTAAGTGAAAAGAAAGATGAAATTATGAAAAATCAGATAGAATTTTTAGGAATACAAATAGATAAGAGTGGAGTAAAAATGCAACAACATATAGTACAAAAAATAATAAATTTGAAAGAAGAATTAGATACAAAAAAGAAATTACAATCATTTTTAGGATTAGTAAACCAAGTAAGAGAATATATTTCAAAATTAGCAGAAACTTTAAAACCACTACAAAAAAAATTAAAAAAGGATATAGAATATAACTATAATGAAGAAGATAAAAAACAAGTTCAGAAAATAAAATTACTTTGTAAAGAATTACCAAAACTACAATTTCCAGATGAAAATAGAAAATTTATATATATAGTAGAAGCAGATGCTAGTGAATGTAGTTATGGAGGAGTAATTGAATACCGATATAAAGCAAAAAAATTAGAACACCATTGTAGATACTACTCAGGTACGTTCAATGAAACAGAAATAAAATGAAAAATAAATAGGAAAGAATTGTGTTCATTATATAAATGTTTGTTAGCATTTGAGCCATATATTGTATATAACAAGTTTATTGTACGAACAGATAATACACAGGTACGCTGGTGGTTAACAAAGAAGATACAAAATTCAGTTACAACAAAAGAGATTCGGAGACTAGTCTTGAATATATTAAATTTCACATTTATAATTGAAGTAATTAGTACCAATAAAAATGTTATTGCAGATTACATATCAAGACAAAGCTACACAGAAGAGGATACTCTAGAAAAAATACTCAACACCCTAACTATGCTTTCAATGAAAGTGGACAGTATGGGTAATGAAATAGAAAAGCTAAAGACTAATGTAGTTAAACTGAAGTCTATAGCTACAAATCAGCTAACTCAGCAGTGTGCAGAGTTATGTCGATCGGAAGACATTAAAATTCCAGAGCTAGAAGGAGACGATGGGACACTCCATAAAACCCATAACGTTTATCAATCTACTTCTGCAGGTACAAGCAGAGAAGTTAGTAGACAAAGATATCAGAACATGAATATGAATACGATATTTGAGAAACCATTTATACCTCAAACACAAAAAGACCCCTTGTTCACACCCCCCACAAATTACCACATACCGAGATAGTCTGAACCAAGATAAAAAAGTTTATGACTATACAGCCCAAAAATACATAGAAAATATCTACAGAGTACAAACTTTCCTAAACCTTAACCCCAGAGCTACAAATATCCAAGAACCAAACACAAATTATATAACCCAAAAATTACAAGGTTACAACAAGCTAATTGCACTACCCAAAACCAACCCAAGCTTAAGAAAAACTTATTTTGACTATGGATTATTAAATACCATATATACCCAAGACGGAGAAGAACTAACAGCTATGGAAGAATTACATAAAATATTCACCACTTATAAAAGAATAACCAAAGAAAATCTATTTTATATAAAGTGTTATACTGCACCAGCAGAGATATTATACGACAACATAAAAACAGTTATACAAATTGTAAAAATAAGATTAACTAGAGATATGATTATACCGGAAGATATTACGCAACAGCCAGAGATACCCAGAATTGCGATACCTGATTTCTACGCAAATAAACGACTCATTGGACTAGCTACAATTATTCAAAAATTAGCAAATAATTATACCAATGGAAATCCAATATGAAGCTATTATTCAAGAGACCATCAGATGATTTATTCAAATTCAAAAGAACTACGACAAGCAGATATGAAAATGTTAGGCAATGGATAATGACATTACTTAACCCAGAAAAACAATCTACTGCAAGAGCAATTAAGAGAGGATTTATTTCAGATGGAATATTGACAAGATATTGCAAGATAATTGGACACAAATATCTAGACCATCAATGTTCGAGATGTAATAGAGAAGATAATATTATCCCAGAAGTCCACCTAGAATAAAAGAATCAAAAATATAAGCATGCCAGCTGGAAGATACAAGATAAGAAGCAATAATGGAGATATGGAAAAGTAGCAGATACGAGAACGAGAAGATATCAACGGAGTAATAATAGAAGACAAGCTATTAAATTCATTTTACATAAAGTTTTTGTATAGCCTAGATTTTTAGACTTTTAGCCTTTTTAGCCTTTTTAGACTTTTTAGGATTTTTGACTATGGCATTAATAGTTCTTGTCTCGTTAGGAGACTTTTTTTAGACTAATTTTTGAAAACGTGAAAGAAATATGAATACTCTTGTAAAGATTCAGTCTATAAATAAGATCAATCGAAGGTACTGCAAAGCAAACCTTTATGTGTTGAAGCACAAATACTCTTTATTAAAAAAATATTTTGCTTAGTTATTAAAAAAAATAGATTTATTTCAATGGAAAAAGCTATGGAGGAACAAACCTCAGAAATATCAAACCTACCCGAACAAGTATATTTATTTATGATTATGAATAGCTAAATTCATAATTCCCAACAATCATGGTATGATAAAATAAATTCATGTTAGTTACTTTATAGTAGAATTATTCGAAGAATAATATGTTAAGAAGTTTATTAACAAAGTGGAAACGGAGAAAAATCCCTAAGAACTATGCCATCCTAAAGGTGAAACCAATGAGGCAAGAAGCCGTGGTGGGGAGTAACCAGAGTAGAGGTGCTGTTTAAGGGAAAAGTATCCAAATTACCATGCTAATAGTGACCGAAGAACATGTTATTTAAGAATAATCTAGTATATAGTAATCTTAGATGACCATATTTTGTTATGTACATGATTGAAGGAAATATTTTGAAAATAGCAATTTTATGAAAATGAATAATTATTTATCTGATGTGATGGTAGATAAATTTAAAATACTTATTTTGTATGCACTTAAGGATATAAAAGTAGTAGATATCAGAAAAATCATATTAGAAAAAGCATTTGGTAGATATTATATGACTAGAATAAATTACATACCATACCTACCTAACTACTCTTACAAATACTTACCATGATAAATTACATATATCTAGAAATTTTGGAAAAAGATATGAGAAACGTACAGTTAATAGAAAAACAGATGAAAGTAAATTTAGACAAATACATGGAAACTAAAGATATAAAATATATAGAATTTCTTAATGAAAATATACAAGAACTACTAAGGCTAAAACAAACAACTACAAAATATTATAATAAAATATTTAGTCAATTTTAAATGATAGATAATCTTAAAGTCTTAATCTTATATATACCTACAGATATAGAAATTATAGATATTAAGAAAATAGTATTAGAAAAAGTATTAGACTATGAAATTGAAACTATAAATTGGATAGCACTGTTATACCTGGATAATTACCCAGATGGATATTATTTAGATTAAGAGATGTTAGAATATATTAGAAAAACTAGAGAAAATCAAGATAATCTAAATAAAGAAATTAATTATAGAAACCGAATTAGAAAAATAATGGAGAATCTAAAAGAAAAATTAATATGGATAGAAGAAACCTTAGAAAATTTAGAAAAAAGTACATGTGATGGTTTATATTATTTAAAAAAATCTCTACGAGAAGAACAAGAAAAGATAATAAATAACATTGAAAATCTAGAATTAGATATACATTACAATACAATTAGGATAAATTATTATACAAAAATCTGTAACTCTGCAATTACTACAGGATAAAATAATAAACTACACAAATTAATGAATACATCTTACGAAAAGAATAAATCATTAAAAGATATTAAAACAAAATTTAAGAAATATCCATGCACAAAGAAAAATAGATTCATTATACATATAATAGATCTATTTCACAAGCTAGCTATCCGTATAGATCCGCAACCCCTACTAATGGTATAAACCATGTCTTTTTAAAAATTTGATATCACCATTGAGTTTGGAGCATCGATTTTGATAGGGTAGCGTAGTTTCTTTGCATTCACGGGATTTCAGATGACTCCTAAAGGGCCCGCGGTGACTTAGAATGATCCTAAATCCCCAGCTAGTGAACCAATTATATGGTGCATCCGTGATCGAGAAATGAGGTGGCGATCGCAATAGGGATAAAATTCTGGATGTCCGTGATTGTGGGTACTAAGTATAAATATCCATGTTTCGTCATTTTTCACCATTTTTGTTACTTGAAAGATTTTCGTGGTTTTGAGAAACTTTCTCCATTCCTAAGCTTAGGCAAACTCCATTACACTCATTTTAACTAATTTATTCCATCTTTAACACTAGATTCTTATTTTAATTTGAATTTGAAAGTGAAAATTGAGAATTTTGGCCCTAAAGGCAAAAAATTAGATTTCTACGAATTAAGCCTCAATTCATCACCTTTTCACTTGAATAATGTTCTTAATCCTATAGTTACTAGTTTTTCCTAAATTTCATCTTCAAAACAACTTTCATTCTTGATTTTTAAAAGGATTTCAAGGATTTTTTTGGTAAAGTTTAAAGATGATTTTTCTTCGATTTGGACCTCATTTTAAACTCATTTTAGCTTGGATTTTATAGCTGTAGACTCCTAAAAATATGGAGAATATATTTTTGAAACAAAATTATGATTTTACCCTTTTTTTTCAAAAACCCATTTTGGAGGTTCCTTTTGACCCTGACTTGAAACTACACAATATGGGTGTTTTTGGCTTTTCTTTAATGTGTATATTCTATATTTTAATATTTTAGTTGCTTTTAGCTCTGTTCGTGAGGATTAGGACTTCGAGAATGAAGTGTAACTAACCGATTTCAGCATTCGAGGTAGGTTATGGCTTAAATCTTTCAGACTTAGTTGTGTAGTTAATTTGTATACAAAATACATGTAAAGGGATGAGAACTAATTATGAAATTGGCTAAATTAATATTTTGTGCACGTGTGGGGGCCTATATGTGATATAATTATGATTTTGAGATATTATGTGATATGTGTGACTATGTGGGGTCTTATGTGTAAGACCATTAATATTTAGTTCATTTTATTTTTGACCTTTCCATATTCACAATATTGATATTTGACTTGAATTGTGTTTAAGAATTCTATAAGGGTGTATGGGGAAATATTTAAAATTTTTGAAAGGAGTTCGGCATCATTTTGGGATCCCGAGGTAGTGTGGGTCTAAAATATCGCTGTGTCATAGAGGTTATCCACATTATCCACTGTAATGTTCATGTGGCATGAAGGATAACCTCTGCAATATTGGCATCCAACGCTAAGGTGAAAATTTCATGCAGTTTTGTTTTTATTCACTTGGGATGCAGGAATTTTTCTCTTTTTACCCCTTGTACGACTTTTAAACATAAAATAGTCTTATTCCCATCAGTTTTAAAAGATCAAATCCATCTATTTCACTTTCCAATACAAAACACAAGAATATTTAGAGGTATCATTATATATTCATCATTTGTGTTCTAAACTCAGAAATGACATCGAATTCTTGTATGTTTTAGGCTTGTATCTCTTCCCCAAACATCAATTTTACATTGTGGCATTGCTTTAATGGTTTTCTATGTGATTTAAGATATGGGTTTTGAAATTAGGTTGAAAGATTTTGGTTTTTAGTTGAATTACTTGTCCCATGTTTTGAATTGATTATTCCCGCTTTATATTAATATTTTTGGGACTGAATTAGTACACTTTTTAAATGGTTGCAATAGGGAACATGGGTTTCCCCAAATTGGATAAATTTTTGCTTGATATTTCCTGAACCCCAACCCACTCTGTTAAATTTTATTTTTACTATAAAGAATTCATGGTTTAACTTGCTTTTGAACTTAATAGATTGCATTAATGGATAAATATTTATTTAAACAGATTTGGATGGCTATGGTGGCCATAAATTGGATTTTAATGGAACTTAGGGAGTCAGTGTGGTTATGTGAATTGATTTGACATGTGTTATTTAGCTTGGAAGTGTATTGGTATGATGATACCAAGTGGTTAATGCCTTAATTAATGACTCCCGGATTAATGGTAGGAATTATGTTTTAAATTGTTTTAATTTGAGCTTAAAAGGGATTGTGTAACTCACCATGAAGGTGGAGGTCCCAAGGGACTAATACTGGAAATCATGTTTTCCCTTGTGGGGGTCTTTATGACCACATTCATAGTTCAAACATTATATATATATATATATATATATATATATATATATATATATATATATATATATTTGAATGGTTTGAGCCTCAGTGACTTTGGCCCTTTCTCGAATTTTTCTAGTTCGTGTGGCTAACATGCACTAGGACCTTTTCAGTAGGGAGAGATGAACACATAAAGCCTGTGGGTGCCCTTAGGACGTTTAGAGCTACACAGTCTAAGTGAATGGTTTTATTATCATATTTAAGCCTTATTCCCTATTCTGAAATCCTATATATGTATATATAAATGTGTGCATTGTAATTTTGATTGATTTTTTGATATGAAATTACGTTATCAGTTTTCTTGAGTTATATGTCAGTGCTTATCCCACTGACCATCCTAGGATGTTGTATTGTTTCATAGTGTAGGTTCTAAAGACACTTCTTTTACCCCTATGCAACGTTTGGTGGATTAGCACATTCATCGAGTTGTTGTGAAGTGGTCAGCTTTCATCCTTTGGAAGGCTTTATCATTTCCAGTGTCTTTTATTTTGACTCAGTACTTTTGTATTAACTTGGTCATGGTTGGGGGCATGGTCCGACCTATTTAGTATTCTGGTTTTGGATGCTATTATGGATAGATGTGGGTTGGTTGGCTATTGCATTGACTTTTAGTTTTATCGAGTCATTCATTCATCTTCTTATTTCTGTTTACTTATTTTCCGTATTGCTATTATTATTAATATTACTATCCTTTTGATATTGGGTTATGAGGGTACTCACCAGTCCATAGTGGACTTGAGATACTCATCTTGGCTAGGCCCAGGTTCGAGTCCTGATAAGCTTGTTATCAAAGCATGGTTTAGATTCATTGGATGTCCACAAAGCCATGTCGAGTAGATTCCTTTTTTTTAGTTTTGTAGCATGCCACACTTATAAGGAGGAGGCTACAGGTATTTAAGAATGTTTCCTATTCCTTTGTTCTAATTTCAGGCTATAAAGTATAGTATTATAAACTTCTCCAACTCTTGGCTTTCTCCCATTTCAAATCATGCCTCCTCTAAGATTTTATGTTCGTAGAAACTCTGCAGGGAAATCTATCCTTCTTGAGGACAATATGGAGGGCACTCGCCCTGTGTATGAAGTGTCGACTAAGTCTAGGGTCCCTGATCCTTATTATGCCACTCCAATTAAAGTTGTACCTATCCATATTAGTCCTTATTTGGCTTCTCAGGGTGGTGATGCTTATGACCAGCCGCCTCAGGTGGATATCTCTAATACGGCATTCTGCTTGTTTGTCCATTTTCTTACTCAATTAGTGAATCTTAATCTCACCAGTTAGATTATGTTGGTTTTGTTGCTCCTTTATCTGAGGTCACTCGAGTTGGCCAGTTCATGAGGTTAAATCCCCAACCTTTACTATTTCTAAGGTTGAGGAGGATCCTTCAGATTTTATGGATGAGTTGGAGAAGATATTTAGAATAATGCATGCTACTAATTCTATAGGTGTCAAATTTGCTACATATCTGCTAAAAAATATAGCCTATCAGTGGTATGATGAGTGAGAGCAGTTGGGGGATATAATGAATAGTCAGCATTAGAGGATGAACTTTTGGGTGCCTTTCTGGATCATTTGTTTTCTCAAGAGTTGAGAGAGGCTAAGGCTGAGGAGTTTCTTAATCTGGAGCAAAGTAAGATAAGTGTGATAGATTATGTATTGAAATGTTAGTAGTTGTCTCGTTATGCTCTAGAGTTGGTGTCTAACTAGAGTTCTAAGAAGAGGAAGCTTGCTTCTAGTTTGTCACGACACTTGTTATTAGAGTGTAAGGTGGCAATGTTGAACAATTATTTGGACATCTACAAACTTATGGTTTATATACAGCAGCTAGAGGCTGAGAAGAAGAAATAAATAGAAATTGGATAGAGGTAGAATAAGAAGTTCAGGTATTCAAAGAAGGGTGAGGGTCAGTAGAATAACAGGAAAAATGGTAGACAGTGAACCAATAAGAAGAACTAGAGTGATGGTTATTCGTCTACAGGTGCTCCTTATCCTGAGCCTTTGGATGATCATCGTTCTCAAGATAGCAGTTGTTCGAAGGCACAGGGTACTCAGTCTCAAACTAGTGGAACTCAATCATCCCCACTTTATCCTCTTTGTAGATTTTGAGGGAAGCTTTTTCATGATTATTCTGAGGACGAAGGAATATATGTTATAATTATGGTTATCTGGATCACATATAGCGAGATTGTCTTTCAGAAAGAGCTACCACAGGGCTAATAAAGTTCTGGTTTCCACTTTTCAGCTACTGCACCAAAGGGCGCCACTTCTTGTAACTACACTATTTGGAATCATCTCTATGCACTTGCTACTCACCAGGAATCTAAGGTATCTCCAAATATTGTTACTGGTAAATTACAACTCTTCTCTCATGATGTTTATTATTTACTTAACTTGGTGTAATGACCCAATACTACCCCCTAGTCGTCATGTGATGCGTATAGTCTCGAGAGACCACAGGCTAACCTATGATCTTGTACCTACTGTGACCATTGAGTAACATTATCATGAATGTGGAAGAATAGTGACATGCCATAAGGTTTTAATAACTAAATTTAAAACTGGAATATGAGTCTATAGAAACAACTGACTGAATCTGTTAAAATAATGAAAAACTGGGTAACTAACTGTAATATCTGAACACTAAATAACTGAGTCTAATGTTTGAAAAGCCTCAAAAACTGACTTAATATGAGTTGATGAGACACGCCCCAACTAACTCCAACTAACTAGTAATTGAGACATGAAATAAAGTAAGCCTGTCCTCAAAGTATGAGGTCTCACTACTGCTTCAACTGAGGATCTAATAAGTCTAATCACGAGCGGAGAACTGAGCATCAGAACCTATGGTATAATACAACATAGGGTAAAAGAAAAGGTTTGCGATCAGTACTTTGAATGTACTAGTATGCTAAATGAGGTAGGTTGATATGCATGGTTTCATGAACAAAACTAATAATAATAACTAACTGATTATACATGTAAAACATAGAGTACTAAGTAGAGAACATGAAATCTTTAGGTACTGGAAATATGGAGAAAACTGTAAATACCAAGTTTGCATGACAGTCTATAATTACTGAAGATACTTGCAAATCTGTCGACACTGGGGATGCATTACCAAGCATATAACATGGACCGATTAAAATCTATAAACTGAAATTTTTATGCTTTGGTGAAACAACACTAAGAATGAATAACTGAGCTAGGATGGTAACTGAGACTATATCTGAGATTGTGGGAGGTATCATCTAACCGACGTTTCCCAATTTGAGATAATCGGAGTTAAACTTGTAACAGTTGGAAGGGTGTAAATACCATTCCACGGATACTAACGATGGCTGTGTAGACCCAATAAAGTTATATAATGTCCAAAGGGCTAAAGGTGTCAAGCTTAAACTGACTGGTGACCCTTGCGAGATAGTCAATCCTAATATGATGCGTGACTACCCATATACTACTCTGGCTTCGTAGTTTTGGAATATAGGGACTGCTACTAATGACTCTACCTATCTAACAGGGAAGAAGCCATCCCTACCCTCACTCGGTGCTAAATCCTAGTCTTAACTGAAAGACACTGAGATACTAGACTGTTATGAGTTTAACTAACTGGCATTTGACTATTCTGAAGTGCTCATAGTATATTCTGAAGATTATTCTATAATGTACTGAGACTAGACTATATAAACAACTATGGAATTCGGGTATTCAATACCCCCAGGACTTAAAGCAATTATAGTAAAATGAAACTAACACTTGGAGATTGAAACATGAAGGCTCTTAATAAATAAATCACTCTTGTAGGCATTTTATCAAACACTTGTAGTTCATGGTTTAAAACAATCATAGGAATGTAATGGAATTTGTAGGAATTACATGAATTCATCATAATAACATTAAATCATGGTTTAGTTCAGTAAATAATAATATTAAAATATGGAAGATTGAATAATAAAAATAATTTCATGGTAACATTGTATAAAATCAATAGTACATGGAGATTCATTGATGAAATCATAATTTAAAAGATGATAACTTGAAAAGATCACAATTTTATCATATAAAAAGGGTTGCTTGGACTCCATGGATAGAAGGGACCCATTGATGAATATCTAACATACCTGGGTTAATGAATCTGAAGAGATGAATGGAGAGTTCTTGAGGAATTGCCTTGAATTTTGAGAGCTAGGGTTTCTTATTCTTGAAAGAGGGAATTTTAATTTGAGAGATATTGAAGAATGAGTGATTATTTAGGTCAATTGGGCTAAATTTTATGTTTTACGATGAGTTTAGGTCTTAGGAAAATGATCCAAATGCCTTTAAATGGATTTAAAAAGTAAGCTAAAAACTGACCATCCAAATTTTTAGCATTGGCGCGATGCGCCACTATCACACCAAGCCACTGGAAAAGGGACAACTAGGACCTGGACAGATGGCACGATGCGCCACCATCACGGTAACCCTATGGTTTCCATTTTGTCCATCTCTGCAATGCGCCATGGTTGCCGAGGCCCACTAGAAATTGATAAATGGGAAATTGGCCTGCTCTGCGATGCATCATTATCGCGGAGTCACACTGGAAATTGACAATTGTCATTTGGACTGACTACGCAACATGCTGAGGGTTAAGATGATGTTTTACAACTAAAACATAAATTTTCCATACTATTTTACCTAATTATCGTATTTGGGCGAATTTTATATCGTTGGAAAGCTAATTTGATTTTCTATGCAATGGCAGGCTCTAAACTGAAAAATAATAAGAGTTTCACAAATTTCGTATACGAATAATCATGTATTAGGACTTAAATTATGCTAAGGAAATACGGGGTGTTACAATATCTCCCTCTTGGGATCATTCATCCCTAAATGAAACTGGTTAAGCATAGAAAATGGATGGACTGAACATAGACACTGAATATGCATGTCTAATACATGGAATACATGACTGAACTGATATAATGAATGCATGACTGGCATGAACATAATGTGCGACTGAAATGAGCATGACAAATAAAAGAAAATATTAAGAAGATTGGTACTTTTTGCTGATTCAAGATTCGCAGAGAAGAGATAAGGGTACTTGGTCCATATATCTTCCTCTTCTTCCCAAGTGGCTCCCTCAACAGACTGGTTACGCCAAAGAACATTGACTAGTGGAACTTCTTTTTTCCTTAGTCTACAAACTTGATGATCAAGAATTTTGACTAGGACTTCCTCACAGGAAAGAATATTCAGAAAATCTACACTTTCTAAGGGAAAAACTACAACTGGATCACCAATACATTTTTTCAACAATGAGACATGGATTACTGGGTGTACTAAGGCTAAATATGAAGGCAACTCAAGCCGGTAAGCTACCTTTCTGAAATCACTAAGAATTCTGAAGGGATCAACATATCGGGGACTAAGTTTCTCTTTCTTGCGGAATATCTTTACTCCCTTCATGGGAGAGATTTTTAAGTACACAAAGGCACCGACCTCAAACACGAGATCCTTTCTCCTCATATCTATATATGATTTCCATCGGCTTTGGACAACCCTAAGCCTTTCTCAGATCAACTGAACCTTTTCTAACGCATCAAACACCAAGTCAGGCCCTACTACTGTAGCCTCTCCTACTTCAAACCAACCAATTAGAGATCTACATCTCCTACCATAGAGAGCCACAGATGGAGCCATACGAATACTGGAATGATAACTGTTATTCTATGCAAATTCAATCAAAGGAAAATAGTTATCCCAAATACCATTGAAATCAACAACATATGCTCTCAGCATATCCTCCAGATTCTAAATGATCCTTCATGCTTGACCGTTTGTCTAAGGGTAGAAGGCTGTAATGAGGTGGAATTGGGTACCAAGACCTTTTTGGAATGCTTTCCAAAAGTGAAAGGTAAATTGAGTACCTCTATCTGAGATGACCTATAAAAGAACACTGTGCAACCTAAACAACTCTCTAATATAGATATTGGCATAGTCCTTGGCTGAATAAGAGGTCTGGACTGTAAAGAAGTGAGCTGATTTGGTCATTCTGTATACGATAACCCAAATAGAGTCATACTGATGAAGGGTATGAGGCAAACCTGTTACAATGTCTACGTTAACTTCATCCTATTTCCACATGGAAATACTGAACTCCTACATGGACCCACTAGTTTTCTAGTGCTCGATATTAACTTGCTGACATATAGAGCTCTTAGCTACTAACTCTACGATATCTCTCTTCATCCCACTCCACCAGTGGATCTCCCGCAAATCGTGGTACATCTTAGTGGCCCCTGGATGAATAGAGTAACGCGCCCCATGTGCTTCTGGAAGAATTTGTTGCCTCTAATCATCTACACCAGGCATGCACAATCTACCCTGACAACGAAAAAAATCATCTCCCCCTTGGAAGAGAACCTCCACCTTCTAATCTTTGAATGATTCTTTTAGCTTAACTAAATTGGGATCTCTATCCTGCTTTTCCTGTACCTCAGAGACTAGAGATGACTCTGAGCTACTCTGCACCTACACACTACCTTCTGCTAAATCAAGTAAATAGACACCTAGTTGGGAAAGCTGATGAACTTCCTTAGCTAACTTCTTCTTACTATCCTCAACATGAGCTAAACTACCCATAAACATGATGATACAGAACACTTACGTCATAATCTTTCAGTAACTCTAACAACCTTCTCTGAAGAAAATTCAAATCTTTCTAAGAGAACACATACTGAAGGCTTTTATGATTGGTGAACACATCTATATGCACCCCATATAAGTAATGCCTCCAAATATTTAAGTCAAATACTACTGCTGCTAGCTCAAGATTATGAGTCGGATAATTCTTCTCATGGGTTTTAAGCTATCTAGAGGCGTAAGCTATGACCTTAACTTTCTACATTAGGACACAATCCAAACCTACTCTGGATGCATCACAATACATAACAAAACCATCTGAACTATCTAGTAGAGTCAAGACTGGGTCTGAGGTGAGTCGAGTCTTTAACTTCTAAAATCTCTTCTCGCATAAATCACATAAGTTTTTTCTGATTTAATCTGGACATGGGGGATGAAATAGAAGAAAACCCTTCAACAAACCAACGGTAATAGCCAGCTAAACCCAAGAAAATCCTGATATCTAATAGAGAGATAGGTCTAGGCCAGTTTCTTACCGCTTCAGTCATTTGAGGATCAACTTTAATACCATCACCAGAATTAATATAACGAAGGAATGCTACTAATCTTAGCTATAATTCACACTTACTGAATTTAGCAAACAACTTATGAGCTCTAAGAGTCTGAAGTACTATGCTGAGATGGTCTACATGATCTCTTTCGCTACGAGAGTAGACAAAAATGTCATCAATGAAGACTGTGATGAAGATGTCCAAGAACTACTTAAACACTTGGTTCATCAAGTAAATGAAGGCTGCTGGGGCATTTGTAAGACCAAAGGACATGACTAGAAATTCGAAGTGACCATACCAAGTTAGAAAAGCTATTTTTGGAATGTTACGTTCTGTGACTCTAAGCTGATGATAGCCTGATCTGAGGTCTATCTTGGAAAAGTAACTGGAACCCTAAAGTGGGTCGAATAAGTCATTGATTCTAGGAAGTGAATATTTATTCTTGACTATGGCTTTGTTCAACTGACTGTTGTCTATGCATATTTTGAGAGAACCGTCTTTCTTATGCATGAATAGAACAGGTGTGCCTCACGAGGAGATGCTAGGTCTGATGAATCCCTTATCTAAGAGATCCCTCAACTATTCTTTTAGTTCTTTGAGTTCATCTAGAGCCATTTTGTATGGAGGAATAGATATAGGTTGAGTTTCTGGGAGAAGGTCTATTTTGAAGTCGATTTCCCTTTAAGTAGGAACTCTAGGAAGATCTTCATGAAATACGTGTGAGAATTCATTTACTACTGGGACTGACTTAAGGGTAGGAGTTTCTGAGTTAGATTCTTTGACTCATATAAGATGGTAAATACAACCCTTTGATATCAACTTTCAGGCTCTAAGGTAAAAAATGAAATGATCCCTAAGAGCTGTAGTACTACCACTCTATTCATGGATTGGTTCATTTGGAAACTTAAAAGGAACTATTCTATTTCTACAATCAACTACGGCATAGAATGAGTAGAGCCAGTCCATGCTGAGAATGATGTCAAATCTGTCATCTCTAACTCTATGAGATCAACTGAAGTAACTTTTTGAGATATTATGATCGAACAGTTCCTGTATACCTATCTGGATATTATGGAGATGCTAACTAGGGTAGACACTTAAAAGGGCTATACTAGATTTTTGGGACTAACTCCAAAATTGATAGCTGTATAAGGAGTTATAAAAGAAAGAGAAGCTCCAGGGTCTAGTAAAGCATAAACATGTAAGTGAAAGACGTGAAACATACCAGTAACTATGTTAGGAGAATTTTCCTAATCTTGTGGGACTAAAGAGTATGTAATATGTTCGGACGCTGACCACTGGTAGCACTGGAAGTGGCGCCCTGCTGAGTTGGGCGGCCGAATAAAACTGACGACTGTTGGGACTAGCCAATTGGCACACATCCCTACCTTTTTGAGCAACTACTCAACACTCTCGAATCCTATTTCTCGGTTTGCCATACCTGAAGCACATATCACTACTCATTCTACACTTACCCTGATGTTGTCTACGATAATTCTGACATAAAGGATTGGTATGAGCACCGCTAACACTGACCTGGGACTTAGAGCCTGGTTTCTTATCCTTATTACCATTTCTAAATTTAGGTACTAAGGCACTAGCTGAAGAAGATACTAGGGCTAAAGACCTTTCATGAAACAGAGGACGATTACAACCTTCTGACTTTGGCAAATTAAATTAAATTAAATCTACCTTTCCTATCCCTCTTATTTCCTCCTTCTCTTTCCTTAATCTTCTGCTCCTCTATCTATTGAGCATGAACCATCAGCCTAGACAAGTCCATCTTACTAATCAACATTATGGTCCTACACTACTTGACCACACTATCAGACACACTGGACACAAACTTACTCATCTTAGACCTATTTTAGCTAGCAAATGAGGAGCATACCTAGCTAACTGAGTAAAATTTAGGGAATACTCCCTCACACTCATGTTGTCTTACCTTAAAGTAATAAATTCTAACACCTTATCCTCCCTCAACTCTAATAGAAAGAATCAGTCCAAGAAAGCCGTGGAAAACTCTTACCATTCTATTTGCCCTGCATCAACACCTCTATCAACTTTCCACTGCTTAAACCAAGTATGGGCTATATCCTACAATTGATATGCAGCCAACTTGGCACTCTGACTAGACATCACCCCATAGCACCCTTTACCTTCTGAACCATATCTATGAATTCCTATGGATCCTTTTTAGACATGGATACCGTAAAGGATAGAGGATTCATCTGGGTGAAATCCAAAATTTTGGTTGTAGCAGTATTGGCCACTGGGTTGGCTAGATGGGCTGAGTTCCTGTTCTTCTTCTATTCTTCTTGTGAGGCATGTTCTATAAACGGAAGAAAGAAATGGATTAGACAGGGAGTTTAACTTGAGCTCATGCTCACTCGTACGATATGAATACTGAAAAAAGGTAAAGTTTTCCTAAATGCCTTGTGGCCTCTCATCCATAAGTATGGCATGCTACACACCCATGTAGTAGAATCTACTCGACACAACTTTTAAACTTCCTAGGACACGTTAAAATCTTAGGCTCCGATACCAAGTTTGTAATGACCCAAGACTACCCCCTAGTCGTCACACGGTGCTTAAAGTCCAGAGGGACCAAAATCTAACCCATGAGATGGTACTCACTGTGAGCACTAAGTATGATCATAAATATGGAAGAATATTAACATGCCATAAGATTTTAATAACTGAATTTAAAACTGGAATATGAGTCTATAAAAAAAACAGACTGAATATGTTAAAATAATGATAAACTGGATAACTAACTGTAATATCTTAATACTAAATAACTGACTCTAATGTCTAAAAAGCGTCTAAAACTAACTGACTGAATATGAGTTGATGGGATTAGCCCCAACTATCTCCAACTAACTACTAATTGAGATATGAAATAAAGTAAGCCTTTCTTCAAAGTATGAGGGCTCACCACTGCTACTGCTGAGGATCTGATAAGTCTAATCATGAGCTGGGAACTGAGCGTCAGAACCTATGATATAATATATCATAGCACAAAAAAAAGGGTATCTAATTAGTACTTTGAATGTAGTGGTGAGCTAAGTGGGGTAAGCTAATATGCATGGTTTCATGAATAGAACTAATAATAATAAATAACTAATTCTACATGTAAAACATAGAGTACTGAGTAGAGAACTTGAAATCTTTAGGTACTGAAAATATGGAGAAAACTCTAAATATCGAGTATGCATGACAGTCTATAATTACTGAAGATACGTGAAAATCTGTGGTCACTGGGGATGCATGAAAAAGTATATAACTTGTACTGATTAAAATCTATAAACTATAATCTATATGCTTTGGTCAAACAATACTAAGACTGGATAACTGAGCTGGGATGGTAACTGAGACTATATCTGAGACTATGGGAGGTACCATCTAACCAACATTCCACAATTTGAGCTAATTAGGGTCCAACCTGTAACCCTAGTTGGAAGGGTGTTAATATTATACCATAGGTACTAACGATGGTTGAGTGGATCCATAAAATTGATATACTGTACAAAGGAGTAAGGGTGTCAAGCCTGAACTGATGGGTGACCCCTGTAAGATAGTCAAGCCTAATCTAATGGGTGACTAATCATATCCTACACTGGCTACATAGTTCTTGAGTATAGGGACTGCTACTAACAACTCTGCCTATCTGGTGGGGAAGCCGCCATCCCTACACTCGCTAGGTGCTAAATCCTACTCCCAACTGAAAGACACTAAGATACTAGACTGTTTTGAGTTTAACTGACAGGTATTTGATTATTCTGAAGTGCTCATAGTATATTTTGAAGAATGATCTGTAATGTACTGACACTAGACTAAATAAATAGCTATGGATTTTGGGTATTCAATACCCACAGGACTTAAAAGTAAAATTACACTAACACTTGGAGATCGAAACATGAAGGGTCTTAATAATCAAATCACTCTTGTATATATTTTATCAAACACTTGTACTTCATGGTTTAAAAAAATCATAGAAATTCCATGAAATTCGTAGTAATAGCATAAATTCATCATAATAACATTAAGTAATGGTTTAATTCAGTAAATAATAATATTAAAACCTGGAAGATTGAATAATAACAATAATTTCATGGTAACATGGTATAAAATCAATAGTACATGGAGATTCATGGATGAAATCAAAATTTAAAACATGATAACTTGAATAGATCACAATTTTATAATTTAAATAAGGTTTCTTGGACTCCATGGATGAAAAGGATCCATGAATAAATATCTAACATACCTGGGTTAGTGGATATGAAGAGATGAATGGAGAGTTCTTGAGGAATTGCCTTGAATTTTAAGAGTTAGGGTTTCTTTTTCTTGAAAGAGGGGATTTTAATTCGAGAGCTATTGAACAATGAATGATTATTTAGGTTAATTGGGCTAAATTTTTTATTTTAGGACAAGTTTAGGGCTTAGAAAAAAATACCAAAATACCCTTAAATAAATTTAAAATGTTAGTTGAAAACTGACCATCCCAATTTTTGGCCTTAGCGTGATGTGCCACTATCGTACCATAGCACTGGAAAAGGGACAACTGGGACCTTAATAGACAGCGTGATACGCCACCATCGTGGTAAGCCTATGGATGCCATTTTCGCCATCTCTATGATGTGCCATAATCGCCGTGGCCTACTAGAAATTGACAAGTGGAAAATTGGCCTACTTCGTGATGCACCATTATTGTAGGGTGACAATAGAAATTGGCAATTGTCATTTGGGATGACTATGAGATGCACTGAGGGTTAAGATGATGATGTTTTACGACTGAAACTTAAATTCTCCATAACTTCTTACCCGATTATTGGATTTGGGCAAATTTTATATTGTTGGTAAGCTAATTCAATATTGTAGATAATAGGAGGCTCTAAAATGAAAAATAATGAGTTTTTCAAAAATTTCATATATGAATACTCATGTATTGGGACTTAAATTATGCTAGAAAAATATGGGGTGTTACACTTAGAGTCTATCATTTCTTGTATGACCTCATTTATGGCTTTTTATTTTTCTTTTGGTCCCAAAAGTACTTCTGACCCCTTTTCGGTGTATACTCCAATAGGTGATTCTATTATGGCTAGAAAAATTTATACGTGTTGTGCGGTGTCTATCTTCCGTAGGGAGACCTTGGTGGATTTGATAGAGCTAGATATGGTGGATTTTGATATTATCCTACAGATGGACTGGATTTATTCATTCTATGCGTATTTGAATTATAGGACTCGAAAGGTCAATTTCTAATTCCCGAATAAACCGATAATTAAATAGGAGAGAAGTTCTTTAGTCCCTAAAGGGTAGTTCATCTCTTATATTAAAGTTTATAAATTGATCTCAAAAGGGTGTCTGCACCATCTAGTTTGGGTTAAGGATTCTGAATCTAAAAGTCCTTAGATGGGTTAGGAGGTTTGTTAAGAATTTATCTTCTATTGCTGCTCCAATAACTATGTTGACCTAGATAAAGGATAAGTTTTTATGGTTTGATGCTTGCGAGGGTAGTTTTGAGAAGTTGAATAATAAGTTGATTTCTGCTAGTTTTAACCCCGCCAGAGGGTATTAATGGTTCTTTTGTTTTTTGTGATATATTCCATGTGGAACTAGGTTTTGTGTTGATACAACATGGTAAGGTTGGGGCCTATTCTTCTAGAAAGCTTAAGGTTCATGAAAGGAACTATCCTACTCATGATTTAGAGTTGACAGGTAAGGTTTTTTCTTTGAAGATTTGGCTTTATTATCTATATGGGGTGTATGTAGGTATCTATTCAGATCATAAGAGCTAGAAGTATGTGTTCACTCATAAGGAGTTGAATCTCAAGCAAAGGTGGCGGCTTTAATTTTGTAAGGATAATGATATGAGTCTTCACTATAACCTAGGTAAAGCTAATGCTATTGTTGATGTTCTTAGCAGGTTATCTTAGGGAGCTTATCACATGTTGTTGAGAAGAAATAATAATTAGTAAAGGACATTCACAGATTGGCTAACTTGGGAGTTGGTCTTTTGGACTCCAAAGATGGGGGAGTTATTGTTTAGGAAGTGGTCAAATCATATCTTGGTGTTGAGTTAATGGAGAATTAGGCTTTGGATCCCATTATTATGCAAATTAAGGATAATGTGGGTCAGCAAAAGGTTATGGCTTTCGTGATTATGGGAGATGTTATTCTGAGGCGCCAAGGTAGGTGGTTTGTTCCTAATGTTGATGGGCTACAGGAAAGAATTCTGACTAAGGCTCATAAGTCCTGATATATAGTTCATCCAGGTTCTAATAAGATGTACCATGATTTTAAAGAGATCTATTGGTAGAATAGTCTGAAAAAAGATAAAGAAAATTTTATTTCTAAGTGTATGGTTTGTCAACAAGTTCAGGTTAATACTTGAGGCCTGGTGGCATATCTCAAGAGATAGAGGTTACTATGTGGAAGTGAGAGATGATTAATATGAATTTCATTGAGGTTCTTCTGCAGTCTCATAATTAGTATAATTCTATTTGGGTCATTATGGATAGGATGACCAAGTCTACTCACTTTTTGCCTATAAGGACTAACTTCTCAAGAGAGGATTATGCAAAGTTGTTCATTCAAGAGATTGTGAAATGGCACGGTACACTGGTTTCAATTATTTCAGACAGAGATACTTAGTTTTCTTCTCATATTTGGCAATCGTTTATGAATGGTTTGGGTACTCAAGTGAACCTTTGAAATGCTTTCCACCCTTAAATGGATGGGTAAGTAAACCATACTATTCATACTTTAGAGGATATCCTAAGGGACCATGTGATTGATTTTAAGGGAAGTTGGGTTGACCAGTTACCTTTTATTGAGTTTGCATAGAATAATATTTATCATTAAAGTATTTAGGTGGCTCCTTTTGAGGCTCTTTATAGTAAGAGGTATAGGTATCTTATTGGATGGTTTGAGGTGGGTGAGACAAGGTTGTTTGGTTCTGACATGGTTCACAAAGCTATGTAAAAGGTGAAAGTAATTAGAGAAAGACTTAAGGCTACTCAAATTTGAAAAGTCTTATATGGATGTAAGGCGAATAGAATTCAAGTGTGAAGTAAATAATTGGGTATTCCTGAAGGTGTCTTTCATGGAAGACGTCATAAGATTTTGGAAAAATTTGAAGATCAGTCCTCATTATGTTGGTCTGCACCATAAGTTAACGAGACTTGGGAACATTGCATATGAGTTGGATTTGCCTGTGAGCTTGAGTTCCATTTATCCCATGTTTCATTTGTCCTTGCAAAAAAAGTGTGTGGGTGATCCTTCCTTGGTAGTATTTGTTGAGGATGTTAGTGTTGTGGATTTGTTATCTTATGAGGAGGTCCCAGTTGAGATATTTGATAGGCAAGTTCATAGATTTTAGAACAAGGGTATAGCTTTGGTGAAGGTCCTTTGGAGAAACCAAAAGTTAGAAGAGGCTACATGGGAAACTGAGGAAGACATGAAGGCTAAATATCCATTCTTGTTTCCCGAGTTTGATGAAAGTCCTTAAGTTATGAGTTTCATTTCCTCTAGTTAGTTTTTGAGTTTGTCATATGATTCTGGTGTATTCTTTCTATTCTCATTCTAAAAGTGTCTTAACTCATCATTCAAGGACAAATGATCCTAAGGGAGAAGGGGTAATGTAAGAACCTTAAAATTTTGATAAATTATTTTTGACCTTCCCGTGTTTGTAATATAAATTTTTTACCTGATTATATTTAGGAATGTTAAATCATGTTCGGAGAAAGTTTTGGTATTTTTGGAAGGGGTTTGGGGTCATTTTGGTACCCTGAGGTACTGAGAGTCCGTAATATCATAATGTCACAAAGGTTGCCCTCCTTGATATTAGCGAGGCTCGGAGGTTAACCTCCTCAATATTGGCGTGCCAAACCAAGGTAAAAATTTTATTCAATTTTGTTTTCATACAATTGGGATGAGGGACTTTTGGTCTTTTTACCACTTGTATGATATTTAAACGTAAAATAGTTTTATTCTCATCAGTTTTCAAATATCAAATCTCTCTATTTCACTCTTAAACACAAAACCCAAGAATATTCAAGGGTTTTACTATGTAATTATCATTCAGGCTCTAAAATCCAAATTGACTTTGCATTCATATATGTTTCCGCCATGTATCTCTTCACCAAACTTTAGTTATACATTGTTGTATAAATTTAATGGTTTTCTATATGATTTATGTTGTGGTTTTCGAAATTGGGTTAAGGGGTTTTGGTTTTTAATGGTTGGATTACTTGTCCAATGTTTTTAATTTATTATCCATGATTTGCATTAATGTTTTTAAGATTGAATTGGTATATTATTTGAATGGTTGTAATGGGGAACACGGGTTTCCCCAAATTAAATAAATTTTGGCTTTGAATTGCTTGGAGATAAATCCACTTTGTTAAATTTGATTTTTATTATAGAAAATTACATGGTTTAACTTTCTTTTGAACTCAATGCATTGCATTAATGGATAAATGGTTATTTAAATGGATTTGGATGGCCTTGGTGTCCATGGATTGGATTTTAATGCAACTTGGGGAGTCAATATGGTTGTGTGAATTAATTTGGCATGTGTGATTTATCTTGCAGGCATATTAGTATGATGATACAAAATGGTTAATTCCTTAATGAATGACTACCAAGTTAATGGTTGAAATTATGAGCTAAATGGCTTTAATTCAGGCTTAAATAGATTGTGTAGCTTGCTGTGAAGGTAGAGGTCCTAGAGGGACTAATGCTGGAAACCACATTTGCCGTCATGGGGGTCTTTATGACCATTCATAGGTCACACATTACATATATATATATATATATATATTATTGGAATTATTGTAGCCTCAGTAGCTTTAGCCCTTCCTCAGCATTTCTTAGATCGTACAACTAATATGCATTGGGACCCTTTCAGTAAGTAGAGATTAACCTATATCACTTGTGTGTGCCCTTAGAACTATTAGAGTTACATAGTCTAGGTTAATAGTTTAAATATCATCTTTAAACATGTTTAAACCTGTACCCTATCCCGATATCCTATATATGAATATATAAATGTGTGCATTATGGGTTTGACTGATTTTTGGACAAGGCATTATGATATCACTTTTCCTGTGTCACATGCCTGTGGTTATCCTACTGACCGTCCTAGGATTCTATATTGTTTCATAATTAAGGTTTTGAAAAACACTTCTTTTAGCCCTATGTAGCGTTAGGTGAATTAGTACGTTTATCGAGTAGCTGTGAAGTGGTGATCCTCCATCCTTTGAAAGGCATTATCATTTCAATATTCTTTTATTTTGACTTAGTACTTTTGGATTCATTTGGTCATGGTCGGGTCATGTCCTGACCTATTTGGTAGTCTAGTTTTAGAGGCTATTATGTATAGATGTGGGTTGGTTTTCTATTATTTTGACTCTTAGTTTCATTGAGTCATTTGGTCATCTTCTTATTTTTGTTCATTTGGCTTCTGCATTGCTATTACTATTATTATTATTATTATTATCTTAAGGTTGGGTTAATAGGTGGTCTCTGGTCCATGGTGGGCTTGAGATACCCGTCACAACCAGGCCATGGTTTGGATCATCCATTATGTGGTGTTGATAGCCTTATACACGGGTGAACAATTAAATCATGGTGATGAAAAAGTGTGTTGGTGTACCATTTTTGTATTGTGATATATTCATACTTCATTAGAACTTGAAACATGTCAAAATTAATGAATGGCTAAAAATAATAAGTGGATATTGGCTCATATGGTTATGGAAATATATTATTGTGGTTGGTTGTGAAAATACATCATGAGTATGTCATAAAATACTCATTGAGATTTATTGTGAGCATTAAATCCTCATATCATACTCATTCACGAAACAATGGTACCACTGTGGAAATACTGAAAAATATTGAGAACACTTTTTTATAAAACCCTCCATGGAGGATGTGTCGGGGAAGAGATATTATGACATTTTATAAAATCCTTCCTGTGGTATGTCCTTGGGAGGATATATACTATATGGATTATATACGGGTTGATGAACCCCTATGGATTGTATGTTGGGAAGCTTAAGCTTTATAGTTATATATGGAGACAGTGCGATGGTCTCGGAGGTTATGAGTCAACCTCATGCATTAACATCATCATCATCATTATCATCATCACTCATTAGTATTCAAGTCGTTATGATTTTGAAGTTATTGTATTTCTATTTTAGATTGTCACTTACCTAATTTCTATATCTCTTTACTTGTAATTGATAATCTTGTATACATTGTCCTCCTTTGTTCTAATTGTCTGTGATATAATGTATAATATGGTGTCCATCTGGTGTCGTTGCATTATATGTGATATATTAGAACTATTAGTGCAAGTGGTGTGGGCTACCATTGTGGGATATTTTCTAATTACACTTGATGTGCCCTTAGTGTGTATTTTGTAAGTTTAATTTTCTACTTTGCTCGGTTGGCCTATTGTATCCACTAAGTACAAGTGGACTGTACTCATTACTATCATAACCTTTTGATGTAGATACAGGTTTGGTTGTACCCCACAATACTTGATTTAGGTGGTATTTAGAGCTTTTAAGGTAGCGGGTGATTTTGAGGTGACCGAATGTCTTCTCCTACCTTTCTATATTGGCTATGTCTTTACTTTCATTTCAGAGATAGAGTTTCTTTTGTATTTTAGACATCTTATGTATTTTATTTGGATTCGAGTTGTATTAAATATGTTCTTACATTTTTGATACTAGGTTTTGGGGAGTTATTGTATTATTGTTGGAGATGGTTCTTTTCATATTTATTATACTTGCATGGTTCGACTTCGTTCCAAAAAAATTTTCTTAGGATTTAAGTATCATTTCCCTTTTGTACCAGTTTGCCTGATAGGCTTACTTGTCAAGGTTCATCATGACAAGTGTCATCTGACCCTTTGCATTTTGGGTCATGAAAAATTAGTATAAGAGCAACCATGTTTCATTGGTCTCAATGGTGTAATAATGGGATGTCTAATAGATATCACAGATTGGTATATAGACATCCATATCTATCTTTAAGAGGCTATATGATATCTTTAGGAAACTTCTCTCATTTTATCCCTTATTATGTGAATTTCTTTTTTTACCTTGTTATCTAAGTTGTATTTCAGTTTTTCTACTAAGATAGTATTGACTTGGTCCTACGATAGTAGAGATTGTAGATCCTTCATCCAGAAGGCGATCCTCAATTTGTGGATGTACTTGAAGGAGTGGATGGACCCATTGATCAGCCTCATCTAGGAGGAGTGCCAGGGGACTCTCCTTCATCCTCATATTGAGCATGTTGAAGGTATAGGTTCTACTTCAGTTCAACTGAGTTCTTCTTCCCAAATCTTGGATTGGTTGTTTGTGTATTTGCTGACCTATTTAGAAGTTTGTCCTTTTCTTATGCTAGGTGTTCCTCTAGTTTTGGGTGTGGATCCTCTAGTTACACTTGCTTTAATTTTGGGTACTCCTTAAACCTCGAGTACTATTCCACTATTAATGCCAATATCTTAGTATATTGCTTCGAGATCAGGAGTTCAGTCTTTATCTATATTACCTCCCTAAATGGGATCTCAGCCTGCAAGATTTACTATGTCTCCTCTTTCTGGGAGTACTGTTATGTCTTCTGAGAATCAGGGGAGGTTTGGGGGATTTACTCATTTAGGTCCTCCTAGATTCAGTGGTGTTGTGCATGAGGATGCCTATGATTTCCTAATTGATTATTGAGAGAATTTGCATAATTTGGGTTTACTTAAGTTGTGTGGGGTTGCTTATGCTACTTATCAATTGAGAGATACTGCTAAAGATTTATTGAGGTAGCTTATTGGATGTAGACCTTTTTATTCTCCTCAGATGATGTGGGATCAGTTTGCCGATCCTTTTTTGGTCAGATTTGTGCCTTACAGTCAGAGGGATCAGATAAGAGATGAGTTTTATCACTTGGAAAAAGGCTTCTTGGATGTTATAGAGTATGAGATACACTTTCATGCCTTGTCTATATATTCTTATGCTAGCATTTCCAGCGAGTTTGAAAAGATTCAAAAGTTTGTGAAAGGTTTTGATGTCTCTCTTCAGTTGGATATGTCTCAGATGGTTGTACTTGCAGAATCCTTTCAGATTATATTATATCATAGTAAGATGACTAAGGGTATTCTTCGAGCATCTCAGGGTGGTATCAAGAAGGTGCACCGTTGTGGTGTGTTTAGAGGTCACACTTCTTGTGGTAGATATTTTTTAGGTTTTCTAGATATCAGGGTAGGCCAATACAGGTAGCATTAGAGAGTTTGGGTGGTTAGTCTTCTAGTCCAGCTAGTCAGGGTGGCTATCTAGGCCCAATCATGCTTTTTCCTGTTGAGTCAGGCTATAGATGTTTCTTTGTGTGTGATGAGATTGGCCATGTGGCCAACTATTATCCCCTTCGTGTGATTAGATAAACTTCTATTTCAGCTGTGAGAGTTAGGGGTTCTACTATAGGTTAGAAGGGCTGAGGTAGTGGAGCCTATTGTGATGGTCATGGGGATACTCAGACGGTTAGTAGGAGTGGATAGTGCTATACTATACTCGCAAGACCTGAGGCATAAGCTTCAGATGCCGTGATCTTAAGTATCGTCCTCATTTGTTTCAGATCTACACTTGTTTCTTTTATCCTGGGTCGACTTTTTCCTATGTGTCTGCATATTTTAGTTCGAGTTTTGATTCTTTTAGTCAGACTCTTTCCATGCCTATCGTGTATCTACAGGTGGTGGATCAGGTCTACTAATCTTGTGCTGTGACTTTTTCTCGGCATAAGACTTGAATAGATTTGTATATCTTAGATATGGTTGATTTCGATGTTATTTTGGGAATGGATTGGTTGGGTCCTTATCATGCTATCCTAGATTGTTATACTAAGACCATGACTTTAGCTTCACTGGGTGTACTGTGGATAGCTTGGAAGGATGCACTTCATTTATGTCCTAAGAGGATCATATCTTATGTTCAAGCTCGTAGACTGGTTCAGATGGGATGTTTATCATACTTGGCTTATATTCATGATACTAGTATTGTTTCACTTTCTTATTTGGATTCATTTTGTGTTGTCCATGATTTCATAGTTGTATCCCTATGAATTTACTTGGTATGCCTCTGGATCGTAATATTGATTTTACTATTGGTGTTGAGTCGGACACCAAGCCCATTTCCATTCCTTTTTATAGGGTAGCCCCAACCGAGTTGAATGAATTGAAGGATTAGTTGCATGAGCTATAGGATAAGGGATTTATCCATCCTAGTGTATCACCTTGGGGTGTGCCATCCTTGTTTTTGAATAATAAGGATCGGTATATTCTTATGTTGTTACGCCTAAGTGCCTACCCCAATGTATGTGGTCGCACTAAGTAATATAGTGGCCTTTTACAAGCCAAGTATCGATCCCTTAGAGACTTGTGTTAACAACTATCCAAGATTATTTCAAGATTATGATTATACAACTGATACGTAACCAAAGATTGTTTGAAAGTTACTACTTCAGTAAAATAAACAATTCAGTAAATTAATGGTTTGAACAATCAATTAGGACAATCATAGGGTTCAGGAAATGCAAACAATCATACTACATTATAGAACATTGTTGGTTACATTATTTATCTTAGTTTTTAGTTCATGGGGTCTTTATTATGACTACGACCTTCCGATCCTGTGGTCAATTATCTAACTTAGCTCCACAACTTCATCGTTGAGCGGGTATGGGAAAACTAAGTTACACATATTCATATTTCATCTCGTAATTGAACCAAATAGGGAACTTAGGTATATTCCTATCCTAAATGCAATTTATAACTTCATTCAATTAGAAAATTAGAATTATATTCTATCTATCCCACGTTCTATCCTCTTGTTCCTCCTACTGGGTTCACAAGATGATTATCCATGTACTAAGGGTCGTGAATCCATAAAATATTATCAACAAGGATCAATAAATAACCAATAGTGATGAATAGCTAAAACTAAGTCAATTCATAACAACAATACTCATGTTCTTGGCCTTAACCCCCAAAAAAGGTATTTAGTCGATCATGGACATAACTTTAATCAGAATGAGAGAATACATGTTGAAACCCATAAAAAAGAAAAAGTAATGCAATAAAATCCCTAATTGAAGTGTTCTCCAGCCTCCCTTAAAGTTCCAAGGTCGTCCAAGGTGTGAAACATAACAAGTATCCTATTTATACTTGGACAAAAGCTGCCGATTTTGACTTAGGGCCGTGCCACGCCCTTATCATGGAGACTAGTGTCTGAGTAACACCCTAATCTCGGTAATATTCTGAAGTTTTTCGTTTAGGGTGCTCCCAAGTCTGTGGCACGACCATAACACGCTGCCCAAGGTCCGTGGCTTGATAATGACTCCCAAACATCGATTTTGGTCATGTCTTGTCCCAAATGTTTGTCCATCCTTTCCAAGACTTTTGGTGATATTTATTCTTAATTTAAAGATTTTTATAATTAACATATCACAATTATCAACTCACCAAGAATACAATAGTTTAAACACCATGATTTAGAGCTCAAAACAACTTACAATCCAAGACGATGAACTAGTAACTTAATCTAAGAGTAATGGTTTTGTCATTTTGATCTTTAACATAGTGTTTTGTCTCTTGGATTGTTTAAATTGACCCTTAAACACTATAAAAAAGTTATTCCACACAAACAATCATAACCTTAATAACTCATTACATATACTAGAATACATCGAGATCAAGTAAAACAACATATAGCTCAAACTAGTAACACTAGTTTCATGTCTAAACTCTAAGTGACCAAATTTATTATAACCTTTTTTAAACACACCTTAATCATTATAATAAAGTAATTTAACACTTAGAATCTCAACTATACAAATATTTACTCATTAAGAACAAAATAAATCCTCAAAACTATGTTAAATAAGCCTAGATAACAACACTAAGGTGCATAAATCCACTTCAGATCATCACCCTACACTTAAAAGCCTTGTTCGTCATCGAACAACTCTTCACACTAAGCATCTTAATCATAGAAGACTCCAAAATTCAATAAAAATCAGGACACTCAAGCTATCACTACAATGACTACCCATAATATAAGTTTTTACCCTGAGCATCTTATACACAAAATTGAAAGCTCGAGGATTCTACTCCAAAACACCCCCGCCTTAAGAATTGACTCACCAAGTTGGAAAACTCATGCATATTGCTTAATAATAGAGACCATGCAATTCACTCAACTATCATTAAACTTGTTCACTCACAACTGAGAGTTACCCATACTCATTCACATAGATTCAATTATTACGAGAACATGTATAAGAATTAACTTATGCTTACTCTCACAAAGAATTCACAAGTTACACATGGTGAACCATAGTATTTCCCTTTGTGTATTGCTCTTAAATATTAGAATATTAGAACTTAGGATCACGTAGATCTTTAAGGGTTGGAATGTAGGCTAAGGGATGAGTAGGAACTATTTGACTAAAAGTAGTGACTGACTTCCCTAAGAGCTTTAATACATCATATGTACATTAAGATCAATCTATTAACAAACAATTATCTACCTCATCTACCTTCACACATATCTTTTGTTTTTCCCCATATCATTTAGCTAGTTCACATACAATATAGTGGGAGTATTTTCCATTCACATCTTATTCAATTTTGAATACTTTTGTTTCTTTTTATCACACAACTCCCAATCACAACAAATCAATTTACCACACCAATAGTTACTTATTATGGTGTCACTCCCACCAATTTTAACTTGGTTTTCACTTTTATTAACTCATTAAGTTTTTAATAAAGAAATTAGTATCTTTGGTTCAATTAAAGTCAAACAATGAAGGGAGATAAAATACATATGAGGCTATGAAAGAGTAGGCTAGAGTCCAAGAGAGGCAAACTAGGATTATGCACAAGGGTAGATAAAAGGAGTATATACATGTGTAATGCCCCGAGTCTGTACTCCAGATGCCACATGGTGTTTACGACCCTGAAGGAACACAATCTAACCCATGGCTAGTACTTGCTGTGATAAATGAATAAAAAACTGAAATAAAGCAGAAGTTAGACTGAATTGCCATATGGTTCCTATTATTAATACTGATGAATATAATAATTGAATAAGAACATCTGGAAAACAGAATATTGTCTAAACTACTCTTGTCTGAAAAGCCTCTAACTGAACTTTATGAAAGGAGATTTGATGGGACAAGCCCCCAACTAATTCCTACTATAGAAAAACTGAAGCTATTGAAATACTGAAATAAAAGCATATCCTTGATATATGAGGACTCATTACTGAATCTACTCCTGCTATATGAATCTTTCTGTGTGTGGTCAGGAACTTGAGCACCCGAATCTATGATATGAGACATCATAGTGCAAAAAAAAAGTATGTGTCAGCACATGGAATGTACTAGTATGCTAAATAAGGTAAGGCTGAATGCAGGGGTTCATATACATAAATAGTAACTAACTGAATAATATAGAGTAACTTAATATGAGAGTACATGGATAACTAAAACTACTGTAAATAATGAGTATGCAATACTGTGCATATATGTGTATACTATATCTAAGCTTTTACTGAAGCTGAGTACTGAGTTCAGATAACTGAATATCTGATATCTGAAATTACTATAAACTGAATTACTAATAACTGATTGAATGTGTCTGACAGTCCTGATTTTGTAGAACTGAACGGAGTTCTGGACTGAGATTGAACCTGAAACTGTGGGAGGTAATCATCTAGTTGGCATGCCCCTCTCTGACTGGATTGGGGTCTAACCTGTAACCCAAGATGGAAGGGTGTCAGTACTGTGCCATGGTTAAAGAGAAGCTTAAGAGTCACCCTCATCTTGCAGGTGCCCTCAATAAGAATGGTGGTACCTTCAACTGGCAGGTAAGACACCTCATCAACCCTTAACTGGCAGGTTGATGTCTCAACCTACACTGGCTATATAGTTCTGGAATGCAAGGTCTGCTTTTAAGGATCGACCTTCTACTGGTACGTGAGCTCCCATCATTGGGTTAACTAAGTGCTGAATCCAACTCCCAACAGAATAGACACCGAACTGATCACTAACTGTACTACGCTGGACTGAACTTTTATTGATCGTGTTAACTGACTGAACTGGACTGAGGTTACTAAGTTTTGTAATCGATGAGTACTATATTTCATGACATTACTGAGACTATTCTGTAACTACTGTAGCTCTAGGTAAACAACTAGATTTTTGGGTATTGAATACCCCCAGGACTCAATAACGTTGAAAGTAAAGCATAGCATGATCTTGAAAAGCATAACAATAGATACTTGTTAACAATAAATTTAACTAGGTATTTTTTCAAACACTTGGTATGCATGGGTTGGTACATGAATGGGACCATATTATAACATGTCATGATAGAACTATCCAATTCACATGAGCATTTTATCAAACACTTGGGGAGAATTATTATTTCACATAGGAATAAATATATAATAATATAATGGCTACTACATTAAACTTGTAGTTCAAGAGTTCAACATGAAGATCACATAAATTAACCTACAAACTATCCAGTTTTCATGAAACTTGTAACTAATCATGGAATTAAACCCCAAACCACATCATAAACATGAGTACACTTTAGTTCAAATATGTAAATAATTAATCAATAAGCTTGTGGTTTTAAAAAGGGTTCTTGGACTTCATGGGTTAAAAGAACCCTTGAATGAATTCCTAACATACCTGAGAAGATGAGTTCTTAAAGGTTCTTGAAAGGTTTCTTGAGATTTGTTCTTGATTTCTTGAAAACTAGGGTTTTGCCCTATTTGAGAGAGAGTAACTTAATCTTGAGAGAAAGTGAGTGAATAATGAAATAATGAGTAATTAGTGATCTTTTAGGTCTTAATTTCGTGTTTAGGACTGATTAGGCCACTGGAAAAATAACAAATTACCCTTGGAAAGTTATTAAAATTCATCACAAAAAATCTCGATTTTAGACTTCACCACGATGCGGTAGTATCGCAGTGAGCCACTGGAATTAGGTAGACACTGTTCATAAAAGGGACGAGCGTGAAATTTACCCTTGGTGCTACACGCCATGATCATTGAGTCACACTTGAAAGTGACCACTGGGAAACTAGGAATTGGTGCGACGCGATGGAATCGGTTGCCTCACTAGAATTGACAAGTTAAAACTAGGCACGATATGGGCTTATCGCGATGGAACACTAGAAATTTAAAATTGCCAACTGGCCTGGCTCTACGACGCGGTGATGCCCACTTTAGCATACTACTTTACAAAAACTTCTATAACTCTTCACCCGGGTATTGGATTCGGGCGAATTTTATATCGTTGGAAAGCTGACTGAATTTCCTATGCAATGAAAGGTCTTTAACTAAAGAAGTCTAAGTACTTTAAAATTTTTATATAGGAATATTAATATATTAAGAGTTAAACTGAGCTATAGAGATAAGGGGTATTACATTATCTCCCCCTTGAGAACATTCGTTCTCAAATAAGACTGATTATGATGGGAAGTACTGATAGACTGAGTTTACATACTAAACATATAGGAATAAAGCATGGAATACATGACTGATACTACTAATAAACTGTGTTTCCAAACTGAACATGAATATCTGATGCATGAGTACATGGCTGAATTGATTCATGAATGCATGATTGTCGCGAAGATGATATTAAATGGTAATGAATACCAAATTTGTAAATGTAACTAAAAATGGAATTGAGTATATCTAAGGAAAACTATTACCTTAAAGATGAATCTGAGTTTATGGAGAAGAGGTGAGGATACTTTGTCCGCATATCTACTTTCACTTCCTAAGTAGCTCCCTCAATGGACAGATTTCGCCAAAGAACTTTAACCAAGAGAACTTCATTGTTCCTCAGTCTGTGAATCTACCAATCGAGGATTTAGACTGGAATCTCTTCTAAAGAGAGATCATTTTGGATATCTATGCCCTCTAATGGGACTACAACTGTAGGGTGACTAATGAATTTCTTTAGACAGAAGACATAGAATACTCGATGTACAAAAGCTAGATTTGAAGCCAACTTAAGCTCATAAGCTACCTTTCCAAAACGGCTAAGAGTTCTATAAGGACCGACATATCAAGGACTAAGCTTTCCCTTGCATAACCTCTTCACCCTCTTCATGGGAGAGATTTTCGCGAACACAAAATCGCCAATTTAAAACCTAAAACCCTTTCTCCTCACATCTGCTTACAATTTTTGTCAGCTCTGGGCTGCATTAAGCTTTTCTCTGATCAACTGAGCCTTCTCTAAGGCATCAAATAAAAATTTAGGCCCTTCAAGTGCGGCCTCACCTATCTCAAACTAACCAATTTTATAGCTACATCTCCTACCATAATGAGCCTCAAATAGAGCCATCTGAATACTAGAATAATAACTGTTATTATATGAGAATTAGACCAAAGGTAAGTAGTCATCCCAACTACCTTTAAAATAAACTATGCATACCCTTAACATATCTTCTAAAGTCTGAATGGTCCTTTCTACTTGACCATCCTTCTGAGGGTCGAAAGCTGTAATAAGGTGAACTTGGATACCAAAACCCTTTTGGAATGCTTTCCAGAAGTGATAGGTTAACTAGGTACGTCTATCTTAGATGATGGATACTAGGACTCTGTGTAACTTGCCAAACTCTCTGATATAGAGTTTGGCATAGTCCTCGATTAAAAAGGATATATGGACTGGCTTGAAATGAGCTGATTTGGTCATCCTGTCTACGATGACCCAAATCGAATCATGTTGACGATGAGTACGAGGCAAACCTTCCACAAAGTCTATGTTCACTTATTTTAATTTCTATGTGGGATTAGTAAACTCCTGTATGAACCCACTAGGCTTCTGGTGCTCAATCTTAACCTGCTAACACGTAGAGCACTTAGCTATAAAATCTGTAATATCTCTCTTTATCCCACTCCACCAAGAGATCTCCCACAAATCATGGTACATTTTAATGGCCCCTGAATAAATTGAGTAACGTGCACCATACGCTTCTGCAAGAATTTGCTACCTTAAGTCGTCTATAACTGGCACACACAGTTTACCCTAGCAAAGCAACATACCATCTCCTCCTTGGGAGAAAACCTCTACTTTCTGATCTCTGACTAACTCTTTCAACATAACAAGACTGGGATCTCTATCCTGATTTTTCTTCACTTCGGAAACTAGAGATGATTTTGAATTATTCTGAACCCACACACTACCTTCTACTGAATCGACTAAGAGGACACCTAGTCGGGTAAGCTAATGAACTTCCTGAACTAACTTCTTCTTGCCATTCTCCATATGAGAAATACTACCCATAGAAAACCTACTGAGAGCATTTTCCACTACATTGTCCTTGCCTAGATGATACAGAACACTCATAGCATAATCTTCAACAACTCTAACTACCTTCTGTGATGTAACTTTAAATCTTTCTGAGATAACACATACTACAAGCTTTCGTGATATGTGAACATATCAACGTGCACCCTGTACAAATAGTGCCTCCAAATCCTTAAGGCAAACACTTAAACTGCTAATTCAAGATCATGAGTGTAACGCCTCGAGCCTGGTGCTCAAAATGCTATACGGTGCTCATGACCTCAAAGGACCACAAGCATGACAGATATTTGTGCCTGTATACTGCATAATATGACATAATAATGCAGAAACATACACTAAAAGGCCATAAGGTTCAATACTGAACATGATCTGAATAATATAATATTTGCTCGAGATAATAGAATACCCAAAACAAAACTGAACATACTGAAGTATGAAACATAATAGTATAGAAAACCACTAACTAAATTAACTGTCTGTGTAAGGAGTTGATGGGACATGTCCCCAACTAACTCCAACTAATAAACTAATTAATGCGATAATAGGGAAATAATAATTTCCTCAAAAGATGAGGACTCACTTCTAACTTTATCTGTGGATATCTAGAATCTACTGTTGCTCTGAAGCTCGTGTCTCTGAACCTATGGTATAAGACACTATAGTGAAAATGCGTCAGTACTTTGAATGTACAGGTATGTATGTGAGGTAGGCTGAATGTATTAGGTTCATATGCATGAACAATAATAATAACTGACTAATTATAATGAGTGTGAGAATATATGCATGAAACATAATAACTGACACTAATACTATAATAACATGATTACTGAATCTGAATATAACAGATAACATGAGTGACTGTATCTGAAAGTCCTAAATTTGATGGAACTATCTGAGTTCCGCATTGTATCAGAGTTTACTGTATCTGACAATCCGAAAATTTGAAGAACTATCTGAGTTCTATTACTGAGACTGATTGACTATGTTTGATAGTCCTGATTTTGTAACATAAAATTATGGGAAGTAGTTATCTAACCTATAGACCCCTAATATGCCATTATGGTTGAGTTGGGTTCCAATCTATTACCCCAATTAGAAAGGGTGTTAATACCGTGGCACTAGTAAGGACAAGCTGTGGGCGACCCTCATCTGATAGTGTCCCTTATCAACCCTCATCGGACAGTTTTGATGTCTCAACCTAAGTTGGCTACGTAGTTCTGGAAGATAAAGATGACTTGTAAGAATCACAGCCTTATCTGATAGTATGTGTTCCCATCTTTGGGTTAACTCGTTGCTAATTTCTACTCCTATCTGAATAGACACTGAACATGATTTAATTAAAGTGAACATGGGCTGAATTATTAAATTCCATTAATTGACGAAATATTACTAATATCTGACAACTGACTGAGGTCATGAGATCATTGAGATTTCCTGAGTCGTAAGATTGTCTGAAGTCTAAAGATCATAGCTTGACTGAGAGTATCGTGAAAACTTGACATGACTCTAAGAACACAACTAATGTTTCAGGTACGAGTACCCCCAGGACTCGATGGAAGGAAAACTGACCAAGCATAACTTACTTGAACATATAACTAACATCATAATCCATAATATATTTATAGAAGCATTTCATAAAAACATTTGATAGGCATAGCTTGTACATACATGGGGATTTCATGGTATCATGCTAGTTTGGCACTTTTCCTTCATCTAGGCATTTAATCAAACATATTATAGGCATGGTACATGTAAACATCATTGTACAATAATTAAACATCATGGTCACATTCTAATTTTATCATTCAATGGTTTAGTCATAGGTTTGCATGAATTTATATCTATAATAATTAAACCCATATAGAAATTATCACCCAACATAGAGTAGAGTTTAATTTCTCATTTATCAATATGAATAAGAACAACCCAATCATGAAATCATAAACAAAATCTATAAATTGAAGTTTGAAAAGGGATTCTTGGACTTCATAGAAGAAAGGAGTCCATGAATGAATACTATGCATACCTTAGTTCGTGATTTCATGAATATTAACAGAGAAAGTTTCTTGGAATTGGATCTTTTATGAAAACTCTAGCTTGTTCTTGAGAGGCTTTTGAGAGAAGAGAGTGTATTTTATGTAAAAAGTGGTTGAATCACGTCTTAAAAGGCTTAAATAGGGGTGGGAAGTTGATCTTTTTTTACCCAGGACACGTCATGTAATTTTAGTAAAAATTTCCTGAATTAAACCCCGGGCACGACGCGAAGCCATCGCATTGCCCCTTCTGTTGCGACTTGGAATTTTGGCGCAACTCGGAGGAAATCGCGCAAAGACACTGGAAAAAGACAATTCTGAATTTGGGCCCTGGCACGATGTGCCATAATTGTGAACCCATACTAAAATTTGCAAAATGCCATTTCCTTTTGTGGTGTGGTGCGCGACTAACTAATATGGCCCTGTGTGGCCATAGGAACTTAAAATAGTCGTAACTTCTGACCCGGTTATTGGATTTGGGTAATTTTTATATCGATGGAAAACTTAATGAATTTTCCATTTGAAAAAAGTGGAAATCTTGAAAATTCTTCAAGGAATAACCATCATTCAATTTAAAAGCTAATACTAGACTTTCTAGAGATTAAATTAGCTAGGAAAAGTAAGGGGTATTACAATGAGTCGGGTAATTCTTCTCATAGGGCTTAAACTGTCTAGAGCCATAGGCTACAAATTTACCTCTCTGCACGAGGACACAACCCAATCCTACTCTGGATGCATCAACAGATAGAACAAACCCATCTGAACCATCTGGTAATGTTAAAACTAGGGTTGTAGTGAGTTGAATCTTTAACTCCTGAAAACCCTTCTCAAAAGAATTTGACTACTGAAACTTAGCATATTTTGAGTCAATCTAGACATAGGGGATTGATAGATGAAAATCTTTCAACAAACCAACGGTAATATCTAGTTAAACCCAAAAAACTCCTAATATCTTATGGTGAAATGGGTCTAGGCCAGTTTCTCACCGCTTTGGTCTTTTAAGGATAAACTCTAATTCCACCACCTAAAATAATATGACCAAGGAATTCTACTTACCTTAGCCAAAATTTGCACTTACGGAATTTGGTGAACACTTGATGGGCTCTGAGAGTCTGAAGTACGATTTTGAGGTGATCTGCGTGATCATTCTTGCTACAAGAATAGACAAGAATATCATTGATGAAGACTATAATGAACATGTCCAAGTACTACTTAAACACGCGATTCATTAAGTCTATAAAAGTTGTTGGGGAATTAGTAAAACCAAAGGACATGACTAGAAATTTGAAGTTACCATATCGGGTTCCGAAAGATGTTTTTAGAATGTCACATTCTCTGACTCTAAGCTGATGATAGACTGATCTAAGGTTTCTATTAGAAAAGTAACTTGAACCCTGAAGTTTGTCAAACAAGTCATTAATTCTGGGAAGTAGGTATTTGTTCTTAACTGTAACTTTGTTCAACTGATGATAGTCTATACACATCCTGAGTGAACCATCTTTCTTACACATGAATAAGACTGGGGCACCTCAGGGGGAAACGCTGGGTTTGATGAACCCCTTGTCTAAAAGGTCCTTTAACTATTCTTTTAACTCTCTGAGTTTAGATGGTGGCATTCTGTATAGTGGAATAGATATGGGCTGAGTATCTGGAAGAAGATCTATTCCAAAATCAATTTCCCTTACGGGAGGAACTCCAGGAAGATCTTTGGGAAACATATCTGAGAATCCATTTACTACTTGAACTTACTCAAGACTAAAAGTCTCTGAACTAGTTTGTTTAACTCACACAAGATGATAGACATATCCCTTGGATATCATTTTTCTCGCTCTATGGTAGGAAATCAACTGACCCTTAAGTGCTGTGGTACTACCCCTCCATTTAAGTACTAGTTTATTTGGAAACTTAAAATCAACAATTCTATTTCTACAATTAACTGAGGCATAATATGAATGGATCTAATCTATGACGAGAATGACGTCAAAATCTATCATCTCTTACTCTACTAAGTCTACTAAAGTAACTTTCTAAGATATCATAACTAGACAGTTCCTATATACCCTTCGGGATATGATAGACTGACCTACTAGGGTAGAAACTGAGAAAGGTTCTGTTAGTATTTCTAGTTTGACCTTAAAGTTGACTGCTATGTAAAGAGTTACAAAAGACAGAGAAGCTCCTGGATATAATAAGGCATAAATATGTAAATGGAAGATCTGTAATGTACCAATGACCATATCAGGAGAACTTTTCTGATCTTTTCTAGACTGAAGTGCATAAAGCCTATTTGGGCGTTGCCCACTGGTGGCACTGGAGGTGAAACTCTACCGATTTGGGCGACCAGACTAAGCTGAAGGACAATTGTACTGACCCTGAAAAACTGGCTGAGGATAATCTCTGATTCTATGGCCTGTCTTACCGCACCCAAAAAAACCATCTCTACCAGCCCTGCAGACACCCTGATGGTTTCTGCTGTAATTCTAACAAAGAGGATTTGCTCGAGCACTACTGAATTACCCTAAGATTTAGAGTCTGTCTCCCTATCTTTGTTACCATTTTTGAACTTAGGTACTGGGTCATTGGTTGAGGACTGAGTTGGAACTAAAGATTTTGGGTGAAACTAGGAACGGTTACGACCCTCTAACTCTGGCTGAGTGAAATTAAAGCTATTAATTCTAGATTTTTTGCTTTCCTTCTCTCTCTTTACTTATTCTTACCCACTTCTATCTACTAAGCATGGGACATGATCCTATATATGTCTATCTCTTTAATTAATATTGCAGTTCTGCACTCCTTAACCATACTTTCTGACACCCTCAACACGAACTTGCTCATCCTAGACCTATTGTCTGTTACTACATGGAGAACATACCTAGATAACTCAGTAAACTTGAGGGAATACTCTTTTACACTCATGCTGCCTTGCCAGAGATTGATGAACTCTAACACCTTGGCTTCTCTTATATATAAGGGAAAGAATCTATTAAGAAAAGAAGCAACAAACTCTTCCCATTCTATGGGCTCTGCATCTGTACCCATGTCTACCTTCTATTACATAAACCACGTATGAGCTACATCTTATCGCTAATAGGCAGCTAACTCAGCTTTCTTACTATAAGTAACTCACATAATATCTGTGACTTTCTAAACCTGATTAAGGAACTCATGTGGATCCTCTTCAGACTTAGATCCCAAAAATTGGGGAGGATGCATTCGGGTGAAGTCCCGAATCTTATCTATAGTAATATTGGCCAATAGGTTGGCCTGAACAACAGCTGGCCATTCATTCTGAGCTTCTACTAAATGGGAAAGTGTTGTGAACATAGCTCTGAATTCTGCATGGGAGACATGCTCATCCAAGGGATCTGTCTGAACGGGCTGAGGTGCTGACTGAGTTTCTATTTTTCTTTCATTGGTCATTTTAGGAGGAATGTTCTATAAACAGAAGGAAAAAAAGAATTAGAATGACAGTTTAACTTGAGCTCATAATCACTCACACGACATGAATACTGAAAGAAGAGAATCTTTCCTAAAATTGCCTCATAGCCTTTTGCCCATAAGTGTCGCATGCTACACACCCATGTATAAGACTCTACTTGATGCGGCTTTTAGACTCCCTAGGACTCTATTGAACCTTAGGCTCTGATACCAAGTTTGTAATGTCTCGAGTCTATACCCCGAATGCCATACTATGCCACAAGCTAACCCATGACTAGTACTTACTATGAGCACTGAATAAAAATACTAAAATAATATGGAAGTTAGACTGAAATGCCATAAGGTTCATATTCTAAATACTGATGAATATAATAACTAAATAATGCCATCTTCACTACTGAGTACTGTCTGAACTAGTCTAGTTTGAAAAGCCTCTAACTAATGTATCTGAAAGAGGAGTTGATGGGACAAGCACACAACAAACTCCAACTACTAATATAATTAAATTAAAGAATATCATTGATAAATGAGGACTCACTACTGAATCTACTGCTGCTGTCTGAATTTATCTATGCGCGGTCAGGAACCTGAGCGTCCGAACATATGATATGAGACATCATAGTGTAAAGAAAAAGTATGCATCAGTAAGTGGAATGTAATGGTATGCTAGATGAGGTAAGGCTGAATGCAGGGGTTCATATGCATGAACAATAAATTACTAAATAATATAGAGTAACTAAATGTAAGAGTACATGGATAACTAAAATCGTTGTATATACTCAGTATACAATACTGTGCATATACGTGTATACTATATCTAATCTTTTACTGAAGTTGAGTACTGAGTTCTTATACCTGAGTAACTGATATCTAAAATTACTAATAACTGAATTACTGATAACTAATTGACTTTGTCTGATAGTCCTAATTCTGTAGAACTAATTTGAGTTATGTACTGAGATTGAAACAAAAACTATAGGAGGCAATCGTCTAAAAGACATGCCCCTCTCTAAATTGATTGGGGTCCCACCTGTAACCCCATCTGGAATGTTATTAGTACCATGCCATGGGTAAAGACCACCTAAAGAGTCACCCTCATTTGGTAGGTTCCCTGAATGAGAACGGTGGTATGAGAATAGTGGTACCCTCAACTAGTAGGTAAGACACCTTATCAACCCTCAACTGGTAGGTTGAAGTCTTAACCTACACTGGCAACATAGTTCCAGAATGCAAGGACTGCTTCTAAGGATCACACCCTCTACTGGAAGGTGAGCTCCCATCCTTGGGTTCACTCGGTGTTAAATCTTACTCCCAACTGAATAGACACTGAACTGATCACTAACTGTACTAGGCTAGACTGAACTGTTACTCATCTTGTTAACTAACTGAACTAGACTAAGGTCACTGAGTTCTGTAGATAACTGAGTAATACTATTCATGACATTAATGAGACTATTCTGTAACTACTATAGCTCTAGGTAAACATCTAGATTTCTGGGTATTTAATACCCCCAGGACTCGATAGCATTGAAAGTAAAGCATAGCATTATCTTGAAAATCATAACAATAGATACTTGTGAACAATACATTCACCTAGGCATTTTTTCAAACACTTGAGATGCGTGGTTTTGTACATGACTGGGATGACATGATAACATGTCTTGATAGCACTATCTAATTCACATGAGCATTTTATCAAACACTTGGGGAGCATGATTATTTCACTTAACAATAAACATATAATAATATTATGGCTACTACATTCAACTTGTAGTTCAAGAGTTCAGCATGAAGATCATATAAATCAACCCACAAACTATCTAGTTTTCCTGGAACTTGTAACTAATCATGGAACTAAACCCCAAACCACACCATTAACTTGAATACAATTTAGCTCAAACATGTAAATCATTAATCAATAAGCTTGTGGTTTTAAAAAGGTTTCTTGGACTTCATGGGTGAAAGAAATCCATAAAAGAACACCTAACATACCTGAGAAGATGAGTTCTTAAAGGTTCTTGAATGAGTTCTTGAGATTTGTTCTTGATTTCTTCAAAATTAAGGTTTTGCCCTTTTTGAGAGAGAGTAATTTAATCTTGAGAGAAAGTGAGTGAATAATGAAACAATATGCAATTAGTGCTCTTTTAGGGATTAATTTTGTGTTTAGGACTGATTAAGGCCGGGAAAAAAAATACCAAATTACCTCTAAAAAGTTATTAAAATTCGTCACTGAAAATACCAATTTTAGGCTTCACCGCGATGCGGTGAGCAACTGCAATTAGGATGGCACTATTCATAAAAAGGATGAGCATGACATTGACCCTTGGAACGACATGCCATGATCATAGAGTCACACTGGAAAGTGACAACTAGGAAATTGGGCATTGGTGCGACGCAATGGAATCGCGTTGCATCACTGAAAAATAACAAGTAAGAACTCAAACATTGGCGTGACACAGGCTTATCGCGATGGCACACTATAAATTGAAAATTCCCAATTGGCCTGGCTCCGCGACGCGGTGATGCCCACTTTGGCACACTGCTTTACAAAAACTTCTATAACTCTTCACCCAGGCATCGGATTTAGGCAAATTTTATATCATTGTAAAGCTGACTAAATTTCCTATGTAATGGCTAGTCTTAAACTGAAGAATTCTAAGTACTTTAAAAATTTTATATAGGAATACTCATATACTGAGAGTTAAACAGAGCTTGAGAAATACGGGGTATTACAACATGGCTATCGAATAAATGCATATATCATCTTCTAAACCCACACTCATTATTTTTCTTTACATACACACCAGGAAAGTTCTACACATCAAATGAAACAAGTAATATAAAATATCCTTACTTTACACATAACACATGCTCAACTCCTAAATCATCATAGACTCTTAACCACGGAATCACATGAATTAAACATTAGGCCACCAACACATATGAGTCATAAACTAGAGCTTAGGAGTCTCAAAAGTAGTCATTCACACAATCAACATGGTCTTATATAAAAAATCCACTTGTATCATGTAATCAATTATAGCACCAACAAATTCATCTAATTTATCCTAATCACAAAAATTAGAATATACTCCTAAAAAGAAAAAATATATTGGGTTTAAAGAGCGCCTCCATAGAAAAGAACCACCATGGGATAGGTAAAGTGTGCACCTACTCAATTGATAACCACAAACTAAAGACTAAAGAGCAAATCTATTTGTGAATTTTCAAACCTTTTCAAATTTAATCCAAAAACAAACTAGGAAACAAAAAAAACTAATACCTTACAATATCACTTCACACAAAACCATGGGAATCTCCCCACCCAGACTTAAAAACTTACACTGTCCCCTAAGTAAGCTTAAAAGTAAGGATAGAAATACTCCTTGAGGCCTCTAGGCTTATAAAGGAGCATCTTTAAATATCAAGAGGGTTTGAGGACCCTACACTTAGTCTCTGGCACACTCTTTAAATCAAGTCTTTAATACTCAGATGTCCCATCATCCTATGACTCAAAATAATAACAAAAACTATGTAAATTAAAATTGAAATAATATAAATAAAATATACATTAACTTAGGTTACCTTTCAAGCAACAACTCATTTAGTTTTTCGGCACAAACAAACATGACAACTCAGCCAAATTCCTTTATCCTCTTCCTCTTAGTTAGACACCATCTTCTAATTTATGTATGATGTTTTAAGTATGTACTCTTAAGGTCAATAGATTTTTCAACAATAGCCTTTTTAGGCTCATGAATCATCACTACTTCAGGCTTAGGTAGTGGCTCGGGCAACTCAATAAGAGTGTCTGAAGAGGCCTTTGTGGATTGGTCTCCACCCTACACTTATCCTTCCATCATCATAATCATCAATAAATCCTTGTAATGGAACTGTGTGTTAAGTGGCTTATAAACTTTGAAAATTGCTTCTTTAGCATCCAACCTCATTGTGAGTATGCGTTGTCTCACCTCTATTAATGCTCCTCTTATCACAAAAACTAGACATCCCAAGATAATTAGCACCCTATTATCTATGTTATAATCTAAAATAATAAAGTCAACAGGGAAAATAAACTTAGCAACCTTTATGAGAACATCCTTGTGATTCCTTTGGGATGGAATATGGTTCGGTCTGCCATCTGGAGTATCAAAGAGCATGACCTCAGCTTCCCTAAAACTAGAGGGTTGAACATTAATAGAGGCATCAAATTGATACTTTTCCCTAAATCAGTCAGCACGTGGACCACCTTACTGTAACGAATATGAATTGGAAGAGTAAAACTGTAATGCCCCAATTTTTCTGAACCAAAATGCTACATGGTGCTCATGACCCCAAAGGATAATAAGCTAACCTATGACTGATATATGTAATTGTATACTACATAAAAGACTAAAAAATACAAAAACATGAACTAAAAGGCCATAAGTTTCAATACTAATACATAGCTGAAAATATGGTATAACAATACCAAAACGAATTTGAAATAACTGTCTGAATGAACAATAGTCTGAAGGCCTATAAACTATCTAAATAAGGAGTTGATGGGAAACATCCCCAACTAACTCCATCTACTGAAATAAATTGAAAACTAAAATAGAAATAAAATCATCATGTCCTTGAAAGATGAGGACTCACTTCTAACTCTGACTACTGAGACTGAAATCCACTGCTGATGCTCTGGAGCTCGTGTTTCTAAACCTATGGTATAAGACACCATAGCGTGAATGCATCAGTACTTTAAATACACTAGTATGCAATTAAGGTAGGCTAAATGCATGGGGTTCATATGTATGAACAATAATAAATGATTGACTAACATGAATGTGAGAATACATACATGGCTACATAATTGTAACTAAGACAAAAATAGGACTGAATACTGAGTTCTGGCTACTGAGGTTACTAATAACATAGATTTATTGATAGTTGAGTACGTGAATACCAGGATACTGAATAATTGAGTTTACTAATCTTGATATCTAAGTGACTAATAAGTGAGGAACTGATATTGTATAGATAAATACTGAAGGACTGAAACTATATTAATGATACCTGAAAAATTATTTCTGATAGTTTGGATTATGAAGAACTGATCTGGTTGACTGTATCTGACAGTCCTGAAGATGAAGACTGATTATATGAGTTCTGATAGTTGATATATTTGACAACATAAGTTCTGAGAAATGACATATCTGATAACATTAGTAACTACATCTGACAGTCCAGAATCTGATGGAAATACCTGAGTTTTGTACTGAATCTGAGTTGACTATATCAGACAATCCTAAAATCTAAAGAAAAATCTGAGTTCTCTTACAAATGACTGAAACTAAAACTGAGATAGTAGAAAGTAGTTATCTAACCAACATGCCCCATATATGCTATTATAGTTGAGCTAGGGTCCAATCTCTGCTCCAACTGGAAGGGTGCCAATACCACGCCACTGGTAAGGACATATTGTGAGTGACCCTTATCTGGCAGGTTACTCTAATGAGAATGGTGGGACCCTAATCTGACAGTTCAAACCACCTCATCAACCCTAATTTGATAGGCTAAGTTGTCTTAACCTACGCTGGCTACGTAGTTCTGGAACACAAGGATGACTGCTAAGAATCATACCATAATTTTGCAGGTGAGTTCCCATCCTTGGGTTCGCTCGGTGCTGAATCCTACTCCCATTTGAAATACACTAAACTGAATAACTGATCTGAACTGATAGACTAAACTAAACTGATTAGCTGAACTGGACTGGACTGAATTAATTAAACTGATACTAGTAGTATTGTTTAGCAGAGCTAAACTGAGTTTACTGAGTTCTTTTGACTGATGGAATGTACTGAGTTTTGAGGACTGACTGAGAGTACTGAAGTAGCTGAGATTGACTATTAATACTGAGGTTACTGAGGTTACTAAGCACTGAGATTACTGAGATTACTGAATTTTCCTGAGTCACATGACCGACTAATTTCTATAGATCATGGCTTGACTGAGAGTATCGTGATAACATGGCATGTCTCTAGGCACACAACTATATTCTTCGAGTAAAAATACCCCCAGGACTCGATGGAAGGAGATTAACAACATGACTTTCTTGAATATATGACCAACATCAACAATATATAATATCATAACTTGGGGGACTTCGTAGAGTACATGGTTATCATACATCTTATACATAAGTGAATTTTCAAGTAAGCATAGCATAATCTCATAAGACTAGTTCATGAGCAATCCAACAACATTTACAAGACACATTACCAATATGGAAGTCATAGGAATATAGGGGCATATCATGAATCCTTCACTTAGTCACAATTTAGCTATATTGCATGATTTCTAGTTTCTTAGGCATTTTATCAAATACCTTACATGCACCATTTTGGGCATAGGTATAATTATAAATTAAACACTCTTAAACCACCAAATTTATGGACTTCAACTTATATGATAACATGTCCTTATAAAATCACATAAAGATTCCAATTTGGGAATCATACAACAACAATCACATGGTTACAATTAACCCACAACAAAATATTCACAATACATAATTTAAAACTTGATTCTTGAGCTCCATGGATCAAAGATATCCATGGATGAATACTATGCATACCTTAGGTGGAATATTCTTGAAGATTAATAGTGGAACTTTCTTGAAATTAAATCCCCAATCAACTAGTTTTCTTAGAGCTTCAGATAAATCATGGAGTAATAAAACCCAAATCTTAAGGCTTGATCTTGAAAGAGATATAACTTTTTTCTTGATTTCTTGACTAGGGTTCTTTTCCCTTTGAGAGAAAATAAGTTGTTCTTGAGTTTGAAGAACTTGAATATCTTAGATTCTTAAAGAAAGGTTTGAATCTTTTTCTTGGGTTTTGATCTTGAAATAAACCCAAATTTTGATATTATGGATGAATGAGGAGTTATGTGCTTGGATTTGAGGTGATTGGGTGTTAAATAGGGTGGAAAGAGACCCAAAAGTCTCTTTAAAATGACATTTCAGTGCTGTTTCAGGTACAACTGACGGTCTGAGTGACGGAACATCACTCTAGTGACTAACCATCACTACAACCATTATTTTTGGTCCAAAAAATGGCCTCTCTAGTTCAATTTTGATGGTCAAAGTGATGGTCCATTATTTTGTCCGTCACTCCTAGACAGCTCGGGCAGCTCTCAGTAAAACGGCCATAAATTTTTACTCCGATGCCAAATTTTGGCAAAATTGGTATCATTAGTAAGATAATTCAATTATGTATCTTTTGGTGGGTCATGAGATGAAAAATTTTCTATATAATGGGATATATACTTATTTGAAGTTGACTATGGCAATGCCCTTCACAAGAATGCAATCGGTACGGAATGTTTTGATTCGTCCAATATCTAGGACGTATTTGAGGTATTAATATACATCAAACTTTATCATAAAAATACCAAATCACTATAATTTATTTCTCATGAGCTTGAAGCATGGTTCTACCATCGGTTGGGATTCTCGGGGTATTACATTATCTCCCCCTTAAGAACATTCGTCCTAGAATGAGACTGATAGAGAGCGGGAAAGAACATAAACTAATATACATATTAAACATGAATGATTGGAACATTATATCATAGATGAAATGATTAATAACTGAACATATCATACTGAACATGCATGTCTGATGCATGACTGGTAAGCTAAATTCCTGCATATCTGATGCAGGAATAATTGACTCAGGAATGCATGATTGAATGTCCTGATGAACTAAATTTCTCACAAAGAGAATTCATGTCTAATGCATGATTACATGACTAAGCTGACACATGAATGTATGATCGAACGTGCAAATGCAATTGACAGTAAGCTGATAGTGAGAATCTGATATCAAGTTTGTAATGGTTGTTTGAGCATGGAACTGAGTAAGTTTGAGGAAAACCTATTACTTAACTGAGAATACAGATGAACCCATGATCAGGCTAGGAGTATGAATGAATAGGAACATGACAACATAACTGAGATTGAAACGTGATGCATGAACTGAATTTTATAAACTTAATTGAGTCTTGAATTCATAGCGTACGACTGAGGTTTGATCTTAAGGGTAAACTTATGAGTACCCCTCACTACAAATTGGATTCGTTACAAGAAGAGGAATTAGGATGTTTAAGTCAAGAAAGTTTGGGGGATTATAGCATATCTCCTTCTTGGGACACTAAGCCCCTCCAGGAATACTGACTTGGCTGAGTTACTGAGGGAGGCTGAGGGGATATGTAAGGCACCTAGGAACTGATTTGTGACTGATTATCTATGATCTGAAACTAAGGCATGATACATGAATTGAGCTGAGCTTGCATCTATTTGATTGGTTTATTTGAGAATGATTATATTCTTTCATGAGATTTCGGCTAGTGCAAATAGATGGGAACATTAGAAACCAAACTTTATGAACTTATCTATATAAGACAGTTGAGTAAGAAGATCATAACCTAATTAAAGTTTGGGAAGATAAGTTGAGGCCTATAACATCATATAAGCTAAAGTAACTAAACCTCATGCATGACAATTGAGACTACTGAAAGATTCACATGGTGCTGAGCATGAATGCATAAATATACTAACTTATCTGATTAACTGAATAACTGATAGCTGAATACTGGGTATCTAAGACTAGTCTGTACTTAATCTGAATAACTGGACTGAGACTGTAGAATATTATGCATAGGAGAAAGGGGCTGACTGAGTAACATGAGGTAACTAAGCATGAATTTGTAAAGACTATATTACCTGAGAATACAAGACTAAGCATATAACATAATTTGGAAAAATTCCATAGACGGAGGTGCTGAAATACTGATAGATAGATAACTGATAACTGTATGCTATGGTCAAGAAAGTCTAAAACTGAATTGATTTTTCTAATCTAATTACTGGACTGGATCTGACACCATACTATAACTATAACTGATACTCATACAGGAGCTAGATGCTGGATTTGGATAACTGAATACTAATAGCTATGGTTAGACTGATACTGAAGTATTTAATGCTGAGACTAAACACTAATTTTTGAGTACTGAATATTGAAACTGTAACTTAGATGGTAATTGAATTTGGATAGATTCATCATAAGGACTGATATAGATTAAGGATCTGAATGTATACTCACACTTTATACTTTCCCCAACTTCTAAATACAACCTCTTGCTAGCCATTTAATTACACAGTAATACAATATTCAAGCCTAACTTCATAACTACACCCTCGTGTAAAACAAGCATCCAAAACTCTTCTCTTAGCCATAAAACATTTACTTTCTCCTATCTAAGCAATTGCTTCATACTACACTATTTACAAAGAGAGCATAGTGAAGGATTAAATTAGAAGGACCTAAAACTTGAATGGATATTGACTGAACTTGACACTTAAACTGAAGCCTGAGGAATAAAATATTATTAACATGAATTTACCTAAAAGTTTTGAATTGTGGATATGCATGACATAGTCTGAATTTAACTGATTAGTAGGAGCGTAGTCTGAGTCATGAAAGCAGAGTACACTGTAAAGTGTGACATGTGTACATGAGTCCTGCTGCATGACCTGAGTTTGGAGTTTCTGAACTAATGGGACATGATTCTTAATAGTGAGGGAGCTGATACTCCTTATAATAGAAATTGGAATCGTACATGATTCTATGGAAAGCTTGCGAATATAAGCTATGTTCATGGAACTGAGATGTAAAGCTGCATAATATCAAGCTGACTGAAGTACAAAACCTAGCACTAAGATAAGTATGAGTCAGGAATTGTCTTTCCTAACTATTGTTCGATTCATACTGGCACTACTACTGGAATATGAAAGCTTGACATTGGTTGCTTGATCTATAATCTCCCCCTTAGCTTTAAGCCATCATCTTAAATCTATGAGCACTTACTAAACTCTAAACTGAACTATAATACTTACACTCTGTCAAGCGCATGCTTTCCTTACTATGACCATTAGCTACTTCTGTTGCTTCATATACTACTAATATTATATCCACACCATCATAGTTAATTTAAATCAATAAAATTAAATTTTAGCTTACACTGTTCAGGCATACTAATTTACTCTGGTACAACTATCCCTATGAATACATAATGTGATCAAACTGGATAATATTATCCCAACTCTCCCACTGTTAACTCTTGAGTTCATGCTTAGAAAAATTCTAGGTCTATGCTGTCATAGGATTCTGAAAAGAGATCTGAGGGCATATTTTAAGTTTGAGACAAATCCCATAATTGACTGCAGGGACTATCTGAGAAATCCCTATCTCTAATACTTGAGCTTTACTATTTCTATTACCTTCAAAGTAAGGTGAAGTTAACATGCGTGGAGCATAATGAGAATCTATATGAGTTTTCTTAGAAAAATTTTCTATAGCATGATCTGAGACATGAAAGAAGGGAAACTATTTCTAAAACATCTCATAGCCTCCTGCACATAAGTGTGGTGCACAACACATACATGTATAAGACTCTACTAGATGCGGATTTTTAGAATTCCTAGGATACTATTGAACCTTAGGATTTGATACCAAGTTTGTAACACCCTAATTTTTCTAAAACAGAATGCTACACGATGCTCATGACCCTAAAGGACCACAAGCTAACCCATTACTATACCTGTATACTGTATAGAAGACTGAAAAATGTGAAAAAAAGAACTAAAAGGCCATAAGGTTCAATACTAATATATAACTGAAAATATGGTATAACAATACCAAAACAAATTTGAAATAACTGTCTGAACATACTATAGTTTGAAAGCCTCTAAACTGTCTGAATAAAGAGTTGATAGGACACGCCTCCAACTAACTCCATCTACTGAAATAAATTAAAAATTGAAATAGTCAAAAAATCATCATGTCCTCGAAAGATAAGGACTCACTTCTAACTCTGACTGCTGAGATTAGAATCTACTACTGATGCTCTGGAGCTCATACTTCTAAACGTATAGTATAAGACATCATAGCGCGAGTGCATCAGTACTTTGAATGTATTGGTATTTAGGCTAAATGCATGGGGTTCATATGCATGAATAGTAATAATTGACTGACTAACATGAATGTCACAATAAATATATGGCTATGTAACTATAACTGAGACCATGATAGGACTGAATACTGAGTTCTGGCTACTGAGGTTACTAATAACATGGATTTACTGATATCTGAGTACGTGAATACTGGAATACTAAATAACTGAGTTTACTGATCCTGATATTTGAGTCACTAATAACTGAGGAACTGATACTATATTTCTAAATATTGAAGGACTAAAATTATATTACTGATACATGAATAATTATTTCTGATAGTTTGGATTATGAAAAACTGATCTAGTTGACTGTATCTAACAGTCTTGAAGCTGAAGATGGATTACATGAGTTCTAATAGCTTATATATTTGATAACATGAGTTCTGAGAATTAATATATTTGATAACATGAGTGACTATATCTAACAATCCTGAATTTGATGGAACTAGCTGAGTTTCGTACTGAATCTGAGTTGACGGTATCTGATAGTCCTAAAATCTGAAGAACTATTTGAGTTCTCTTACTGAGACTGATATTAAAATTAAGACTATGGGAAGTAGTTATCTAACCGATATGCCTCAATATGCTATTATACATGAGTTAGGGTCCTATCTCTTCCCTGACTAGAAGGCTATCAATACTACACCACTGGTAAGGATAAGCTGTGGGTGACCCTTATCTATTTAGTAGGTTACTCTAATGAGAATGGTGGGATCCTAATCTGATAGGTTAATCCACCTCATCAACCCTAATTTGATAGGTTAAGATGTCTCAACCTATGCTAGCAACGTAGTTCTGGAACACAAGGATGACTTCTAAGAATCACACCCTAATTAGATAAGTGAGTTCCCATCCTTGGTTTGCTCGGTGCTGAATCCTACTCTCATCTAAAAGACGTTGAACTGAATAACTAAGTTGAACTAATTGACTAAATTGAACTGATTAGCTGAATTGGATTGGACTGAGTTAACTGAACTGCTACTAGAGGTATTGTTTAGCTGAGCTAAACTGAGTTTACTGATTTCCTTTGACTGACAAAATATATTGAGTTTTGAGGACTAACTGATAGTATTGAAGTTGCAAAGATTGGCTATGAATACTAAGGTTGTTGTGGTTACTGAGCACTGAGATTACTGAGATTACTGAATTTTCCTGAGTCACATGACTGACTGATTTCTCTAGATCATGGCTTGACTGAGAGTATCGTGATAACATGACATGGCTCGAGGCACACATCTATATTTTGGGGTACAAGTACCCCCAGGACTCGATGGAAGGAAACTAATAACATGACTTTCTTGAATACATATCCAACATCAACAATCCACAATATCATAACTTGGGGGATTTCATAGAGTACATGGTTATCATACATCTTGTCCATAAGTAAGATTTGCAAGTAATCATACAATAATCTCATAAGAATAGTTCATGAGTAGTCCAACAACATTTACAAGTCACATTACCAACATAGAAGTCATTGGAACATATGGGCATATCATGAATTCTTCACTTAGTTATAATTTAGCTATATTGCATGATTTCTAGTTTCCTGGGGATTTTATCAAATACCTTACATGCACCATTTCGGGCATAGGTATAATCATCAATTAAACACTCTTAAGCCACCAAATTTATGTATTTTAACTTATATGCTAACATGTCCTCTTAAAATCACACAAAGATTTCAACTTGGGAATCGTACAACAACAACAACATGGTTACAATTAACCCACAATAAAATATTCACAATACATGATTTAAAACTTGATTCTTGAGATCCATGAATTAAAGAAATCCATGGATGAACACCATGCATACCTTAGATGGAAGATTCTAAAAGATTAACAGTGGCACTTTCTTGAAATTGAATCCACAATCAACTAGTTTTCTTAGAGCTTCAGATAAATTATGGAGTAATAAAACACAAATCTTGAAGGATTTATAACTTTTTTCTTGATTTTTTGACTAGGGTTCTTGTCCCTTTGATGGAAAATAAGTTGTTCTTGAGTTTGAAGAACTTGAATATCTTAGTTTCTTGAAGAAGGTTTTGAATCTTGTTCTTGGGTTTTGATCTTGGAAAAAATCTAATTTTGATGTTATGGGTGAATGAGGAGTTATGTGCTTTGATTTTAGGTGATTGGGTATTAAATAGGGTGGAAAAAAACCCAAAAATCTGTTTAAAATGATGTTTCAGTGCTGTTTCGGGCAAAATTGATGGTCTGAGTGATGGACCGTCACTCTAGTGACTAAACGTCACTCCAACCATCATTTTTGGTCAATAAAATGGACTTACTAGTTCAGTTGTGATGGCAAAAGTGATGGTCCATTGCTGACTTGACAGTCCATCATTTTGGCCGTCACTCCTAGATAGCTCGGGCAGCTCTCAGTAAAATGGCCATAACTTATTACTCCGATGCTGGATTTTGGAAAATTTGTATTTTTAGAAAGATAATTCAATTATCTATCTGTCGGTAGTTCATGAACTCAAAAATTCTTTGTATAATGGTAGATATTCTCGTTTAAAGTTTACCATGGCAATGCTTTTCTCAAGAATTCAATCGATAAGGAATGTTTTGATTTGTCCAATAGCTAGGATGTATTTGAGGTATTAATATACATCAAAATCAATCATAAAAGTACCAAATCACTATAATTTATTTCTCATGAGCTTGAAGCTTGGTTCTACCATTGGTCAGGATTCTCGGGGTATTACAAAAACTCCTTGAGTCTTTAAGTTTCTTGGGAATCTTCTGCATCACCATAGAACTTAACTCATCAGTAAGTACTACCGTCTCCATATGTTTTATCTTAATATTATTTTTTACCATGTCCTTAAAATACTTTGCATACTTGGGCATACCCTACAAAATATCTAAAAGAGGAAGTTCAATGTGAAGCTCTTTGAATATGTCAAAGAATTTCTTGAAGCATTAACCCTCCTTGGTATTTATAAACCTTTAAGGAAATGGTGCTGGTGGTCTTTATATTTCAACAAATTTAGCTTTTAGGTACTCAAACTTTCCAAAATCATCAGCAACTTTATCTGCAGTTGGTTGAGGTACTAATTTTGTAAGTGTCTCCTTATTTGTCTTAGGAGGTCTACCATTTAGATCTTTATGACTACTCAAAGTGATTGCCATAATTTTCTTCACATGTTCATTATCACTTAGCAAAGCACCTTGAGTTCTAATATTTTGTACTTGAGCAAGTTTCCCCAATTACTGCTCCAAATATTGTTGTGCAATTTGCTGATCTCTGATTTCAGTAACCATATTCTCTTTATTAGCCAAGATTTTTTGAAATATTTACTTAATGTTACTGGCCAATTTTTTATAATGTAGCTGATAAAACTACTACTGCTAGTTGTTTCCCCAAGAATAAATGGGTTTAGTCTTCCACGTTTCGTTGTAGGACTTTGCATAATTTGGCTTTTGAGCATTGCCTACCAAATTGATGGATTTAGGATTTGCATCACAGAAGTCTACAGTTTGGAAACTATTTCCATAAATCTCACACCATACTGGATCCTGCCGCACCACATTAACCTGAGCCTCAAACTGATGCACAACCAACTTGCTGAATAAATTAATCCTTTAATTATGTATAACTAAATGTTGGGCGGCTAAGGCTGTTATGCTACCAACTTCTACCATACCCATTGCCTTTTTCACTGAGATCCTTCACGTATCACCATGCCAATTTCAATTTCCTTGTGCAATCTAGTTTAAAAAGGTTTATAATTAATCAAAAGTGTTTTCCAAAACCTGACCACCGACGGCTGAATCTATCAAAAGTTTTATGTTCTGGTAATGTGCCTCAGTAAAGGTATGAGCTAGATATTATTAGTCTACTGGTAATGTGGACAGTACCAAATAAGCTCTTTAAACCACTCCCAAGCATGACATATGTTCTCATCTAGCCTCTGCTTGAAGCTAAAAATCATACTGTGAAGTCTCGCATTGTTGTCAGATAGAAAAAATCAGATGAGGAATTTTCAGGCTAGGTCATCCTAAGTTGTGATTGAACCTGCCGGCTCAACATTCAAACTCTTTTTTTTCTTTACACAAAAGTGAAAAGGGGGAGAGTTTCATCCTCACATAATTGGTTGACATACCCGTAGGGATAAATGTGTAACTGATCTCTAAAAAGTTTTACAGGTGGACTTGTGGATCTTCATATGATAGCCTAGTGAATTGTCCATTGCTATGTCAGGGCTACACCATATTTAGCTTCAATTCAAGTCAACCTCCAGGAGCAGGTCTTCGAATGGTGGAGGTTACATTAGTCGTAAGTGGGATTACCACTTTCCAAAATATCCTTCATGCTTGTGGATCCTCAAACATGGGAGCAGTAATGACTTGGTCATCATGATTTTGTGGGATACAGTAGAGAAGGGCTGCTTCTCTCCTCCATTGATATAGGTGTTGCTCAAGCTCGGGCTCGGAGCCTGGATTAACCAATTCCCAGTTCATTGCCAGCTTACTAGTTTGTTAACTTGCTGCCTGTAATTTTAGAAACCAATACTAAGTGAAAAGTTCTAAAGAAATCAAAAAAGTAAAACTAAACTAAGTTAGTTATCTATTGAAAAGTCATCGACAATGGTGCCAAGAACATGTTTTGCCTAAGCGCACATGTAAGTTCTACACGGTCTTACCTAAGAATATAGTGGCCTTTTATAAGACAGGTATCGATCCCTTAGAGACTTGTCTTAACAACTATCAAATATTAGTTCGCTATTATGATAAATTATGTGCTACATAACAAAAGATTGTTTGAAAGCTACAACTAAAGTAAACTTAATAATGCGGTAAATTAATAGTTTGAATAATCAATGCGGACAAGACCAGGACTGTAAACAATCATCCTATATTCTATAATATCAATAGTTAGGCTACTTGTCTTTATTATTGGTTCACGAGGTCTATACTGTGCCTACAACATTTTGATCCTCAAATCAATTATCTAACTTAGCCCCCATAACTACACCGTTAAGCAGGGATATTATAAGTCATCCCATAATTAACGAAATTTGGCACTGAGGTATATTCCTATCCCAAATGCAAATTATAACTTCATTCATTTGGAAGATTATAATTCTATTTTATCTATCCCGCGTTCTATCCACTTATTCCTCCTCCCACGTTCACAAGGTGAATATACATAAATTCTAAGGGTTGAGAATCTTTAAAATAGTGATAAAAATAATAAATAAACAAACAATAGTTATAAATAACTAAAACCAAGTCAATTCATAACAACAATACTCATGTTTTTCCCTTATCCCCCAAAAAGGTATTTTGCCAATTATGGACATAACTACAATACCAATAAATGAATACATGTTAAAATACACAAAAAATAAAATTCATGGAAGAAAAACCCTAATTTAAGTATTCTACATCCTCTCTTCACCTCCCAAGGTCTTCCAACATGTGAAACATAACAAGTGTCCTATGTATACTTGAACAAAAAAGATGTCGATTTTCATTTAGGGCCTTACGATGCCCTTATCAAGGTGCCTAGGGTCTTTTTAATGACTTAATTACAATGAAATACTGAAATTGGTTTCCTAAGATGCCCCCAATTCTGTGTCATGGCCATAACATGGTGCATATGGTCCGTGGCTTGCCATGACTCTAAAATATCCATTTTTTGTCAAGTCTAGTTCCAAATATTTTTCCATCATTTCCAAGACTTTTAGTGATTTTTATACTTGATTTACAATTTTTGTATCATCCATATATCATCATGATCAACTAACCAAGAATTGAATAGCATTAAACACCATGAATTAGAGCTCAAAACAACATACAATCCAAGACGATAACTTGTAACTTAAGCTAAGAGTACTAGGTATATCCTTTTGATTATTAACATAGTGTTTTGTTTCTTGGATTATTTCAATTTAACCTTAAACACTATAAAAAAAATATTATGCATTGGATTACACAATCACACCCTTAGTAATTGAAACACCCTTAGTAACTGAAACACCCTTAGTGGATAGGTTTTGACTAGGGGAAATGATTTGTACACTAGGATATGAGTGGTATAGGTTATTTGCATGTCTACCAGTGTTTTTTTGTGGGTTGGAATTGGTTTCTGGAATGGATACAACTTGGGTGGTACGAGTCATATCGGTGGACATGAGTCATTTGGTTTGGGTCTTTCCTTCACTTAATCTTAGACATGGTAGACTAAGTTAGATCAAAGTATGAGAGGCTCACTATAAGCCATAATATATGGTATGAGTCATACCATGGACTCATTTGGTGGGAAGCCTTCAATCCTCTTTAGATTCTATTTTTCTCAAGGTATGGATCATGGATACCAATCATATACATGGATACTACATAGTTTAGGGTGATTCATACCTTTGATAGTATTGGTTCCAAGGGATATTATCTTGGGTATGAGTGGTACCCACTACTCGTATTGGAGTGTACGACTGGTATGGATAGTCATATCCCTCTAACGAAACTTTTGTGTTGTTTAAGTAAGGGCAATTTGGATAATTCTCCACTTAACCTAATAAGGCCCTACGACTTTTAACTTACTTGGGAGGTTATTTTCCCTATTATTTTATTCTTTAACACTTATAAAAACACTCTCTAATCCTCTCTAAAGTTCTTGGGAAAGGAAAGCTAGGGTTTGATCTTAAGGATTAATTTGGCTCTTATGTTGATGATTTCTCTCCATCATCTTTTTGGTTTAAGGCACGTTCTTTTCCTTCATTGTTAGTTTCAACTAAAGGCATAGTTTTATACAATGTTGCATGGTTAGATTATTGTATGGTTTTGCTTTTTCAAATATAATTTTAGGGTTTTGGTTATAAATGTTTAGATATAGCTTTCCCATGTTTTAATTATGCTTTTACATGCTTCAATTATGATTTCAGATAATTGGTTGCATGAGAATAGGAATTTGGTAATTAGCTATTGTTTTTGAAATACTATGTCCCCAATGTATTTGATAAAATTCCTATGAGAATGTTTTCATTCCATTGTTGGATTTCTAATGGAACTTATGCATGCTTTAAACTTGGTAATGAAACCTTAAATGGCTAAATGGTTTGAAATAGTCAAAATGGAATGATTTTAAGTTTAAAAATTATTCTTGTGGGGTATAATGGAATCCCCTAATTAATCATACTAATGGAACACTTGTGGAGTACATAGGACTCCCCCAAGTTAATTGGATAATATGATCTATGGGTACATAGGAACCCCTTGATATGAAAAAGGTTTGGCTAGGGACAGTACTTCCAAGTTATAGTGGCTATGATGATACCTCTATGTATAGCCTCAATTAGCAACAATAGTTTGGTTGGTTGGAAATAGTTTTAATTGGGCAATAAAGGCGAGGTGTGATAGCTAACCATGAAGGTGGGAGTCCAATGTATGAACACTAGAAACTCATGCTGATTGATATGATATGTAGATCATAGATACCTTATATGATACTATAAGGTACATAGAAATCTTCTAATTATATTGTACACATGTATCATTGAGGGTGGGGGGTACTTGGGAATCCCTTACTCTTATGGTATCTTTAGTTCGTGTGGCTATACACATCAAGGCCCGTTCTGAGGGTTAAAATGGACCCATATTGCCCATGGGTGGTTCAGGACAGTTAAGCTACACATACCCAGGTTAATGGTTTTAAATGCACACTAAACTAGATTTCCTTTTTCGACATGGTTATAAATATATATGTATGGTCTATATGAATACGGATAGTTTACTTGATTTTGTTAAATGGCATTATTTTATCCTTATCTTGAGTTCATTCTAACGTTCACCTACAAACTCATCTTCGAACGGCTGTATCCCCACGCAATATAGAAACCAGTCATTCTACTTTTCCTAATTAGTGATCGAACTTTAGAAACAACTATTGGATTAAAATGGTAAGCTTCCATCATTCTAGAAGGTTCAATTTAATGTGTGTTATTTCATACTTTGATTTATTTATTGATCATGGATTTAGGTATGGTTGGGGCATGTCCCAACTAGATTTTTGTATTTTTTTGTAAGAGGCTTTTATGGAACTACTATGGGTTGGAATAGGCAGGATCAGTAGGGGTGTTAGCCTTAGTATTTTCATTGTTATTGGGGTTGATATCGGTTTAATTTATTGTTAGTTGTTCCATCCTCTTTTATTTTGGTATTAAATAATTCTTATAGAACTCATATGGTTATGGTTTGGATTATGTTTTGGTTGGTAATGGTTATCAGTTGGGAATCAAATGGTTGGACTTGTTTGGGTGGTCATGGATACAAACCTATTCAAAAGTATTAGATAATGCAATAACACTATCTTGTTATAAGTTTAGAATTCATCTAACTCAGGGTATGTGCAAGTCGGTTGTGTTGGGTAATGGGGGTGGTCTCTAATACTGGTTTGACTCGGGATACCCATTATGATAAGGCACTATTTGGGTCATGTCATATTGGTATCAGAGCTTTAGGTTTATGGTCAATTGGCTGTTCACAAAGGCATGTTAGTAGAGTCTCTTTTAGGGGTATGTAGCGCTCCACATTCATATGAGAGAGGCTACAAGGAATTTAGGAATATTTCACTTTCTTGGTATTCTATTTTTAAGCTTAGAGTGTATGTCTTGGAATTCTGTCTAATCCTTGTTTGTTCGCTTTTAAAATCATGCCTCGATAATCTGAAGCATAGGGAAATTCTTCTGTCCCATCTGAGAATGATATTGATAGGGTATCTTTTTCACCTAGAGTTCACACTCAATCTCAGGGTCCTATTCCTAATTGTTCTAGAGTTCCTCTAGTTGCTTTTAGTCCTCCTCAAGGTAAGGTGACTAACATGGAATTTCACCAATCAACTTATGTTATTGCTTAGTTGGTTGCTGCTCAGGCTAAGAGAGATACATCTGGTGTTTTATTTGCTAAGGCAACAATGGTTGGCTAGTTTATGAAGATGAATCCTTCTATTTTTACTGGAGTAAAGGTGGAGGAGGATCCTGAAGATTTCTTAGATAATATAGAAAAAATCTTCAGAATGTTGCAGGCCATAGATGTGGAAGGGGTAAACTTTACAACTTATCAGCTCAAGGATATTGTGTACCTATGGTACAAGGAGTGGGATAGAGATAGAGGTGATGTTGATGAGTTGTCCTTATAGGAGGCCTTTTATAATTCTTTTCTGGATTGCTTCTTTTCTCAAGAGATGAGGAAAGTGAAGATGGAGAAATTTGTGAACCTTTAGCAGGGAAGAATGCTTATCAAGGAATATGCCTTGAAGTTTTATTAACTCTTAAGTTATGCTCCGAACTTGGTATCTAATAAAAGAGTGAGGAAGAGAAAGTTCAATTCTGTGCTATCTTGAGATTTGATCCTTGAAATCAAGACTGCTTTGATGATTATGGATATGGATATTTTGAGGTTGGTTGTCCACATGTAGAAGGCAGGGGATGAAAAGAGAAAGTAGGTGGAGTTTGGGGAAAGGCAGGGTAATAGGAGCAAGTTCTCTGAGTAGGGTGGTGCTAAGCAGTAGGGTAATTAGGATGACAAAAAATAGCTGAAGAAGAGAGTTCTAGTTTTTTCTCTACTGCTAGCGCTCCTTTCCCAAAGTAGTCGGGTGATAGAAGTCCATAAGGTGGTGATAATTTTTGGTCATCGGGTGCCCAATCTCAGGCGAGTGGGGCTCCATTGGCTTCTTCATGCCCTTTTTGCCGATTCTGTGGTTATCTTTATCAGGGCTTTTGTGATGAAAAGAGGGATAGATGTTTTAAATATGGCAAACTAGGACATATGTTTAGAAACTTTTCTATTGGTAAGGGTGCTTCGGGAGAGGTCAATGATTCGACTGCTTTATCTTCTACTCTTGTACCTAGTGGTGCAATTTCTACATCTACTACTACTTTTGGTACTAGCATAGGCTGAAATAAGTTTTATGCAATTTCATCTTAGCAGGAATTTGAGGCATCACCTGATGTCTTTAGTGATACGTTACAACTCTTTACTCGTGATGTGTATTGTCTACTTGATTAGGGTCCACTCATTCCTATATGATCCCAAAAGTGGTTGTATGTTTTGGTTTTTATCCTGAGGTTGTTTCGAATCTATTTTGTATTTCTACCGAGTAGGTAACTCAATTTTTAATAAAAGATTCTATACGGGTGTTTGATATTTATTGGTAGCAAGCACACCTTGATAGATCTTTTTGAGATAGATATAGTGGATTTTGACATTATTTTGGGGATGGATTGGTTACACTCCTCTTACATTTTCTTTGATTGTTGGATTTGTAAGGTTGTCTTTAGGTTCCCTGGTGAATTAGTTATAGAGTGGGAGGGTGTTTCCCTAGCTCCGAGGGGAAGGTTGATTTCTTATCTTAGTTCTTAGAGATTAATCTCCAAAGGGTGTCTTTATCACTTGGTCCTAGTTAAAGATTCTAACTAGGAAGGTCCTTTTTATTTGGTTCTGGTGGCAAGTGAGTTTCCTAAGGTCTTGCCAGATAATCTTTCTGCTGTTTCTTTGGATAGGGAAATCGAGTTTGGTATTAATTTGGCTCCAAATACTCGTTCAATATCTATTTATCCTTATAGAATGGCTTCCAACTAAGTTGAGGGAACTAACAAAGAAACTTAAGGAACTTCTAGATAAGGGGTTTATTTGTCCTAGTGTATCCTCATGGGGTGCACCGATGTTGCTCGTGCATCAAAAGGATGGCTCCCTTAAGATTTTCATTGACTATCGGAAATTAAGTAAGGGAACAATCAAGAACAAGTATCCTCGTCTAAGGATAGATGACTTGTTTGATCAGTTGCAAGGTGCAAAGTTCTTTTCTAAGATAGATCTTCAGTATGGGTATCATCATCTTAAGATTAGGGAGGAGGATATCCCTAAGATAGCTTTTCATACTTAGTATGTGCAATTTGAGTTCTTGGGTATGTCATTTGGCTTAAATAAGGCCCTGATGACATTTATAGATTTGATGAATAGGGTTTTCAGGAAGTTCTTAAATCATTTTGTCATTGTTTTTATTGATGACATTCCAGTTTATTCCTACAGTGAGGTGGATCACGCCAATAACCTTTGTGTGGCGTTGCAAACTTTGAAATAACAGTTGTTGTATGCTAAATTATCCAAGTGTGAATTTTGGTTGAACGCTATGACTTTTCTTGATTATATTAATTTTAGTGAAAGGATCATGGTGGATCCTCAAGAGGTTGCCGTGGTTAAAATGTAGCCTAGACCCATGAGTCAAACCAATATTCAGAGCTTTTTGGGTTTGTTTGGGTATTATAGGCAATTTGTGAAAAGCTTTTTGATGATAGTTGCTCCTTTGACTAATTTGACTCAATAGAGGATAAAGTTTTCTTGCTCAGAAATATGTCAAGGGAGTTTTCAGAAGCTTAAGGATAAGCTGACTTCGGTGCCAATTTTGACCTTGCTAGAAAGTAGGGAGAGGTTTGTGGTTTATTATGATGTTTCTCGGGTGGGACTTGGTTGTGCTTCAAGGAAGCATGAGAAGGTGATTGCCTATGCTTTCAGGCAGTTGAAGTTACATGAGAAGAATTATCCTACTCATGATTTGGAGCTGATGGCGGTGGTTTTTGCCTTAAAAATCTTGAGGCATTATTTGTAGGGAGTGCACGTAGACATCTTTTCTAATCATAAGAGTCAACAATATGTGTTCACTCAAAAAGAGATTAATTTTAGGCAAATGAGATAGTTGGAGCTTCTCAAGGACTATGATATGTGTCTTCACTGCCACTAGGTAAAGCTAATATGGTTGTTGATGTTCTTACTCGGTTTTCAATAAAAAGTTTAGCTCATGTGGAAAATGGAAAAAGGGAATTAGTGAAGGATATTCACCGCTTGTCAAATCTTGAGTTCGTCTCTTGGACTCCAAGGATGGTGGGGTAATAGTTTAGGAAGTGGTCAGATCGTCTCTTGGTGTAGAGATCAAGGAGATACAAGTGCTAGATAGTGTCTTAATGAAAATCAATAGTGATGTTGGTGGGCAAAAGGTAATGGTCTTTGAGATCAGTGACGATTATACTTTACAGTACCAAAGGAGGTTGTGTGATCCTATTGTCGATGGTTTGTGACAAAGGGTTTTGGCTAAGAAACATGAATCACATTATGTTGTTCATCTCGGATTAAGAAAAATATATCATAATCTCAATGAGATATATTATTATAATGGTATGAAGTGGGATGTGGCTAATTTTATAGCCAATTACATGGTGAACAAGTAAGTCAAAGTTTAGTACATGAGGCCTAGTGGGCTGTATCAAGAAATTGATTTGGCCAAATAGATATGGGAGGTGATCAACATGAATGTCATTATCAGTATTCCTCAGTCTCAGAGGTAATTTGATTCAATTTAGGTCATCATGGATCGGTTGACGAAGTCTGCTCACTTCTTTCCAGTAAGGACTACCTTTTCGATGAAGGACTAGGTGAAGTTGTATCTCCAAGAGATTATGAAGCTGCATGGGGAATATATTTTAATTATGTCTGATCGTAGTACACAATTTTTGTCTCACTTTTGGCAGTGTTTTCATAAGGGATTGGGTACTAAGGTGAGTCTCAGAGCTGCTTTTCATAATCAAACGGATAGGCAAGCGGAAAGCCCTATTAAGACATTTAATGATATGCTTCGGTCATGTGTGATTTACTATGGTGGCAGTTGGGTTAAACATCTTACTTTGGTAGAGTTTCCTTATAACAATAGTTATCATTTAAGTATTGAGATGGCCCTTTTTGAGGCATTATATAAGGTCTTCCTAAAGGTATCTCTCATGAAGGGAGTAATGCAGTTTGGTAAATAAGGAAGCATAGTACCCGATTTATTAGTCCTTATGCAATTTTGCAGAGAGTTGGTAATGTGGCTTATGAATTAGAGTTGCCTTCTAGTTTGAGCTCCATTCATCCGGTATTTCATGCATCTTTGTTGAGGAAGTGTCTTGGTGATCTTTCTTCGGTGGTTCCTATAGAAGGCTTGGGTATCTTGGATTCTCTGTCTTATGAAGATATCCCGGTCGAGATCTTGGATAGGTTGGTTCATCATTTACGGACCAAGGATGTTGCTTCGATTATGGTTCTATGGCAAAACCACAAGGTGGAAGAGGCTACATGGGAAGTGGAGGAGGACATGACGTCCAAGTATCCACATTTGCTTTCTGCTCCTGCGATTCGTGCAGAAGATATATGTTCTTCAAAATACTTTTGTTTTCAAACTTTGTTAAATTAAAGATTAACATTTTTGCATCTGTGCTTTCTAACTTGGTTAAAGGTTGGATTGATATTTGATAATGCAAATGAATCGTGCTTGTGGTTACCTTACCTTATCCGTAATTTGGGACGAATATTCACAGTGGAGGAGATTGAAACACCCTTGGTTTGTGGCCATAAGAAATTTTCCTGGATTTCTCATTTCTCAACTGGATACGAGCATAGGAAATGACTCGTACACTAAGATACGAATTGGTTTCTAGAATAAATACAGATTTAGAGGTATGAGTTGTATTGGTGGACACGGGTCATTTGGTTTGTGTATTTCATTTACTTAATCTTAGACTTGGTAGACTAAGTTGGATATGAGTACATGTGGATCACCATGAGCTGTAAGCCTGGGTACGAGTCGTACCATGGACTCTTATGGTGGGAAGTGTTCAATCTTCTATAGATTTTATTTTGCCTACGGTACGGGTAATGGGTACCAGTTGTATGCCTGTATACGACATGTTTTAGAGTTATTCATACCTTGGACAGTGTTGGGTCCAAGGGAGTATGCCTTGGGTATGAGTGAAGGGTACCATTCGTATTGTAAGGTACGACTGGTAAGGATAGTCGTACCCCTCTGATGGGATTTTAGTGCAGTTTAAGTGTGGGAAATATGGACATTTCCCCCACCAAACCTAATAAGGCCCCACGACTTTTAACTAACTTGGGAGGTTAATTTCCCTATTATTCTATTCTTTAACACTTAGAAAAACACTCTCTAATCCTCTCTAAAGTTCTTGGGCAAGGGAAGCTAGAATTTCATCTTAAGGATTAATTTGGGATTGTTTTGGTGATTTCTCTCCATCATCATCTTGGTTTAAGGAATGTTCTCTTCCCTCATTGTTAGTTCTAACTAAAGGCATGGTTTTATACAATGTTTCATGGTTTGATTATTGTATGGTTTTAGGTTTTCTAATATAATTTGGTGGTTTTGGTTATAAATGCTTTGTTATGGTTTTCCCATGTTTTAATTACGCTTTTATTTGATTTAATGCTGGTTTTGGATAATTGGTTGCATCGGAATAGGTATTTTGTAATTGGCTTTGGTTTTGGAAATACTATTGTAATGCCTCGAGAGTACACCCTGGATGCCACACAGTGCTTCGAACCATAAGTGATCCCAAGATAAATCATGAACTGGCATACTGTTAAGAAACTGAATTATAATAAAATAAATAACAAGTTCTGCAATATGGAAACATAATCATGGCATAATCTAAATAAATACATTAATGATAAGGTTTACAATCTGATAAAATTGAAGGAAGAAACTAAAATTACATGTCTGACTCTGACTGACATCTATGAAGTCTCTACTATACTGACTCAAGATAGCTGGTACATGCCTCCAACTACCACTGATCAATACATATAAAAATAAATGAACTGTACATAAACTAAAACTATCCAGAGTTCTTGAAACAAAAGAACTCATCACCTCCTGGCTGGAAACTGCAACTGTCTGATCATGATACATAGGTTATAACTGGTACCTGAATTTTGATACAATGTAGCACATAGACATAAATGTTGATCAGTACTTCTGGAATGTACTGAGTAAGCAGGGGTAAATGCAATAAGTAAAACTGATTTCATACGTAATCTTAAAATATGCATGCTAAGTGTAAGTAGAATCACCAATAGGCTGAAATAAATTGAAAGCACAATTATCTTAAAACATGAGTAACAAACATGATATGATAAGATGGTGAATCTCTACACTTAGTTTTTGTAAAATATTACTTTTATGATATAAGTAGAACTGAAGTTGGGATACTATAAAATGTGAATATAGTATGAATACTGAGTCTGAAACTACATGATGGAAACTAACATAGCATTGGGGATCTGAATATACAATTATACTGAACACGAATACCTAATCATAAAGAACCAAATATGAAATATACTAAGATTATCTAATTTACTGAATGAATGATAGCTGAATACTAGTAATGCAAGATTGGATTATATTTAGTCTGAGTAATTGGACTGAAACTATGGAGTACTATAGATATGAGACAAGAACTAACTAAACAACATAAGATGACCAAACATGAATACATGTAAACTGTATTACCTGAGAATGCAAGACCAAGCGTATAACATGATTTTGAAATAGTCTGTAAACTAAAATACTGAAAAACTGATCACTGAATAACTGATAATTATATTTTATGGTCAAGCAAACCTGAAACTGAACTCTGAACTAAATACTAAATTGAGCCTATAACTGAGACTATCGGAGGAATCATCTAAACGATATGCCCCAATCTGAGCAAATCGGGGTCCAACAGTAACCTCAGTTGGAAGGGTGTTAGTACCATGCAACGTGTACTAACACTGGCTGTGTGGATCCACTAAACTGGTATCCCAAAGGATTAAGGAGTCACCCTAATCTGGTAGGAGTACTCGTGAGATATGTGTCAACCCTAAACTGGTAGGAAGACATCTTAACCTACATTTGCTACGTATTTCTTCTACGTATTTCTTTAACTCAGGGATTCCTACTAAGGGTTAAACCCTAAACTAGCATAAATGCCCCCATTCCTGGGTTCGCTTGGTGCTGAATCCTACTCCCAATTGAATGAAACTGGAATACTTACTGATACTTACACTGTTAACTGGTAGTTGATAATCTCAGGTCATTGTATTCTGAAAATAATAGTTCATACAGATTCTGAAGTAATTATTAACATATAAACTGATACTGCAACTAAAACTAGACTGAGTTAACTTAATCGGACTCACAACTGACCATATTACTGACTATTTGCTATGGTATAACTAAAATCATTCCGTAGATATTGGAAATTAGGTAAACAACTAAATTTTGAGCTCTCATAACCCCTAGGACTCGATAGAAATAATGATAATGTAATACCTGTGTTTTTTCTTAGCTTGAAAATCATCTCAAGGACAGTAAGATGGTGTTTGACCTGAGCCTTCAGCACGTTGCTGAGATAGCTCAAATGAAAATTGTCAAATTCCAGTGTTGCTCTACGATAATGGCTCATTGCGCCAAACTTCCAAGTCATAGAAAAGGTGGCAACGTGATATCTCTGCATCGCACCACCGTGCAGTTTCCCAATTATCAAATTCCAATGACACGACACGATAATGCCGCATCGTGCCAAGGGCCCAATTCAGGAAATTTTACTGAAAATTATATTACGTGTCCAGGATTAAAAGGGTCAATTTGCTCCCGCTCCGCCCATGTTTAAGCTTCCAAACATGGGATTTAGCCCTTATTCATCCAAAATATTGATGTTTTTCTCAAATACTCTCAAGAACTTAAGCTAGGGTTTTCATAGAAGGTCAAATTTCAAGAAGGTTTCGCTATCAATCTTCACGAAATAATGATCTAAGGTATGCGTAGTGTTCATTTATGGACTCATTTCGTCCATGAAGTCCAAGAAACTTTTTTAACAAGTTATGGATTTTCTTCATGTTTTCATTCTGTGTATGTTCTCTTTCATGTTGATAAATCAAGAATTAATTTCTAATCCATTATTTGATGATAAATTCCATGTCGGTTGATTAGTATACATAAAGATTTACGAAATCTCATGACTAAAACCTTGTATGATGGAATTGGAATTGAAGCATAATGTTTAATTATTGTATAATGTGTTTACACGTACTATGCCTACCATATGTTTGATAAAATGCCTAGATGAAGGAATATTGTCTAACTAGCATGATATCATAAAATCCCCATGTATGTACAAGTTCATACCTATTACATATTTGATGAAACACTCCTATGAATGTAGTATGTATTATGATGTTAGTCTAGTCTTCAAGTAAATCATGTTATGTCTGTTTCCTTCTATCTAGTCCTGGGGGTACCTGTACCCGAAATATTAGCTGTGTGCCTAGATCCATGTCATGTTTTCAAGATACTCTCAGTCAAGCTATGAACTCTTAACTTAAAATAGTCTTATGACTCAGGAAAAAATCTCCATGATCTCATGACTCAGTCAGTTGTCAGATATCAGTAGTATTTCGTCAGCCACAAAAATTCAGTAACTTAGTCCATGCTCAGTTTAGTTCAGTAAATCATGTTCAGTGTCCATTGAGATAGGAGTAGGAATTATCACCGAGTGAATCCAAGGATGGGGACTTATCTGTTATACGAGGGTGTGATTCCTAGAAGTAATCCTTGCATTCTACAACTATGTAGCCAGCATAGGTTGAGACATCATACCTGCTATATGAGGGTAGATGAGGTGGCTTAACCTGTTATGTAAGGGTTCCCACCATTCTTGCTAGAGTTCTCTATTATATGAGGGTTACTCATATGTTGTCCTTACCAGTGGTATGATATTGACACCCTTATAATCAGGGCATAGATTAGAACCCAGCTCATCTATTATAGAACCTTTGGGGCATGTCGGTTAGATACTACTTCCCACAGTTTCATGTTACAGAATCAGGACTGCCAGATACAGTCAATCAGTCTTAGTAATAGAACTTAGATAGTTCTTCAGATTTCAAGACTGTCAGATATAGTCAACTCAGATACAATACGGAACTTAGATAGTTCCATTAGATTCAGGACTGTCAGCTATAGTCACCCACATTATTAGTTATATTCAGATACAGACACCCATGTTATCGGCATTATACAGATATAGTCCCTCATATTATCAGTCATATCAGTTACTAGCATGTTATGTTATCAGTATACAAACTCTGAAATCACAAAATCACATTATCAGTTACAGTTACGTATTTATACATGTATTCTCATGTTCATGTTAGACAGTCAGTTAGAATTATTCATGCATGCAAACCCTTAGATATAGCCTACCTCACATGTATACTCGGTACATATATACTGATGCATTCGTGCTATGCTGCTTTCTTTTTATGTTACATCATTGGTTCAAATACACGATTTTCAGATCAGCAGTAGATCCCAGATTTAGCAGTTAGAGTAGATGTGATCCCTCATCCTTCGAGGACATAATAATTTTCTTGTATCTCATTGATTAGATTATTAGTTGGAGTTAGTTGGGGACATATCCCATCAACTTCTTATTCAGATTCTTCAGACAGTAGAGGCTTCAAGACGAGATGCAGACTAGATACTAACTATCATATTTGAGACTTCAGTTTTGTTTGGGTATTCTATTACCCCACACAAATGTTACGTTATTTAGTTATGTTTATGATTGAACCTTATGGCCTTAAGTGCATGTTTTCACTTTATTATGTTATCTTATGCAGTATATAGGTACAAATATTAGTCATGGGTTAGCTTGTGGTCCTTCGGGGTCATGAGCATCGTGTAGCATTTCGGTTCTGCAAATCGAGTCGTTAAAGATAAGAACACATGAGAGCATTTGAGAGCATAATAAGTAAGCTTTATTTAAAGAAACCCATCACTTGGGCATTTCATCAAACACATGGAGATTAATACTTTATCATGGGGAAATTCACCAAACACATGGGGATCAAGAACTTGGACATGGGAATAGCTTAAATATGGGAGCATAACTTGATTATATAACTAAAATAATGAATTTAGGAATTAATATGAAATTTGCTTAAAATAGGACATGCGTGTTTAATCATACATGTAACGATCATAGCTTGAACCTAAGAATCTCATAAACATGGGTGAACAATAGAGTTACAAGCAAAATTCATAACTTGGAGATTCAACATGAAATTCCTTGAACATGATATGTATATTTCATCAAACATATGGAAAGCATGAATTTTAAACATGGGAATCCTGATAAATATCATGAATTTAGGATCTATCATGGAATTCACTTGAATAAAGCATGGGAAACTCAAATTCATTGCATGAGGAATTCAAAATCTTGCATGAAATCACACATGGGGTAAAATTAATTAAAATCACCATGAAAAAATTTAATTCAATATTTCTTGATATTTAAAATAACAAAATGATCTAAAAAATTGATATCATTGAAAAGATAATTAAATTATCTATAATTTGGTGGGTCTTGAGCTGCAAAATTATACGTATATAAGATGTTATACATGTTCAAATTAGACCTTTGTAGAATCAAATACCAAACTTTGGACGAATCAAAGGCACTAAGCTCAACTCTGCTCTAAGTGATTCTTATGAATATTTTTCACCTCGAAAGAACATCAAACATGAGGATAAAGATATTTTAACTTATATTCACATGGGAATCACATGGATTATAACTTTTATATATAGGAACCATGGTTCAAAGACTAACCCAAAAATATGGGGTGTTACAACTATGCCCCCAATGAATTTGATAATATGCCTATGACAATGTTTTTACTCCATTGTTGGATTTCTAATGGAACTCATCCATGGCTTAAACATGGTAATGGAACCCTAAATGGCTAAATGGTTTATAATGGTAAAAATGAAATAGTTTGGGGTTTAATAGTCATTCTTGTATGGTACAAGGGAATTCCCTAAGTAATCATAATAATGGAACACTTGTGGGGTACATGGGACTCCTCCAAGTTAATTGGATAATATTATCTATGGGTATATGGGAATCTATTGATCTCAAAAATGTTTTTCTAGGGAAAAATACTTACAAGTTATAGTCGGTATGATGATACCACTATGTATAGCCTCAGTTAATATCAATTGTTTGGTTGGTTTGAAATGGTTTTAATTGGGAAATAAAGGCGGGGATAACCGTGAAGGTGGGAGTCCAACAGATGAAAACTGGAAACTCATATTTGCCGACATGAGGGGTAGGTCATGGTGTCCTTATATGATACTACAAGGTATATGGGAATTCTCTAAGTACACTATACATATATATCATAGAGGGTGAAGGGAACTTGGGAACCCCTTACTCTTATTGTATATCTGGTTTATGTGGAAACACACATTGGGCCCCATTTAGAGGGTTACATTAGACCTATATAGCCCATTGGCTCTTAAGTACGGTTAATCTATACATACTCAGGTTAATGGTTTTTAATGCATACTAAACCCTATTCCCTTTCTAGGCATAATTATATATATGTATGTATGGTTTTTATGCATATGGCTGATTTACTTGGTTTTGTTAAATGGAATTATTTTATCCTTATCATGTGTTCATGCTAGGATTCACCCGCTAACCCATCTTTGAGTGGTTGTATCCCTACATAATGTAGGAATCAGTTATTCTAATTTTTCATCTTAGGAATCACACTTTATAATAAGCTATTGGATTAAAGTGGTGAGCTTCCATCTTCCTAAATACTCTATTTAATGGATATTATTTCATTCATTAGTTCATTTATGTATATTGGTTCTTGCTGTGGTTGGGGGCATGTCCAAACCAAATTTTGGCATTCTTTTGGTTAAAGGCTTTTGTGGAACTACTATAGGTTTGAATAGGCAGGATCGGTAGGGGTATTAGTTTTATTATTGGTATTTGTATTGGCGTTGATACCGGTTGATAGTATTATTGGTTGTTCCATCCTCTTTTATTTTGTGATTATATAATGCTTATAAAACTCAAATAGTTATGGTTTTGTTGTTATTGGTTATTGGTTGGGTATTATATGATTAGACTCATTTTGGATGTAGACCTATACTAAAGTCTTGGAATATGCAATAACACGATCTTCTTTTATGTTCAGAATTCATCCAACTCAGGGTATACATAGGTCGGTTGGGTTGGGTAATGGGGGTGGTCTCCAATTCTGGTTGGACTAGGGATGCCCATTATGACAAGTCCCTGGTTCGGGTCATGTCAGTAACTCATTACACATACTAGAATCCATCGAGATCAAGTAGAACAAAACATAGCTTAAGCTAGTAACACTAGTTTTCTCCTCTAAAGTCTGTGTGACCAAATTGATTCTAAACTTGATTGAAATACACAGTAAAAATTATGATGAAGTAGTTTAACACATATATGATCAACTTGAAACATCACAGGTTTGGACCCTCAGAAAACTTCCTGGAACCCTATTATTTGGACCTAATACAACTTAGGGTACGAGCCGTATAATGGGGTACGAGTGGCGAAGCCCTATTGTAAGATGACTAGTGTTAGTTTGTGGGATAGTTTTGATCATTGGAATAGATATGGCTTAGGGTTGAGTATCGTATGTTTTGGTATGAGTCATATAGGTGACTCATAAGGTGGATAGTGTTAGATCCTCCTGGTGTTGCATTCTGCAAAGGATACAAATCATGGGTATGGATCGCATGTTGAGGTTATGATTTAGGTGGATGAGTCATATACTGAGTAGTGTCTGATCCATGGTTGAGTCTTGGTTATGATCGGGTAGGTACAAAACATAATGGAGGTTACGACTTGTAAGGGGATCAGTCGTGACCCTATGTCAGGTTTTTATAGGACTTAAGTGAGGGTATTCTGGAAAATTCCCTACTTACCCTAATATAGATTAACAACTTCTAATACAGTTAGGAATTTATTTACTCTAATATTTTATTCTGAAAAACTTAGAAACTTTTCCTAAACATATCATAATTCTCTCAAGAGCTTTTGGGACAATGTGCTAGGGTTTCAACTAAGGGATTACTTTGGAGCTTGTCTTGGTAAATTCTTTCCATCAATCTTATTTGTTTAAGGCATGATTCGATTCCCTAATTGTAATTCTAATCAAAGAAAAGGTTACATGGATGATTTCATGGTGTTTCTCTATCATGATTATGGCTTTCAACTATTGATTTGGGGGTTTTGATGTTAAATGCTTGGTTATGATTTCCTGTGGTTTTAATTATATTATCTATGTATTAATGGTGGTTTTGGAAAATTGAATTGTATGGTAATGGTTTAATGGTAATGAAATTTGGCTTTGGTTATATTTGCCCCAAAGGGTTTTTATAAAATACTTAAAAAGTGTGTCCATTGCATTGACTTATTTTAATGGAACTCTTGCTTGTTTTTAGCTTATGCATGAAACCTTAAATGTTTTTAAACTATTTACGAAGCCGTAAGGCTAATTGACTATCCTTTTAAAGAATATGGTAGTCTTCTAAGAGGTTTAATATGGCTAATGATAGGGCACTTGAATGTCCCCTAATCTAAATGGTTTGGCTATGGATAATGCTTGAGAGTATGGAGATATGTTGATATCACTAGTTTATTAAATAGCCTTGGTTAATAAAAGAATAATTGAATGGGTGTTCAATGGTTTTAATTGGGTATTAATGGCGTAGAGTGTAATCTAAGCCATAAAAGATGGCGGTCCCAAGGGGATCAAAACCCAAAAATAATATTTGCGATATGACGGGTCTTCGATAGCTATGTGTGAGTTTCACATTTATATTGGAGGGATGTATTATTCATCCCAAGGATATTTCCTGGTCATACAACTATATGCACTGGGACCTTTTCTGAACATGATACTGAACCCATATGGCCCATGGGTGGTAGGACGGCTAAGCTACATAACCCAGGTAAAGGTTTTAATGGCATATTAAATTTGGTCCCTTTTCCCAGCACTTATTTATATATTTGTATGTTTTTTTGCATTGGATGATTTTCACTTTGATTTGATAACTGGCATTACTTTATCCTTATCCCGAGTTTCATGCTAGTGTTCACCCACTACCCTATCTACTGGCGGCTGTATACCCACTTTATATAGGAACCGACCATTTGACTCCTCCTTTATAGTACTTGATTTGGGGATAGCTTATTGGACTGAAGTAGTGAACTTTCATCTTTTGGGAAGGCATTATTTCATGTTGGACATTCTTAGATATTTTACTTTCTTTTTGGACACTGGTTTTGGCCATTGTTGGGGGCATATCCTAATTGGATATTTGTATTTATTTCAATAGAGGCTTTGTGGTACTTTTAGGGGTTAGTATAGGAAAGATCAGTATTGGTGTTGGCCCTAGCATTGGCATTCGTATTAGGACTGATATCATTAGATGATATTATTGGTTGTTCCATCGTATTACTTTTTAGTTTTGATTATCATATTATGTTTGTTATTTTCTAAATGGTTTATTCTTGAATGGATTGTTGGTTTCGTATGGATAGACTCAATTGGTTTGTCATGATTGTGACTCTTTTCTAGAGTCTTCATGATAACATTAGCAATCTTGTTATATGCTTGAAATTTATCTCATTCAAGGTTGTATGTAGTGGTTGGGTTAGGTTAAGGGGACGGTCCCCAGTCCTAGTTGGACTTAAGATGCCTATTACGATAAGGCCCCAGTTTGGGCTGTATCAAGTTGGTATCAGATCCTAGGTGCATGATCAATTAGGAGTCCATAAAGCCATGTCGAGTAGAGTCTCTTTTAAGGGTGTATAGCACGCAATACTCATAAGGGAGAGACTGTAAGACATTTAAGAATATTTCACTTTGTTGGTAATCTTTCTTCAAGCTTGAATTCTCAGTCTTGGAATTACCTCTAATCTTGTTTGTTCATCTTTTATATCATGCCTCCTACATCTGGAACATAAGGAAATTCTTCTAGCCCATCTAGAAGTGATGCTGAGGTAGCGCATTCTACTCTCGAGGTTCATCTTCGATCTCATGGTTCTATTCCTAATTGTACCAGAGTTCTTTCTATTCCTCATACCGCTCCTCAGGACCCTTAGGGCATGAAGAATGTGGATTTTTGTCAGTCTATGCATATTATTGCCTAAGATGTTGTTCCTTAAGCCAAGTAGGGTATGACTAATATTATGTCATCTGTGGCTGCTAGGCTTGGACAATTTATAAAGATGGATCCCCTGACTTTTACGAGAGTAAAGGTAGAGGAAGACCCACAGGGCTTTCTTGATGAGATGGAGAAGATCGTTTGAGTAATAAGGGTTACTACTATAGAAAAGGTAAACTTTGTAGCTTATCAGCTTAAAGAGGTTGATTATCTATGGTATGAGGACTGGGACAGAGATAAGGGTGATGTAGAAGAGGATGGTTTATGGGAGGCCTTTTCTTATTCCTTCATGGATCGGTTCTTTCCTTAAAAGTTAAGAGAATCTAAGATGGAGGAGTTTGTAAACCTCAATCAAGGAAGAATGTCGATGAAGGAGTATTCTTTGAAGTTCCATTAGTTTTCAAGGTATGCTCCTGATTTAGTAGCCGATACAAGGTCGAGAATAATAAAGTTCACTTCTGTCCTTAACATATTTCTGATTCTGGAAATCAAGACTATTTTGCTTATGAAGGATACAAACATGTCGAGGCTGATAGTTCTTACACAGTAGGTTGAGGATAAGAATAGAAGGCAGGTAGACTTTGGAGACAGGCAAGGTAAATAGGTCAAGTTTTATGATCAGGGAGGTGCCCAGTCTCAGGATGATCGAGATGGTGGGAAGTGGCAGAAAAAAAAAGTGGCGGAGTTTATGTTCCTTCTCTACTGCCTGTGCTTCTAACTCCCAAATAGTTGAGCAACAAGCATCATTATGGTGGATATAATTCTCAGGCATAGGGAGCCCAATCTAAGGCAAATAGAGGACAATCTTTTTCTTTATGTCTTCCTTGTTTATTTTATGACCATCGCCATTAGGGATTCTGTGAGGAGGGAAGGGATAAGTGATTTATGTGTGGCCATGGAAGACATCGGCTTAGGTATTATCCATCTAACAAGGTTTCTATGGGGGAGAATAAGATTTTAATGGCTTCATCTTTTCTTTCTACACCTGGTGGTGTGGCATATACTTTTATTACTACTACTAGTTCTAGTACTGGTCAAAATAGGTTGTATGCTTAGGCATCCCATTAGGAATATGAGGCATCGTCTGATGTTATTACTGGTATGTTACAACTTTTCTATCATGACATATATTGTTAGCTTGATCTAGGCTCTACCTATTTCTAATGTGACTCTTTATATTATTGTGTCTTTTGGTTTTGATTCAGAGATTATTTTAGATCCAGTTTCTATTTCTACCCTAGTAGTTGATCCGGTCATTGCTAAATGGGTCTATAGGGGTGTGTGGTAGATAGATTTTATCAAATCTATTTGAGTTCGGTATGGTAGATTTTGATATAATTTTGGGCATGTATTATTTATATTCTTGATATGCAAATTTGGATTATCGAACCTGTAGGGTCATCTTTAGCTTCCCTAGTGAGCCAGAAATAGAATAGAAAGGTTGTTCTATAGCACCAAGGTAGGATTTTATTTCTTATCTAAGCGATCAGAGGTTAATCTCTAATGTTTGTGTTTATCACTTGGTTTGGGTTAAAGAATCTAACTCAGAAGGTCCTTTGTTGTAGTCAGTTTTGGTAGTTAATGAGTTTCCAAAGGTCTTTTCAAATAATCTTTCAGGTGTTTCTCCGGAAAGATAAATAGAGTTTGGTATTGATTTACTTTAGGACACTCATCTAATTTCTATTCGTCCATATAGAATGGCTCCGACTGAGTTAAGGGAACTCAAGAAGCAAATTTAAAATCTTCTAGATAAAGGATTTATTCATCCTAGAGTTTTATCATGGGGTGCATTGGTGTTGTTTATGTGCAAGAAGGTTGGTTCTCTACGTATGTGCATTGACTACTGGCAGTTGAATAAGGTAGTGATCAAGAACAAATATCCTCTTTCTTAGATAGATGATTTATTTGACCAGTTCAAGGTGCCAAGTTCTTTTTCAAGAAAGAGCTTTTGCCTGGTACCATCAGTTAAAGATTAGGGAGGTGGATATCCCTAAGATGACTCTTTGCACTCGGTATGGGCATTATGTGTTTTTGGTGATGTTATTTGGATTGACAAATACCCTTATAGCATTTATGGATTTGATGAAAAGGGTATTTTGGCAGTATTCGGACATCTTCATTATTGTGTTTATTGATGATATCCTGGTGTATTCAAAGAGTGAGGTGGATTATGCTAACTACTTTTGTGTTGTGTTGCAGACCTTAAAGAGACATCAGTTGTTTGCTAAGTTCTCTAAGTGCGAGATTTCGTTTCATGCTGTGACTTTCTTGGGTCATATCATTTCTAGTGAAGGGATCATGGTGGATTCGAAAAAGGTGGTTGTGGTAAAGAAGTGTCTTAGACCTATGACTCTATCTTATATTCGGAGCTTCTTGGGTTTAGACGCATATTATAGGCGGTTTATAAAGATTTCATTGATAGCTGCTCATTTGACTAACTTAACTCAGACAAAGTTTAAGTTTTCTTTGTTGGATGCGTGTGAGGGGAGTTTTGAGAAGTTAAAGGATAAGTTGACTTCAGCTCCACTTCTGACCTTGTCAAAAGACAATGATGTGTTTGTGGTTTATGGTGATTCCTCTCTAGTTTGTCTTAGTCGTGTGTTAATGCAGCATAGAAAGGTGATAACCTATGCTTCCAGGGAGTTGAAGGTGCATGGGAGGAACTATCCTACTTATGATTTAGAGATGTTGGCCATTGTGTTTACATTCAAAATATGGTTGCATTATTTATATGGTGTTCACATAGATATCTTTTCTGATCCCAAGAGTTTGCAGTATGTGCTCTCGCATAATAAGCTTAATCTCAGGCAGAGGAGATAGCTTGAGTTTCTCAAAGACTATGATATGAGTCTTCACTACCACCCAGGTAAAGCTAAAGTGGTTTTTAATGCTCTTAACAGGTTTTCAATAGGTAGTTTGGCTCATAAGGAAGAAAGAAAGCAAGAATTGGTGAAGGATATTCACCATTTGGCAAATTTTTGGGTTCTTCTCTTGGACTCCAAGGATGGTATTGTGATGATGCAAAAAGTGATTTAATCATCTCTTGGTGCAGAGATTAAGGAGAAGCATGTGTTGGATTCTGCCTTGATAAAAATCAAGGGTAGCGTTGGTCGACAAAAGGTGGCAGATTTTGAGATTATCAATGATTGTACTTTGCAGTATGAAGAGACGTTATGTGTTCCTGATGTAGATGGTTTACTGCAAAGGATCTTGGCTAAGGCGCAGGAGTCGCGTTATGTTGTTCATCCTAGTTCCACTAAGATGTACCAAGATCTCAAGAAGATCTTTTTGTGGAGTGGCATGAAGTGGGACGTGGTGGATTTTGTGTCTAAATACATAGTGTGTCAATAAATTAAGGTTGAGCATATGAGGCCTAGTAGGTTGAATCAAGAAATTGAGTTACCTGAATGGAAGTAGGAGGAGATCAATATGGATTTCTTTACTGCTCTTCCTCGGTCTCGAAACCAATTTGATTTGATTTTGGTCATCATAGATAGGATGACAAATTCTGTGTATTTCTTGCCAATGCGGGCTAACGTTTAGGTGAAATTATGAGAAACTTTATCCTTAAAAGATTTTAAAACTGCATGGGGTGCCTGTTTCAATTATCTCCGGTCATTGTATGTAGTTTACGTCCCACTTCTGGCGGTCTCCCTAGAAAAAGTTGGGGACTAAGGTGAGTCTGAGTACTGTTTTCCATCACATTTGGATGGCCAGGAGGGGAGAACTATTCAGACATTAAAAGATATGCTTTGAGCCTTTGTGATTGATTACAGTAAAAGTTGGATGGAGAATCTACATTTGGTAGAGTTTTCTTATAACACTAGCTATCATAAGAGTGTTGCTATGGCTCCTTTTGGGGCGTTGTATGGTGGAGGTGTAGATCTCCTATTGGTTGGTATAAGCTCGACAAGGTTGATTTGTTTGGTCCATATTTGGTTCATCAAGCTATGGAAAAGGTGAAGGTGATTCCAGATAGGCTCAAGGCTGCCCAGAGTTGACAAAAGTCCTATACAGATATTAGACGTAGAGACTTGGAGTTTGCAGTTAGGGATATGGTTTTCCTTAATGTATCTCCTATGAAGAGAGTAGTGCAGTTTGGTATATTGGTACATTGGTCCTAAAATGGAAAAGCTTAGTCCGCGGTCCGTTGGTCCTTATGAGATTTTGTGGAGAGCGAGCAATATTGAGTATGAGTTAGAGTTGCCATCTAGCTTGAGTTTGGTTATTTTGGTATTCCGTGTTTCTATTTTTAGGAAGTGTGTTGGTGATCTTTCTTGGATTGTTACTTTGGAGAGGTTGGATATCTCTGATTTTTTTTCTTATAAAGAGGTCCTGGTTGAGATATTGGATAGGCAGATTTATTGGTTACAGACTAAGTGGCTTTGGTTAAGGTTCTATGGTAGAACCATAAGATGGAAGAGGCCACGTGGGAAGTGGATGAGGACATAAAGTCTAAGTCTCTGCTCTTGTTTTCTGCTCCTGATATTCATGCGGAGGGTATGTATTCTTGAACACATTTTTTATGAGCTTGTTAAAGAAAGAGTTCCATCTTTTATGTCTTCATTTCTCATTTTGTAAAGGTAAGAATAGAGACATCAAAAGGTGGAATTAATATTTGATAATGCAAATGACTTTGCGTGTGGTTACCTCTACCTTATCCATCATTCAGGGACAAAGTTCCTAATGGGGGAGAATGAAGCATCCCGATCTTGGACCCATAGAAAACTTTTTGGAATCCCGTTCTTTGAACCCAATATAACTTATGGTACTAGTCGTATGCTAGGGTACGAGTGGTGAATTCCTATCATAAACTGAACTGTATTAGTTAGTGGGTTGTTTTGGGTCACTGGAATAGATATGACTTATGGTTTAGTGTCATATGGTTGGGTACGAGTTGTATAGGTGATTTACAAGGTTGACAGTCTTTGCTCCTCCTATTGTTGCATTCTGCCAGGGATACGGATCATGGGTATGGATCATATGATGAGGTTACGACTCGGATAGATGAGTCATACACTGGACAATGTCTGATCCATGGTTGAGGCTTGGTTACGATCGGGTAGGTATCAACCGTAAGGAAGGTTACGACTCGTAAGGGGGTCATTTGTGACCCTGTGTTGAGTTTTTATTGGATTTAAGTGGAGCTATTCTGGACACTTCCCTACTTACCCTAATAATGACCCACAACTTCTAATACACTTAGGAGGTTATTTACCCTATTTTTTTATTCTTAAACACTTAGAAACTCTTTCTAAACATATCATAATTCTTTCAAGAGCTTTTGGGACAAAAAGCTAGGGTTTCAACTAAGGGATTACTTTAAGGCTTGTCTTGGTGAATTCTTTCCATCAATCTTCTTGATTTAAGGCATGATTCTTTTCCATAATTGTAATTTCAACTAAAGGCATGGTTACATGGTTGATTTCATGGTTTTTCTCTTGTATGATTATGGTTTTCAACTATTGATTGGGGGTTTTGATATTAAAAGCTTGGTTATGATTTCCTATAGTTTTAGTTATGTTTTCTATGCATTAACGATGTTTTAGAAAATTACATTTCATGGTGATGGTTTAATGGTAATGGAATTTTGTTTTGGTTATATTATACCCCCAAGGTGTTTGATAAAATGTTTATGAAGATATGTTCATTGCATTGGCTTATTATAATGGAACTATTACTTGTTTTTGTCTTATGCATGAAACCTTAAATGTTTTAAATGGTTTGCAAAGGCCTAAGGCTAATTGGTTATCCTTATGGAGAACATGGTAGTCTCCTAAGAGGTTTAATAAAGTTAATGATAGGGAACTTAAATTTCCCCTAATCTAAATGGTTTGGTTAAGGATAATGCTTGAAAGTATGGTGGTATGACGATACCACTGGTTTATTGAATAGCCTTGGTTAATAAATCGATAATTGGATTGTTTAATGGTTTTAATTGGGCATTAATGGTGGGAAGTGTAAGCTAAGACATAGAAGGTGGCGGTCCTGGGGTGATCAAAATCCAAAACTCATATTTGTCGATATGAGGGGTCATTGATGGCCACGTGCGAGTATCATATTTATATTGGAGGGATGTACTAGTCATCCCAGGGATCTTTCCTGGTCATGCGGCTACACGCACTGGGACCCTTTCAGTAGGGGGAGCTGAACCCATATAGCCTGTGGGTGGTAGGATGGCTAAGGTGCACAACCCAAGTAAAGGTTTTAATGGCATGTTAAACCTGGTCCCTTTTCCCTGCACTTATATATATATATATTTGTATGGTTGTTTTCATAGGATGGTTTTCACTTGGACTTGATAACTGGCATTAATTTATCCTTATCTCGAGTTTCATGCTAGTGTTCACCCACTAACCCATCTAATGGCGGTTGTATACCCATGCTATGTAGGAATCGGCCGTTCGACTCTTCCTTCATAGTACTTGATTCGAGGATAGATTATTGGAATAAAGTGGTGAGCTTCCATCCTTTTGGAAGGCATCATTGCATGTTTGACATTGTTAGATACTTTACTTTCTTTTTGGATATTGGTTTTGGCCATGGTTGGGGGCATGTCCTAACCGAATATTTGTATTCTTCTAGATAGAGGCTTTGTGGTACTTCTAGGATTGGTATTGGTGTCGGCCTTAAGATTGGCATTGGTGTTGGGGATAACATCATTGGACGATATTGTTTGTTGATCAATCATATTACATTTTAGGTTTGATTATCATATTATGTTTAATATTTTTGAAATGGTTTGGTATGGAATGGATGGTTAGTTTAGCATGGTTATACTCGGTTGGGTCGGTCAAGATTGTGACCCTATCCTAGAGTCATCATGAGAGCATTATCCAATCTTGTTATATGCTCAAAATTCAGCTTATCCAAGGCTATATATGGTGGTTAGGTTAGGTTAAGAGGGAGCTCCCTGGTCCTTGTTGGACTTGGGATTCCCATTACGACAAGGACCGGTTTCAAGATGCCTCACAACTATAAGATGATTTACTCATTAAGCACACAATGTCATCACAACCAAGGTAAATAAGCTATAAAAATAACACTAAGGTGCATAAATCCACCTCAATTTATATATGTGTTGGTTATCGATATTTGAACAAAGTGACAGTTAAGAATAAGTATCATCTTCATTGTATTGATGATATATTTGATCATCTTTAGGGTGCCACGATGTTTTCAAAGATTAATTTGAGATTAGGGTATCACCTATCAAGGATTAGAAATTTACATATCCCGAAGACAACTTTTCAGACTCGATATGGTGATTATGAGTTCTTAGTCATATCCTTTGGGTTGAACAATGCCCCAAATTCATTCATGGAGATGATGAACCGGGTATTTTGATTGTATCTCCAATCCTTTGATATTGTATTTATAGATGATATCTTTGGTTATTCCAAGTATGAGGCTGAGAAAGAGGAGCATTTGCGAAATTGTGCTTCAGAGATTGAGGGATAAGAATTTGTATGCCAAGTTCTCCAAGTGTGAGTTTTGGTTTGAGTCTATTTCTTTCAAGGGTCACGTTGTGACTAATGAAGGTCTTATGGTTTATCTAGCCAAGGTTGCAGCGTTTCATGATTGGGCTAGTGATAACACTCAACTCACACATCAATTTAAGTGAAAGGCAATAGTAGTCAGTATATTACCCAAATTTTGAGTCAGGATCGAATCCACGAGGAACAACGTAAGTCGTTATTGAATAATTTCAAAATGAAAGTTATTGCTAAATTCAAATCTAAGATACAAGTATTTTGGGGGATGTTAGGAGAATTTGAAATAATAAAAAATTAGACTTCTAATTGACTAACTTGAGGTTGAGAATAACTAGACCGAAATCAATTAGGAACGGATCTTGGGGCTATATCTTACTTGGGGCAACTAGTGTGTGGGTGCATGAAAACCAACTCCAAATATTTGTTAAAGTATGCATGGTAGGCTCGGTTAGGTATTTTCATACTATCTTATTTACAAAGTACCAAACTATCACCCACGGATTCTTTCGAATACCTCATGGGTGTGGTAAACCAATCGTTAACAAGCCTCAATTGGGCATCCCTATTTCTAGGATAATTCCTAAGATAAAGCAATTCCAAATTTTATCCTTATTTCTAACATAATAAAAAAAGAGTAACTATTATCTTTCTTATTGTTCACAAAAGCTCATATTACCTACATCCCTTTTTCAAGGATGATGTATGATCTAGAATACCCACGTCCCTCTTTTAAGGATGATGTGATGTTTAGAGGAATTGAGGCTTTCACCAACAATTCCAATTATAAGAAAACAATTGTGAAACCCAAAAAACTTCAACGAAGAATTTAAGCTAACAATCATAATGAACACACATTTGCACCCTATTTAAACATAACCCTAAGAGGGAGAACCAGCTACTCATAAAGATAATAGGCAAGGATATACCAAAATTTCAACCAGATTGATTCATGAAATTTCAAAAGAAAATAAATCCAAACTTTAAATCTCAACAAATCTTCAATAGAAAATGCTAATGCTCCTCTTATGAGTTACTTTAATGTATTCTTCACTCCAAGATTAGTACAATAATGTTCCCTGCAAAGTTAAAACTAGATGGTGGAAGAGGTTTTCAAGAATTAGGGACACCCCTAAATGAGAAAGGGTTTGAGCCACTTAAGGGAATTAGGGACAGCTTTATAAAATTACAAAATAGCCCCTAGATTAATCCCACGTTTCTGCGATCGCTAACACTTGCCTGCAATCGCGGCTACCGTGACCGCAGTCAAAACTTCATGATTATGGTACTTTATTATTTCTTGACAGGATGTGATCACGGCCCTCAAACTACAATCGCGTTAATTGAGGCTGATTTCTTGCTTCAAAATTTCTAACTATACTTCTTTCTCCTTTTTGATCCTTTTTAGATCAAATCTACATATTTACATCTCATGACCTGTATGCATGCAAAATATGGAAATTAGTGCATTTAATCATATGTTTGTCTTATTGATATGTTAAAATAATAGTAATGTGTACGAATGTTGAGTGCAAATGAGTGGTAGATTCACTACTCACTAACACCCCCAACTTAAAGCTTTGCTTTTCCTTAAGCAACACTATCTCTTACCATAAGATAATGCACATTTATGAAAATATTATATTAACCAATGATCACAATGACATCAAGCTTAGTTACCACCATAAATAGCTCTTCAAACAAGAGCAAAGATGTTCTCACAATCTCCCTCAACATGAAATTCAATGTTCAAGGGTGCAAAAGACTTCAATGAGAAACCATGCAAACATCACTAATACTCTAGAAGTGAATCACCTTTGATCTCAACTCCAAAATACTCTTTTTGTCTCATTTTTTGGTAGAAGAAAAAATCAACCACCTCAACTTGTTTACATACCTCCTTACTTGAAGAAAAATTCCACACACCAAGTTATCAAATATGCAAAAATGTATTTAAGTGTAAATCTCTCTATGTCACAAGGATTCTCGATGCTAACAAGTACCATGCCATAGGCTTGCCCCTATTTCCAATCTTCACTATAATGAGTACACTTGGTTGGAGATATCAAAGACCTTTTAGAGGTTGTAACATAGGTTTGAGGTAGGGAAGGATATCATCTAGGAAAAACATGGCTATACCCTTCTTGAACATCTATATCACACTATTCCATCCAACTTTTTACCCTGGGTCACTTCTTTTGTTTTCACTCTTCATGCATATGCCTACTTTTATTTCCTTGGTTTACCCATTTTCTTTTCATTTCTTTTTCTTGAAGATTGTGCCTTTATTTTCTTTGTTGGATCCTATATATTTCTTATTCGTTTGTTCTCAATGCTTAAGAACTTAGGAATTCACTTACAACTTTGTGGTCCAAAATTATCTGTTTCAATCTTCATCATACCCAAATTAGGCTTTTAGCCTCAAGTTGCAGAATTAAGTTCAAGGAAGGTAGGGTTCAAAAGAGGGATAAAAATTAAATGACTCGTGACTTGAAATATTTTTGCAAAAGAAAGTTCCAAAGGCTCAAAGTGGCTGACTAGGGATAACATCTATGCAAAAGTATGCTTTTTTGGCTAGAGTGGACTTTCAATGTCGCGAAGATGGCCCAGGATTATCTCACCAACCAAGTACAACAAAAATAGCCTTTAAATACTAATGGGGCAAGTTCTAGTTGCTACAAGTCTGCTCACTACACATGGCATGCAAATTTTCCAAGGAGGCTCAATTGACCCTTCTGGTAGAGACAAAAATAGACGATCTACCAGTTTTTACAAGCAAAAATTTTAGATTCACAAAAGGAGAGAAAGTATTGATACAAGGTCTCTCACGTTTGAGCCCTTGATTTTTGAAAAAATTTTGGATGGAAGGAGGTGTTTGTTTTATATTTGCACCATGCACAAGTTGCTAATTATGGCACCAACATAAACTTTCGTCTCACGTGTTGGCTTTCATACGAGTGATCCATGTGGATAATCAGACTTTGCCATAGGTATAAATTCAATCCTAAATTAAAAATGCTACAAGTACTCAAATTTTCTTTGTATTTATCACCTCGATTCTACGAGTACTCAGATTTCTCTTGCATCCATGGCTCGAAACCTAAGCACAATGCTTTTTCCTTAAGAATTTTTCACTCAATCTATCATAGGGAAAAGCTTGTATGATATCACCATAACAAAAATAAAGAAAAATTAAAAAATGTAAAAACTAACCAAACAACTAATCTATAAAAGGTGGGCACCATAAGAGCGTCGAAATGCAGTAACCCAAAAACAAAAAATAAAATCATCAAAAATGTCATTAAAATATCATCAAAACATCCAAAAAATATCTAAATAAGACAGATTTGGGGATAGGCACCCCAATTGAATAGCTATTAGTGTCCTCACAGCATAAATAATGAGCATAAAAAAAAAGATAAGGGTGCTCCCTGAAACTGCATTAGGAGCTGCTCTCGCCTAGGAAATCTGGATCATCTCCTTTTGCATTAGCATCGAACCACTCAGTAGGGGCCTCAATAGTGACGTCATTCATTGAGATTCCCCTCTATCTTACCGACTATGAGTCCTTCTTTCTTAGAAACAACATCTCTGTCATCCAGTTGCCAAGCTCACACCTCTTAGCCTCTAAGTATGCCAAGTCTGCATTTTTGAGCCCATATAGTTCATTAATTTTCTCTACCAAAAAATGCACATTCTTTCCCCGAATGCTAATGACTGGGATCGGGAAAGGTACTATGCTTAGGTTAGTGTAGAACTCTCGTACCCACTTCTTATTTGCCCGACAAGGTTCCAGAGAAAAAAATCACAATCCAGTATGTACGATCCTATCATGAAATGCCGAAATCTTTTTTGGCCCAGAAGCAGCTCTATCATTGGAAGTTTATCGTAGTACTGGTTGTGGCACTCTAGAGTCATGTATTGGATTTGGTCATAATTTTTTGTGTTGTAAACCTATAAAACATGAGGACAACAAAAAAATTTATCATCAATATTTTTATGTGTAAACTAGACTATGCTATACAATAAAGCTCATCAGATGGGTACTTGGTGGTGTTTGAACAAAAATTAAAAGTGGAGGAATTTAGGCCTATGCTGAGATTCAGCCTCAGTTATGGCGATCGCAGGCTAATAAGCCATGATTGCGGTGCTATGATTGCGATCCCGTTATAGTGATCACGATCCCATAACTACAATCGCGGTACCTAAGGCTAGACCAAGCTAGACTTTAAGCAACTCAATATTCTAATTTTGTGGCCAAAATATGATTCCAAATAAGAAGTAATCATTAATAACATAAAACATGTTTTCTAAGTGCTCATTCATGCCCCCATAAAGAAAAAGTAATTAATTATTTACTCGTTGGGGCAATTGACTGGACACTTGGTGTGAACCCTATATTTTACTAAATTTCACTCAATTTTGGGTACTAAAGACTTCCCCACATATATGCACACCATTTCTAACAGATAATCACCACATAAGTAAGATTTAAAAAAGATTTAGCAATGAAAACCTAGGTTTAGGCCATACCTAGTTCATGCGCTCTAAGGCGTACTTACAATAATTGAAATCATAAATTTAAAGAACTTATCGGAAGAGTGATGCAAGACGGATGAAAAAATTATTTTGGAATACTCAAAATATAGCCAAGAATGGGTGCAATTTAAGATAAAAGATAAAGGGGGAATGTGAGTGCAATGGGAGACTATTGGTTTTAAAAAACTGCTCTGACCATGATCAATTAGGAATGGATATTGAGGCTATATTTTACTAGGGTCAACTAGTGTTTAGGTTAAAGAAAATCAACTCAATTTCTTAGCTAAAGTATGTATGGGTAGGGTCGGTTAGGGATTTTGATACTATCCTTTCAACAAAATACCAAACTAGCACCCACGGATTCTATCAAATAACTTATGGGTGTGGTCAACCAATCATTGATAAGCCTCAATTGGGCATCCCTATTTCCAGGATAAAGCCTAAGTTAAAGCAATTCCACATTTTATCCTTATTTCTAAGACAATAAAAAAGGAGTAACTATTATCTATCTTAATGTTCACAAATGCTCATGTCACCTACATCCCACTTTCAAGGATGATGTAGGATCTAGACTACTCATATTCCTCTTTTAAGGATGATGTGGTGTTTAGAGAAATTGAGGCTTTAGCCAACAAATTCCATTTTATATGTAGACATTTGTGAAACCCAAAAACTTCAACCAAGAATTTAAGCTAACAATAATAATCAACACACATTTTCATTCTATTCAAGCATAACCCTGAGAGGGGGAACTAGCTACTCATAAAGATAATAAGCAAATACATAGCAAAATCTCCACCAAATTGATTCATGAAAGATAAAGATAATTCAAATTCAAACATTAAATCTCCACAAATCTTTAATGGAAAATGATAATCCTCTTCTTAAGGTTACTCTAATGTATTCTTCACCCTAAGGTTAGTATAATAAGGTTCCCTCTTAATATACAACTAGATGGTGGAAGAGGTTTTAAAGAATTGTGGTTTCTCCCCAAATGAGAAAGTGTATGAGCCACATAAGGGAATTGAGGACAATTGTGTGAAATTAAAAAATATCCCCCGGGCATAATCTTGTGTTGCCATAATTGTGGTAGTTTGATATGGCTTCACAGGCCGCGATCATAGTAACTAAGGCTGATTTCTTGCTTTAGGTCTTCCAGCTTCACTTCTTCCTCTTTTTTGATCCTTTATAGTTCAAATCCACATTTTTCCATCTCATAACCTATATGCATGCAATATATAGAAATTAGTGCATTTAATGATAAGTTTGTTTCATTAATACGTTCAAATCATGGTAATGTGCATAAATTTTGAGAGCAAATAAGTGGTAAATTAGCCACACACTAGCTAGACCTACTTTTCCCATCAAGATTTGGAGGTTTGTTCGCTTGGCAAGTTACTATTAGCATTTCATTGAGGGTTTCTAATCCATTGCTGCTCTATTGACCAAACTGACTCAGAAGATAATTTCCTTCAAGTGCTTTGATTTTTGTAAGGTGGTCTTATAAAATCTCAAAGATTTGTTGACTTCAGCACCTATCTTGGCTTTAGCAAAAGAGTGCATAGGTTTCACCATTTTTTGTGATGCTTCAAGTATTAGATTAGGTTCTATCATGATGTAGGAAGGTAAGCTAATTTCATATGCTTATCCTGAGTTGATGCCCAATGAGAGGAATTACCTTACCCATTATTTAGATTTAAGCACAGCGGTTTTTTCTTTGAAGTTATGGAGGCATTACTTATGTGGAGTTCGTGGTGAGATTTTCTCAGATCATAATAGCCTTAAGTACTTCTTAACTCAGAGGGATCTAAATTTGATAATGTTGGGTTGAGATTGATTCAAGATAATATTTTGAGTGATGAGGCTAAGAAAGCCTCACTTAATTGATATGGTGTTTGAATATTGGGGGTCGAATATTTTTTTCGAGAGTGAGTGATTTGATTAGATTGATTTTTGAAGAGGACCATTGTTCCAGGTATTCCATACATTCGGGAGTGGCTATGATATAACATGACTTGGGGCAGCATTACTAGTGGGGTGGTAGGAGGACCGATTTTATAGCACGTTGCTTTTATTATAGTAGGGGGAGGCTGACCATTTAAGACCTAGTGGATTGATTCAGAGATTACCCATTCACGAGTGGAACTTACAAGGGATCAGTATGGATTTTATGACCGGTTTGTCTAGCATTTCCCATGGATCTGGTAGTGTTTGTGTCATCATAGATTAGTTGAACAAGACTGCATATTTTATTTTGGTGTCGGTCTCCTTCAGTGCTGAGATGTTGACTAGTATCTACATTTATGAGACTATGCAACTTAAGGGTGTACCAGTTTCTATAATATCAGATCAATGCCCTGTATTCACTTCTGATTTTTAGAGGATGTTTCAGGATAATTTGGGTACCCGAGTTTACCTTAGCACAATATTTCACCCCCAGACTAATGGTCAGTCAGAGTGTACTATCCAGGCTTTAGAGGATATACTTTAAGTTTATGTGATAGATTTTGGTGGCCAGTGGGTGCAACATTTGTCTTTAGCAGATTTTGCCTATAATAACATCTACCATTTCAGTATTGATATGACTCTTTTTGGGGCTTTTTATCATAGCCATTATCACTCTCCATTTTGTTGGTTTGATGTTTTTGAGGTTAGACCTCGAGATATGGACTTGCTTCATGAGTCTTTTGACAGAGTCTGGATTATCCATAATAGGCTTCGTGTAGCACAGAGTAGAAAAAAGTGGTATAAAGATCGTAAACTTCATTCCTTGTTATTTGGTGTAGGTGATAATTTTTTCCTTTGAGTCTCACCCATGAAGGGTGTGATGAGATTTGGGAAGAGTGGTAAGCTTAGCCCCAAGTATATTGGTCCATTTGAGATTCTTTAGACTGTTGGTGCTGTGCTTCTAAGCTAGTTTTTCCCATACTTTTATTAGCTATTTATCCAGTTTTTAATGTTTCTATGTTTCGCCGTTATATTTTGGATGAGTCTCATTTAATTCGTTTGGAGTCAGTTGAGAGGTTGTCTTTTGTTGAGGATTCGGTCACCATTTTTGCTAGAGATGTTAAATTGTAGCACTCTACAATGATCCTTGTAGTTATGGTTCAGTGGCGATATCGGTCGATAGATGAGGATACTTTGGAGGTCAAGTCTAATATTCATAGTCTTATCCCCAGCTCTTTGTTGATTCAGGTATTCTTCTTGCCTTTAGTTTGAGGACGAACAAGATATTTAGTGGTCGATGATATAATGACATGAATTTTTATAAAATATGTGTTTTTGTATGATTTAACTATTTTACCCCTTCTTATAGTTCTGTTGTAGTATTTATGGGACGTGGACATGATTGGCACGATTACTAATGTATTTTTGTGTCATTTGTGTGATACTGTTGTTTGGCGGCTTCGAGAGACTTATAATTTATTTTAGTTGATATCTTTTGATCCGTGCAACGGATTGTAAAATGTACTACACCAACAAATTTGAAACATCGATTTTAGGGTGGTAACATAGTTGGTATAGATTTATAGCTTTTATATCTTATTTTGACACTTGGTTTGAAAAATTATGATTTTGGGTTTCGTAGGTTAATTTTGTGAAAAAGATATCTTTTCCAAAATTTGATACCGTCGTTAAGTCTGGAGCATTTAATTAGATAGGGTAGCATAGTTTATTTGCATTTATGAGATTCTAGATGTGTCTCGAGGGGCCCAGGGGTCTCAGAATGATCCAAAATCCGTAGATAGTGCACCCGCTATCACAAAATGATGTTGCAATCATGATAGGGACAGCTATCAGGATATCACAATCACAATACTTTCCTGAGAAAACTATACTCCTGACAGATGAGATAACGTGTTCGCAACCCGTGGTCCGCGATCACGGGTACTGAGTATAAATACCTATGATTCATTATATTTCACTATTTTGGAGACTTAGAGCTTAGGGTTTTGTGGGTTTGAGCATCTTTCTCCATTTCTAAGCTTGGGTAAGCTCTCTTACACTTATTTAAACTAATTTATTACATCTTTAACACTAGATTTTTGTTTTAATTCAAATTTGAAAATGAAAATTGGGGAATTTGGCTCTGAAAGCCAAAAATAAGATTTTATTGAATTAAGCTTCAATTCATCATCTTTTCACTTGAATAATATTCCTAATCCTATAATTACCGATTTTTCCTCATCTTCATCCTTCAAACAACTTCGATTCTTCATTTTAAAAGGATTTCAAGAATTTTTCTCGGTAAAGTTTTAAAATGATTTTTCTTTAATTTGGACCTCATTGTAACTCTTTTTTTTGTGATTTCAGATGTAGACTCATAAAAATATGGGTAATATATTTTTAAAATAAAGTTACGATTTTGCCTTCTTTTTTTGAAAACTCATTTTGGGGGTTCATTTTGACTCCGACTTGAAACTAGAAAATATGATTGTTGTTGTCTTTCTTTTGATACATCAATTCTATAATATAATATTTTAATTTACTTTTGGTCTGTTCGTGTGGAGTAGGGCTTCAGGATCAAAGTATAGCGGATCAATTTCAGCATTCAAGGTAGGTTTTGACTTAAGTCTTTTAGACTGGGATGGATAGTTTACTTGTATAAGAAAAATAGGGATGTGAACTAATCAATAAATTTGCTATCTTAATGTGTTGAGCCTGGGGGGGGGGGGGGGGGGGGGGGGGGGGGGGGGGTGGTTATACGTCATATAATTTTGTTTTTGAGATATTATGTGTATGTGTGACCATGTGGGGTTTTATGCGATGTTGATAGCCTTATACATATGTGAATAATTGTATCTTGTTGATGAAAAAGCATGCTGGAGTAAAATTTGTGTATTATGATATATACATACTTAATTGACATATGAAACATGTGGAAATTCATTGATGGCTGAAGAAATGAGTGGATATTGGCTCATGCGGTTATGAAAATGTATCATTGTGGTTGATTGTACAAATACATCATGTGGTCGGTTATGGAAATACTCATTCAGATTTATTGTGAGCATTGTTTCCTCATAGTATACTCATTCATGAAATAATGGTACCACAACAAAAGTACTAAGATATACTAGCAACACCTTTTTATAAAATCCTTCCCGAGGGATGTACTACGGAGGAGATATTGTGACATCTTATAAATCCCTCCCTAGGAATGTTCCTGGGAGGAGATATGATATATTTATTATTTATGGGTTGATGAAACCCCCATGGATCCTACATCGGGAAGCTTTATGTCCGTAGATGTAAACGAACACTGCGCGATAGTCTTGGAGGTTGTGCGACAACCTTGCGCATCATCATTATCTTCATCATTCTTATTGAATTCACTTGATTATTCTTGAGATGTGATTTTATTTTTATTTTAGCTGGTCACTTACCTAATTGTTCTATCTCCCTTTACTTGTAATTGATAATCTTGTCTATGCTATCCTTTTTTGTTCTATTTATCTATGATACAATGTATATTGTGGTGTCAATATAGTGTCGCTGCATTATATGTGATATATTAGAACTTTAATGCAAGTGGTGTGAGCTACTGTTGTGGGATATTGTCTTATTTCAGGTGACATGCCCTTAATGTGTATTTTGTATGTTTTATTTTCTACTTTGCTTGGTAGGCCTATTATACCTGTTGAGTACAAGTGAAGCTTACTCACTCTTACTTTGTTCTTTCGATGTAGATTCAGGTTCGGGTGCACTCCACGTTTCTTGATTCAGGTGGTACTTGGAGGTTTCAAGGTAGTGGATGATTTTCAGCCGTCCGGATGTCTTCTACTATATTTCTCAATAGACTATGTCTTTACTTTTTATTTTAGAGATAAAGTTTCTCTTTTATATTGGACAACTTATGTATTTCATTTGGATTCGAGTTGTATTAGATATGTTCTTAAACTATTGACATCATGTTTTGGGGAGTTATGGTATTGTTATTAGCTATGATTTTTTCCACATTTATTATACTTGCATGGTTTGACTTTATTTTAGAAATCTTACCATAGGATTTAAGTAGCATTTTCCGCTTGTATCAGTTTGTGTGATAGGTTATTTATCAAGGTTCGCCGTAACAAGTGTCATATTGACCCTTTGCATTCTGTGTTGTGATAATAAGTTCCTATCAACTGGATCCTAATTATTTAGATTTCGGGTCTTGTGATCCTATAGCCGTCAACATGATATTTTTGTCTAATGAAGTTTCAATTAAAACTCCAACTCCCAAATTCACATGAAACAAAAAAATTAAAAAAATATTAAATGATTTGATAATGTAAGATGCATATTAGAGAACACACCAAACAAATTATCTTAAGATCAAATCACATTATAATTTTTATAAACTCAAGTTTACCTCTTTTCCTGATTTTGGATTTGAAGTAAATAACAGAGAACTTTAATATGCATTTCTAAGAAGTGGGTAATCATAATATAGATAATTCAATTAAATATAAATACAAATCGAAACCTTCCCTACAATTGAAAGTTATGTACACAAACCCAACATTTTATGACTTTCAGAGAACACATTGTATGACTTCCAACGAACAAACTTGTACAAGACTTCATCATGGTAATTAACACATAATAGACTAGACCGAGAAGGTAGTGAACAAAGCAAGATAGAATGAGAAATTAGTGACAATTGCTAATTAATTCAAACGGCACGCTCATCATATTCCATTGACGCGTAGTGATGAAAATGAATAAATGGAAACAGAGAGGAGAAAGTTTTAGATATTCCATATATATATAAATATATAATATTAAGAATAATATAGTATGAAATATAATTAGAAAAAAAGGTGAATGCGAGTTTTAAAATATTTTTTGATTGATTTTAATTTTAAATAACTAATTATATTTAATTAAAATATTTAAAAACATAATTAGGGAAAACTAAACCCTCTTTTTCATTCTTTTCAAAATTCTTAAAAATTAAAATTAAATTTTATTTTAGAATTTTTTGTTTAGGACTAAGAAGCATAGAGAAAATGATTAAAAGGAAAAAATGAGCCAAATTGGGTTCCAACACCGTTTTGCTACAGATCTGCTTCTGTGTTATTTGACCCTGGGTCGACCTTCTACGTGTCTACATATTTTGATTTTTGTTTTGATGGCTCATGAGAGTCCCTTGCGATGCCTCTTCATTTTTCCACCCTCACAGAAGATTCTTTATTGGTAGATTGGTTGTACCAATCTTATGTGGTTATCTATACGGGCTGTGATACTTGGTTAGATTTTATGTTCCTTGATATGGTTCATTTTAATGTTATCTTTGGTTTGAATTTGTTAGATCCTTATCATGTTATTTTAGACTGTTATGCCTAGAACGTGACGTTAGCTGTAGTGGGTATTCAGAGGTTAGCTTGGAAGAGCGTACTTAAATTGGGGTCAAAGGGGGTTATATCTTTTGTACATGCTCGTTACATGATAAAGAGAGGGTGTTGGTCTTATTTAGCTTATATCTGTGATACTACATTGCCTCACCAACTCTCAAGGATTCCTTTTGTGTTGTTCATGAGTTCATGAATATATTTTCTATGGATTTATTGGGTATGCCTCCAGATCGTGGTATTGATTTTGCTATTGCTATGGAGTCGAAAACTAAGAACATTTTTATTCTCCCTTTAGGATGGTCTCTACTGAGTTGACCGATTGCAAGAGCAGTTGAAAGATTTATTAAAGGGTTCATTAGACATATTGTATTTCCTCGGGGTTCGCCTTTATTGTTTGAGAAAATGAAGGATGGCTTAATGCTTATATTTCTTAATTATAGATAGCTGAACAACATGGTGGTTAAGAACAAACATCTTCTTCCTTGCATTGTTGATCTTTTTGACCAACTTTAGGGAGATTTATTGTTCTATAAGATTTATTTGAGATTTGGGTTTCATCAATTGAATATTAGAGCTTGGAATGTTCCAAAGATGGCCTTTTGGACTCGATGTAGTTATTATAGGTTTTGGTCATGTTTTTTGTATTATCAAATGCCCCAGCAATATTTATGGAGTTGATGAACTGGGTGTTTAGACCGTATCTCAACTTCTTTGTATTTTTATTTATAGATGACATCGGTGTTTATTTCAAGAGTGAGGCTAACCATGTGATGTATTAGAGGATTCTACTTCATAGATTTCATGAGGAGAAGTGGTATCCTAAGTTTTTCAAGTGTAAGTTTTAAATTTTAATTGGATCCTATCTCTTTCTTATGTCATGTGATGACTAAGGTTGACATTATGAATGATTTAGTCAAGATTGCAGCGATTTGTAATTTAGCTATACCTACTTCTCCTTTTAAGATTTAAAGGCATATTGGTTTTGGGGTTATTATCAGCATTTTGTATAAGGCTTCTCATCTATTGTGACTCTTTTTACCATGTTGACTTAGAACAAATGTAGGTTTTTAATGGTCAGATATGTATAAGAAGAGATTCCAAAAGCTCAAATAGTTGTTGACTTTGACTCTTTATCTTTACTTTTTCCAAGGAGGGTGTAAGTCTTACCATGTTTTATGGTCCTTATGGAGTTGGTTTGGGTGTTTTGTTAGTGCACAAGGGTAGGATGATTGTTCATGCCTCTCTTTAGTTGAAGCCTTATGAGAGAAATTACCCTACCCATGATTAATAGTTGGCAGCCATAATGTTTGTGTTGAAGTTGTGATATCATTACTTTTATGGAGTTCCTTGTAAGATTATCTTTGAACATCGAAGCCTTGAGTTGTTCTTCATAAAATGAGATCTTAATATGAGGCAATGACATTGTCTTGAGTTACTTAGGGATTATGAACTTACTAATTTGTACCATTCGAGCAAAGCTAATGTGATTACAGATGCCTTGACGTAGAAGTCGACTAGTATAGGGAGTTTAGCTCATCTTTTTACCCAGTAGTGAACTTTAGCCTTAGAGGTTCAGAATTTAGCTAACCAAATATTTAGTCTTGATATTTTGACAGGTGAACGTGTTTTAGAATTTATTGATTCTAATCTTCTTTGATGGAGAAAATTCGAGCGCACCCGTTTGATAATGGTAGTTTGAGTATGATTTAGGATAAGGTATTGAGTGGCAATGCTAAGGAAGCCTCTCCTTATATTTATGGTATGTTAAGGATTGGTGGTCAAGTTTGTCTACCAAAATTTAGAGATTGGGTAAGATTTATCTTAGAAAAGAATCATTATTCAAGATATTTAGTCCATCTATGTGTGACTAAGATCTATTGTAATTTGAAGAAGCTTTACTTGGGGGTTGGTATTATAAAAGATGTGGAAAATTATAGCTCAGTGTTTATGCTGTCAATAGGTAAAGATTGATCATGAAAGACCGGGTGGTTTGCTGCAGAGGTTACCAGTTCCTGAGTTAAAGCGGGAGCGGATCTCTATTGACTTTCTGACTGGGTGTCCTCATAGTTCTTGTGGTTATGAAACTATTTGGGCCATCATGGATTAGTTGACTAAATCAGATTATTTTCTCTCTATTCAGATTTTTTTAGTGTTGAGGTTGGCCCATATCTATAATCGTGAGATAGTTCATCTTCATTGGGTTCCCATGTTTATTATTTCAAACAATAGCTCAGCGTTCGCTTCTACCTTCTAGCAGAACTTTTAGGATGAGTTGAGTACATGAATTGACCTTAGCATAGCTTTCCACTCCTAGATTAATGGTCAATTAAAGTAAACTATTCTAGTTTTTTAATATATGCTCTACTCATGTATTATAGAGTTTAGATATTAGTGGGAGAAACATATGTCTTTGGCAGAGTTGTCTTATAAGAATAGCTATCATTCAAGTTTTGAGAGGCCCCATTTTAGGCATTTTATGGTAGGCATTGTCATTCTCAAATTTGTTAGTTTGACACTTTATATGGTGGTACTGAATTGCTTTATGAGTCTTTGGAAAGAGTCTGCGTGATTTAGGATAGGGTTTGGGTAACCCAGATAAGGAAAAAAGGTTATACAGACTGTAGGCTTCATGCCTTGGATTTAGGATTAGTGATCGAGTCTTTATTCATGTGTCACCCACGAAGGGCATTATGAGGTTTTGATAGAGGGGAAAGATTAGACCAATATGCATTGGACCTTTTGAGTTTGTTAAAATAGTAGAGGAGGTTTTTTATAAGTTAGGACCCTCAGACATTTAAATTGTTTAACTAGTCTTTCATGTATATATACTTTGACTGGATTCTGGATGAGTCTTATGTGCTTCATCAGGATTTGGTTTAGTTGGATGAGAGGTTGACCTTTTTTGAGGATTTAGTGTTTATTTTAGCCAAAGATGATAAACGATTATATTCTAGGGATATTCTAGTGGTTAAGATTTAGTGAAGGCACCATCTTATAAAGGAGAATACTTGGGTGGTCGAGTCTGATATGCGCAGTAGTTATCCTTAGCGTTTTATAGATTTAGGTATTTCTTACCCTTTAGTTTGAGGGTAACCTAAAGTTGGAGTGGTATATGTTTTAGTGATATGAATTTGTAAATGTTCCACTTCTATATGTTTAACCATTTTGCCCTTTCCCATAGTTGCTACATGTTGATTTTGTGTTGCAGGGATGGTTGACAAAATTCCCTATGTGATCGCAAATGATTTGTGTGATTTTATAGATTTTAGAGGCTTGACACTCCATATAGTTAACTTTAATCAACATTTATTATTTTTAGTGTCGGATGGCAAAACAATGTTCACTAATTTATTAGAATGTTGAATTTGGATTAGTAGCGGGGTAGGTTTAGTTTCATGACCTTTATATCTCATTTTAATGCTTCATTTAGAACATGTTGAAAGAGATCTTAAAGGTAAATTTTGAGAAAATAACCTTTTTTGAAAAATCCAAATCATCATTGTGTTCGAAATAACGAAAATAGTGTAGTAGCATAATTTATTTACGTTCATGAAATTCTGGAAAAAAAAGTTAAAGGATCAACCGAAAACTTTACTTTGCAAAGTTATTGGTATAATTGAAGCTGGTGCAACTACTTTAGCGACTCAAGTACCTTTAGTGGTGGCCAATTAACTGCAAAAGCAATGCTTAAGTAGTTAGGTTTGTAGTTGCCTATCGCTAAAGAGGGCATATGACCGATTTATAGGGTGACTTTTTTTAAGAAGGGTACGTACAACTTTAGCAGACTAGCAACATAGGTCAGATCACTTTGGATGTCACCCATCGCATAATCGATGACTACTTAAGCAGTCAGTTGACAGCTTAAGTGTTTTCACGTTTTCTTTTATTTTTAGGCCTTTGAGCTTCGAGTTTTAGCTATTCTTGAGGACTTCTTACATATTTTAGCTTGGTTAAAGTCCTAAATATAATTATCATTATATTTCATTGATTATATCACCTAAAACACCTTTAAATCATGATTTTAAAATGAAATATTTTGGGTTCTTGTCGGTAATATATAGAAAAGTTTTTTATTCTACTTGGACCTCATTTTAAACTCATTTTCTGTGGATTATCTCCCTTAGTCTTCTATAACCTTTGAAAATGTCTTTTATAAGAAAATTATGAGTGTAACCCTTTTATTTTTGAACTCATTTTGGACCCGGCTCGAATATAGGCAATATTAGCATCGTTAGCTTTCTTTTAATATGTAGATGCTATTTTTGAATCACATGGGGAGGGCTCTATGTTAAAGAAATTGAGATAATTATTTCGTCGTCTTGAAGTAGGTTATGACTTAAATTCTTTTAGATTGAGCAGAATAGTTAATAAATAAGTAAAGCATGCTACGGGTTGGAGTAAATAACTATGGGGTTTATATTTCATATATATTATTGTTGTTAGCCTGTATGGGGCTTATACTCTATCGTGGTTGATTTATTATATCTGATATTGTGTCTCGCCTGTGTGGAGGCATTATTTGACATTACTGACCTTATTGTTTATTTGAATGGGTTTATCTACATATGATGCTCGCGCGGGGGCTTATTTTGTTATTATAAGCCTTATTTGAGAATCAATTGCCTTTATCATAATAGAAATATCCGAGTTAGGGGTTGATATTATACTGACGATGTCGTACATACATATTTATTCTAATGGTGCCTAATTGGAGTTGATGATCATGAATTATGGACATAGTGATTTGATTTTTGGACTCACATATATATGTTTGTATATATTTATATCCATGTTGGATGAATTGGATATCGTTATTTGTGTTGATTATTAGCATTACATTCTTATTTCATACATATACATTCATGAGATGCTGATACCACTAAGAAATACTATTTTTGAAAGTAAATGAGATTTTTATGAAAATCCTCTCAATGAACAAGTGTCGAAGAGGTGAGCTGAGATTGTGATATAGTATATGGGTTGTGAATCCACAATAGGTCCAACCTGGTAGCAGAAAGATCAGTAGGTGTATATAAAAAGTCATGTGATGACTTTCATTATTCATCTCATCCATATTGCATTGCATTGCATTTGCATATGCATCATTTTAATTTTTCTTAACTTATGTTTCATTTAGTGTATTTTTATTTTATATATGTGTTGTTGTTTTTGTATAATTCTATATATAAGAACTATTAGTGGAGACAGTTTGAGATACCATGTGAGACTTTTCTACTTAGAGGTGACGTGCTCATAGTATATTTACTTATCTTATTTTTTTCTTTGTTCAGTCAGCCTATGGTATCTAATAGCACAAGTGGACCATACTCCCCTCTACTGTGACCTTTTGGCGTAAATACTAGCACGAGTACAACTCAAGGAAGTTGATTCATGCGGTGGAGTTGGTGACACTTCGAGGTATTGGCCCTCTCTAGGTTTTTCAGAGTCGACTCTAGGCCTTCTCTATCTATTAGTTGTCTTTACACCTATTTCAGAGACAAACTATGTATTTTTAGTTTTGAATATTCTATTAGATGCTCGCTCTTATGACATGACACTAAATTTTGTTTTTGGATTTATGGATTTTTTAATGTTTCATTTAATTATATTTCATGTTTGGCTTGACTTCGTTCTAGAGCCTCGCTTGTATGTATGTTGCTGTAGTTTTGTGTTTCCTTTTTAAGTTTGGGTGACTGACTTATTTATCAAGAATAAGTTGCGATAAGTGCCTTCTTGATATTATTTTGAGTCATGGAAAGAGGTTATCTAAGCTTGTTAAAATACATATAAAAATTATAGATCAATCTATAAAAATTTGCAGTCTATCATACAAGCATATACTATCTATATCTCAATTTAGAACATTCATAGATATAAAAGCTATTTTCTAAATTTAAAACACGTCCCACATGCATCCAAATTGCTGTAATACATATTTTAGAAGTGGAAGAAATTTCTAGTATCATATTTGAATGTAATATAGACAACTAGCAAATTAAAGGCCCTCGTGGCTAAAACACCACATTCAAAACATAATCTGCCAAACTAGGCTTAAGTCTTGAAAAAGATTATTAAATAATTATCCTTTGTGACATTAACAAAAAAAAACATAAAAATCTCTCAATCTTGGGGCCAAAATCATGAAAAATACTATAAATAGTCTCCATCTCCAATGTCTAGAAAAATACAAAACAGTCCTCTCATCCTCAAAGTTACAATTACCTAAATTAGAAAATAAAATTCAATTTTTCCCTCCAAAGATTCCTAATTTAATTTCTCTCCTTTTGTATCCCTTTTCCAACCAAAAGTAAAGATATTTCATAGGAAAATCACTCCCATACAATGGAATGCTTCTCTAATTCGACCCTTTATATTCTTGGTTCTAAGAACTTCATAATACGAGATCGAATTAGTTTTTTTCATTAATGTAAAATGATAACCTTTTACAGTGAAAATTTCAACCTCATTAGTTACATTGTAGGTTATTTTGAGGATATAAACTCTCTTGGTTAAATATTTCTCCATTCTATTAGACAATCTCATTTATGGCAAGATATTTATAACTACGCTTACTTGTTTTGAAACTTTTACAATAATCGACCAATCATAGACCTTAATCATTTATGAGTCATTGCCCATAGTTATAAACTAGTCTAGGTTTCTTAAATTGATTGCAAAACATATTAGAGTAGGTGGTAATTTAATTGGTGAATGGAAGTATTATGACCCTCCCGGTGTTAGAACATGCACAGCAGAAGCAATAATACTACAGGATCAATAACTTACATGTATTTAAATAACATAACCAAAATGAAAATCAGAAAAATTACCTCTTGAAGTTTTTACACAGTTCGTTCAACGCCTTTTTTGCCAGGTTTGCTGCCTTATATTATATCCTGATTAACCTTATTAATCAACCTTGTGTGGGCAAGTGCTTTTGGATTGGATAAGGATCATAGAATTCTCAAAAATCATCCTCTACTTATTCCCATTTTCAATTGAATGAGGAAACGAAAGAGGCAAAGGTTTTGGCCTTTAATGTAACCTTAAAGCCAAAAAAACGTTTTTAGTATTAATGCCCTTTAATGCTAAAACGTTTTTTCATCTTTAAATCTATCATAATGGAAAAATTAATTCGTTATTCTTTTATTCCTTATTTACAGAAGACCGGTAAATACTACCTCTTCTATAACCTCTCTTCTTTTCCAAATTTGATTAGTTAATCAGGCATAGTAGGGACCACAGATTTATTAACTGAGGCTTCCAATTATGATATTAATTCGGTAGTGAATGAATTATCATATCATAATAAATTATAAATAATTCCACTAAAAATCCAGAATTGCACTCCTCGATTTAATTTCGAAATCTACCATTACATCTTATTTATCTCCTCATGTTAGAATTACTGACACCAATCAATTAAATTAAATTCTCTAAAAAATTTAACTTATTGATTAATTTAATCCTTTATTTATAATGCTTAACTTATTTCATATGACGGATACAAAATCCACCTGCAGGGTTTTCACGTGAAAACTTATAAGCAACCATAAAGAGGTGTCTTCTATCTTAAGTCTGAGATATGGTTCTATCAACTAATTAATATTTTACTAAGTGATTCGTCCTCGTCCAACCTATCAGGAATATGTTGACTCATAAAAGAGTCTTACCTTTTAATAGATTAAAAGAATAAAACAAACCACATAGATCATAATAATTATATCATGATTAAGAGTGTAAGTACATGTAATGTCTAGAGAAACCGTTTATTAATATTTTGAACAAAAAAATATCTCTAATTGGTTCATTCAATACCTACGAAATGTACTAGCACAATAAGTCAGAATACAACCACTCCCATAATTAAGACCAAATTATATTTAATCTTGTGCTACAATCATCAAGATGTTTGTCCTACCTCATCTTTGATTGTGAAGGTTAATTTATTACTTATAAGAACCAACAATTTTAATCTTTTGTGCATGAGTTACAATACTCCATACACAAAATTGTCTACTATATAAGAAAAGGTTAACACAATGATCTATTCAAACAAAAATTTTATTAATATAATAAATAGTCTTTAACACCCATTTCTTCCACATGCTTATCAAAAACCTTCTGGATTAAGCCCTTTGTAAATGGGTCTGCCAAATTGTTTTTCGACTCAATCTTCAAAACTTTCACATCACCCCTTTGTGTTATATCTCGAATCAAGTGATATTTTCTCTCAATATGCTTACTTTTTTTATGGCTTCGTGGCTCTTTCTAGTTTGCAACTGCACCACTATTGTCCCAATAATGTAGTAGTGGTGTCTGAACCGAAGGAACAACTCCAAGCTCTTTAAAAAAGTTACCGAGCCAAACAACCTCTTTAGCCGCCTAAGAGGCAGCTACATATTCAGCTTTCATGGTGGAATCAGCAACACATCATTGCCTGATACTCCTATAAACAATAGCTCCAACTTCTAAAGTAAACACATATCCTGAGGTAGATTTTCTAGAATCTTTATCCAACTTTGGGTTAGCCATAGAGTTCATATGTTTTTAGTGATTCACATGGCATCATCAAATTAATCTGAATCAATATACCCAATAGGTACAAGATCCACATAGTGAAAAACAAGCATGTAATCCATAGTCCTTTTAAGGTACTTGATTATATACTTCGCCGCAGTCCAATGTTCTTTTCTAGGATTAGACTGAAATCTACTAACCATACCAACAGCAAAATAGATATCTAGTCCAGTGCATAACATAGTATACATGAGGCTCCCTACAACAGAAGCATTAGGGACCTCCTTCATTCTTACTATCTCATCGGTCGTTTTGGGTGACTAGTCTTTTAATAGATTAATTCCATGCCTAAAAGAAAGAAATCCCTTTTTGGAATTTTTCATGCTAAATCTTGCAAGAATAGTATCAATATAAAGTTCTTGATATAAGCTTAATATCCTTTGTTAACAATCTCTTATGTGCTTGATCCCAAGGATATGAGCTGTTTCTCCCAAGTGTTCTATATCAAAATGCAAGGACAGTCACTTTTTAACAGAATTCAACATTCGCACATTATTTCCTATGAGAAAAATGTCATCTACGTACAGAATAAAAAATGCTACTCTGTTTCCATCCCATTTTTTATGAACACTTGACTCATTTTCACATTGATTAAAACCAAAAGTCTTAATTGAATTATCAAAATAAGTATTCCATGCTATAGATGCTTGTTTAAACCATAAATGAATTTCTTAAGTTTACAAAACTTATGTTCATTACCACTTTCCATGAAACCTTCTGGTTGTGCCATATAAATGCACTCGTCAAGACTTCCATTTAGAAAAGTCGTCTTGACATCCATTTTCCAAATTTTATAATCATAATGAGCGGCAATGGATAAGAGAATCCTAATGGATTTAAGCATAGCTACCGGCGAAAAAGTTTCCTCATAATCAATTCTTTCTTTTTGAGTAAACCCTTTCACAACTAGCCTAGCCTTAAAAGTTTGCACTTTTCCATCCACACCTCTTTTTTTCTTATAGTTCTATCTACATGCAATGGGTTTTACTCCCGTAGGTGGTTCTACAAGTTCCCAAACTTGATTAGAATACATAGACTCAATTTATGATTTCATAGAAATAATCCACATATTAGCATCTTTATTATGTAGTGCTTCGGCGTAATTAAGAGATTTCGTATTAGGCTCCTCAGGGATTCTATCATACGATTCTCCCAAGAGCTCAAACCGTAAAGGTTTTCTAATAATTATCCCACTAGGAAGACTAGTCACTATATGATTTGCTATATTTGGAACTAAATTTTGAACACCCTCAATGTCTTCTTTACTATGATAGGTTCCTCAACATTATCCTGAACGGCAATTGCAGGCTACTCGACATTACTCCCACTACTTTTAGGTAGTGTGATGTCAAGTATTTTCTCTTGTGCAACCTCTTGTCTATTGATATTTCTCCCACTATGTGCATGCAGTGGTATGTCAATAACGGTTTTCAGAAATTGTTCTTTTGTTTCATTATTCATTATTCTATTGCCCAATTCCTGTAAAACAGTTTTACTTCTAGGAACGTGGTTCATTAAATAATTCTATTTAAGAAATCTAACATTTGTTGAAACAATTACCTTTTATTCCTTAGGACAATAAAATAAACCCCCTTTTGTCCCTTTTAGATATCCAATAAAAATGCACACTTCTGTCCTAGATTTCAATTTATCCACTTTTCCTTTTACCACATGTACTAGAAAACCCCAAACCCGAATATGTCATAGACTAGGCTTGCGCCCACTCCATAATTTAGATAGGGTTAAAGGTACTGATTTTGAAGAAACCAAGTTTAGGATATAATTTGCAGTTTCTAATGTACAAACATTTCCATAAGAGTTCTATTTTGGCGTTCTACCACACCATTTTGTTGTGGTGTTCCCGGAGTAAAATATTGAGATGTAATTCCTGATTCTGATAAGTATTTAATGAATTCTACAGAAAGGTATTCACCACCACAATCAAATTGTAATGTATGGATATGTTTGTTATGTTTCTTTTTTATTTCCATCTTAAATAAAGCATTTAGATCTACGGTGCAACAAATAAATATATCCATATTTCGAGTAATCATCTGTGAAAGTCACAAAATACTCAAAACTACCACTTGCTTGTATTCATTAGACCACACAAATCAGTATGAATTAATTCTAACTTATTACCGACTCTATTCCTTTGAAAGAAAAATGTCTCTTGGTCATTTTACCTTCTAAACAGGATTCACAAGTTGGAAGTGCCTCCACTTTCAATGAACTCAAAGGTATATTAAAAAACAACCGTGAGATCCTATTTATATTAATATGACTTAGACGTAAGTTCCATAAGTATATTTCACTCAATTCTGAAATACATTTTTGTTATGTGATTGATCAACATTATTAAGTTCCATTTTTTGTAGCATATCATGGAAGAAATCAAATGCAAACAAATCATGTATTCTAGGAGTAAAAATAATAAAATACTTATTAAACTTAATAATTGCACAATTATTAGCAAAATAAATATTGTAACCAATATCCATTATTCTTAAAACTGAAAGCAAATTCCTTCTTATAGAAGGTACATAAAGAACATTATTTAGTCTTAAAACTCTAGAACTACTAAACAAAATAGAAATATTTCCTATAGCTAAGGCTGGTGCTGGTTTCCCATTTGCTTGAAACACGTTCAGTTCATTTTCACTTAGGCATCGTGTTTCCTAAAACCCCTGCAAGGATGTGCAGATATAATTAGTGGCTCCCGAATCTGTATCCCAAAATTAGGTAGAAACAGCTGCTAAAAATGTTTCAACGACATATGAAAAGATGTACCTTGTTTCTGCATATTAGCTATGTAGCCGAGACACTGTTTCTTATAATGACCAGGTTGCTTGCAATGATAGCATTTGTCCTTAGGCTCAGCCACACCACTACTAGCACCTGAAACCTTACGAGGCTTCTTCTATTTTTCTTTTCACCTTTTGGGATAGAAGTCAAAGACGAAGGTTCATCAACCAACAATGCCGCAGGAAGAGCTTGTTGTTTAATGATAGATTTTGCCACTTGCAGCTCATTCAATAGTTTCGCAAGAGATAAGTCCATCTTATTCATGTTATAATTCAAGGGAAATTGTCAAAAAAATATCTGGCAGAGTTTGTAGAAGCATCTCAACCTGAGACTCCTTATCAATAACCGCACCAAGAATTTCCAGCTCATTTAATAAACTCATCATTATGAGAACATGTTCCCTTACCAAGTTCCTTCAACCATTTTTGTGGTCAAAAGACCTTTTATGGCCCTTTGTTTTGCAGCACGATTGTGCTCATGAAACATCTCTTTGAGAGATTCAAGCTTATCATAAGCAGTAGTCATGGACTACTATTGATGCTACAATACATTTTCCATAAAGGCAAGAATGTACGATCTTACCATCTCATCAGTCTTGACCAACTTATCGTATACTTGAATCTCATCATCAGTGAATTCATCGGATTTAACAGGATATTTCTCAGATAGCACAAATTTAAAGCCCTCAGCAGTAAGAACAATATCCAAATTATGTTTCCAGTCTACATAGTTAGGGCCTTCTAATTTATTTTGATTCAGGATAGAAGTTAAGTGATTGAATTAAGACATGGTTAATCTGTTATATAATAAAATTAAAATAGATCATTAGACATGTTGCAGAATAATAAAATTCTTCAAAACCACATCACACATATAACCATGCACATAAACAGTTAGAATCGTTAGGGAAATTTAACCATTTAAGCAAATATACATGTAATGTTAGATATTTTATCTCTTAAATGAAACAGAACCAACTCAGTTGGAGATTTAACTATTAATTTAAGTTAAATAAATATCACATGTCATAAGTCTCTATACCATTGAACCAACATATAACTTAGTTGGAAACTTAATACAAGTCAGCAAAAACAAGAGACTATAAAACAATATCACAATATACAAGTTTATTTGATGGGGAAGATGACCGATGTCAACTTGTAAGCTCACATTATGTACTATTATTAACCACTGGAAATAATAAGGAATGATTCCTATCACAACTAGTTTGCAAAAAATAAATTTTTCAGATTTTTTTAATTTTTTTGAAGACATAAAAACGCTCAAAAACTCATCAAAACGACCTAGAATGGCCAAAAATTGTCCTGGGTCACAGCTTCATGTGTGTATTGTTCAGTGGGTCATTTCCAATAAACATACCAAATTTCAAGTCATTCGGAGTTCGTCAAAAAACTGAAGAACTCCAAAATCGACCAAATCGACAATTATTGGCCGAGCTGTTGTGAGGGACAGCAGGGCTGCCTGTACTGCTTGGCCTTACTATTACTGTTCATACAATGAGTAACGACTATAGTTGATCGTAGTAGAGACTCATCATCAATTTTTTCTTAATCTACAAAACTATGCAAAATTTGTTTTATACTTTCTTGATGATAAACTTAAATTTTGTTAGAATCAATAACATCATAAAAAACATGAAAAACAGGCAGCAACAACATAATATCAAAAACATGAAATGCATCCAGCAACAACATGATTTATACAATTAATATCTAAAATATGTACAACAAATCATGTAATTTCTATTACATTATCTAGCATATATAAGAAGACTACTGATACCGATTGTTAGAACATGCATAGCGGAAGCAATACTTCTACAGGATCAATAACTTACATATATCTAGATAACATAACCAAAATAAAAATAAAAACACTTACCTCTTGGAGCTTTCACATAGTTCATTCAACGCCTTGTTTGCTAGGTTGGTTGCCTTCTACTATTTCCTAATTAACCTTATTAATCAACCTTGTGTGGGAAAGTACTTTTGGATTGGAGAAGGATCATAGAATTCTCAAAATTAATCCTCTACTTATTCCCATTTTCAATTTAATGAGGAAGAGAAAGAGGCAAATGTTTTGGCATTTATTGTAACCTTAAAGCCAAAAAAACGTTTTCAACCATAATGCCCTTTAATGCTAAAACGTTTTTTCATCTTTAAATCTTTCATAATGCCAAAAATAATTCTTAATTCATTTATTCCTTATTTACAGAAGATCGGTAAATATTACCTCTTCTATAACTCCTTTTCTTTTCCAAATTTTATTAGTTAATCAGGCATAGTAGAGACTGCAGATTTATTAACCAAGGCTTCCAATTATGATATTAATTCGGTAGTGAATAAATTATCATATCATTAAAAATTACAAATTATTCCACTAAAAATTTGTAATTGCACTCTTCAATTTAATTTCAAATCTACCATTACATCTTATTTAACTCCCCATGTTAGACTTACCAACACCAATCAATTAAATTTAATTCGCTGAAAAATTTAACATATTGATTAATTTAGTCCTTTATTTATAATACTTAACTTATTTCACATGACGGATACAAAATCCACCTGCAGGGTTTTCACGTGAAAACTTATAAGCAACTATAAAGGGGTGTCTTCTATCTCAAGTCTGAGATGTGGTTCTATCAACTAATTAATATTTTATAAGTGATTCATCATCATCTAACCTATCAAGAATATGTTGACTCATAGAAGAGTCTCACCTTTTAATAGATTAAAATGATAAAAAAAAAACCACATATATCATAATAATTATATCAAGATTAAGAGTATAAGTACATGTAATAGTCTAGAGAAATTATTTATTAATATTCAGGAAATAAATGAATATCTCCAATTGGCCTATTCAATACATATGAAATGTACTAGCACAAGAAGTTGGAATATTACCACTCCCAAAATTAAGACCAAATTATATTTAATCTTGTGCTACAAACATCAAGATATTTGTCCTATCTCATCTTTAATTGTGAACGTTAATTTATTACTTATAAGAACCAAAAATTTTAATCTTCTGTGCATGAATTACAATACTCCATACACAAAATTGTCTAATATATAAGCAAAGGACACACATGTTAACACAATGATCTATTCAAACAAAGATTTTATTAATATAATAAATAGTATTTACATGGGATGAAAATATAATACTTTAACACAAATTACATGGTTAATAGTATATCCTAACACCCGGTTGCTACAAAAGTGGTCAGGGCCTATCTACCATGTAATAGCCCCACAAGAAAGTTGAGCTAATATTTAACGCCCCACGTTTCTTGTAGTAAAATGTCATCCCATAAGTTCATGTAATGCTTATAAATAAGGTGGGAAAAGTTTTGAGAACTTGAGATTAATAAGTTTGTGGACAATCCTTTCAGTCGGCCAGTTATAGATACTAGGTGGCATGACGCGCCAGTTGCTATACAGAATGAGAAGTTCACTTTTCTTGTCTTTATAATTTCTAGAGGGGTGTTTTTGTTCTTTTTCCCCCATTTAGTCTCCCCTGACCCATTTAATACCATTGAAAGTCTCAACTCTCTCACTAATATTCCCAAATCCCTCATCCTCTCTTACATAAAACTCAAGAACTTCTAGAAGGGTTTCTCAAATCAAAAGCCTTAATGGTTTCAAAATCAAAAGTTCTTCCGAGAAATCTTCGAAATCAGGTATGTAGGACTTTAATGAGGATTCCTTTCATCCTCAGGTCCAAAATTATATTAATTTAATAATTTTAAAACTATATCTAGAGTTTACAAACACACTTTTAATTCTCACTTTCTTATGATCATGGTTTTTATGTACATTGCATTAAGTTTTAGGTCTAGTAGGATTTTACTTGTCATCCTTCCTCATTCTTGACATGATTTTGTCTATGGTTTTTGACGTTTATGTTTGAAGAATGAATTTTGAACAATTATGTCACAATCTAAAAATAGTGTTTGTGATGGCACTTTTCACATCCTGTTGTATTGGTAAGCCTATTCCAACTCATATTCCATAATCAAAGTGGAAGAAGAAGTAATAGTAATAATCACAATTATAATTTCAACAATACATTCTAGGTCTGGTTGTCACTAGTATAAGCCTCTAATACAAAATATAATCAAAATAATGTAAAGAATACTAAATGGGTATAATGCATAGGAAAAAATAAGGAGAGATACGGGTAAGCTTTGAGACTCATCCGTTGCCACCTCATCTCTATAATGCCAACAATGTGCAAACACAATCTATGTTCTGCTACTCATATCAATACCTACATGGGGTGCAGAAAAAGATAAGAAAAAGTAATGGTAAGTATGAAACATATGTACTCAGCAAGCATCATCGATAACTATCTCTAATCCAAAGTTATGGTGCGTAATCCCACACTAACTATCCAATTGACCTCAAATCATCCTTCATCCATAAAACCCAACTTATCCCAACAAATAGTATGTTTATCAAAATAATCAAATTACTACACTAAGAAGGCATGTACAAATTCAAGATAGATCGTGATAGAGATAAGTCATATTAGAAGTGAAACACACAACATAATATATAATATCATCTTATGATATGAAACAAACAATCTAGAGTACGATAAAGGAGTTGTGTATCCCACAATCACTAAATGTGGTGCAACAGTATCAACCGATCAAGACTTAACAATACTCCAAGTCTCATAATATCTCAACTGCCAAACAACCTAAGTGAAGATACAACATAATGCAATATAGTTATATGAGATGCAGATACACACTATCGTAAAAAGATTCAATAACAATAATTGTCGTATCCCAAACTACCTAATCATGAGGGAACCTTGTCAATAACCGAACCAGGGCCTAGTCATGATGGGTATCTCAAGTCCGCCATGGACTGGAGACAACCACTGTTGCCTAGACAAACAAAACATAATACAGTAAAAGTGGTTGAATCATAATAAGGCCCTATGACTCATTAGTCCCAAGTCATAACCACAATAGAAATAAGTGAACCCTTCACTGGTCACATAATTATTTGGGCACCACAACTCGTAACGAGTCTTTACGACATATGATCTCTAGTCGTAATCAGGACAGTAGTATCAAAACTACTTACTGGTTAGTTGATGATTTGGCTCCAATGGCTCGTAGGGACACCTTACGATTCATAACATGAGTCATAGGCAGTGAGTTTAAAAACTCAGAATATTTTACGGGACTAAAATTTGGGGTGTTATGTTCTCCCCCTAGGATCATTCATCCCCGAATGATGAAATAAAGCATCTATTAGCATGATTTAACACGGAACACAACTACACTTTTATTTAACAAAGACTTAAAAAAAATGTTAAGGAAAACAGATACCTTAATCACGATTATCCAGAGTGGAAAATAGGAATGGATATTTGGACTTCATGTCTTCTTTAGCTTCCCAAGTATCTTCTTCAAACTTAAGATTCATCCATAGAACCTTCACTAAGCAACATCCTTAGTCCTCAAATGACGGACTTGGCGATCTATGATTTCTATTGGGACTTCCTCATAAGACAAGGAGTTTGAAATGCCGATACTCTCTAGAGGAACAACTAAGGAAGAATCGCCCACACACTTCTTTAACACCAAACCAGGAAAGACAGAGTGAACTAAACCTAAACTAGAAGGCAATGCCAAATCATAAGCAACATTGCCCACTCTTCCGAAAATCAAGTAAGGGCCAACATACCATGGATTGAGTTTCCCCTTCTCCCTAAAATACATCACTCCAGTCATGGAAGGCACCTCAACAATACCCAATTGCCAATATCAAAATCCAACTCCCTACGTCTTATATCCGTATTGGACTTTTGCCAACTTTTGATGGTCTTAAGCCTATCCCTAATTACCTTCACCTACTCCATAGATCGGTGAACCAAATCAGGAAGAAACAACCCAACCTCACCAACGTTGAACAACCCAATATGAGAACGACATCTCTTACCATACAAAGCCTTTAACATAGCCATCTAAATATTGAAATGAAAACTATTATTATATGCAAACTCTATGAGGGCATATGGTCTTCCCAACCACCGCCAAAGTCAATCACATAAGATCCTAGCATATACTCCAAAGTCTTAATAGTCCTCTCAACTCGTACATATATCTAAGGGAGGAAAGCATTGTTAAGTCTTACCTTAGTTCCAAAATCTTTCTAAAAAGAATGGCAAAAATACGATGAGAACTGCGTACCTTGATCTGATATAATGGTAACTGGAGCACCTAGTAACTTTATGATCTCCTAAATGAAAATCTTAGAATGGTCCTCTACGGAAAAATTAGTCCTCTCAGGAAAAAAATAGGTAGACTTGGTCATCTTATCCACGATGACCTTATTTGAATCAAATTGATGGTGAGACTACGGACGACCAGTAACAAAGTACATATTAATTATTTCTTATTTCCATACAAGCAACTCAATCTCTTGAAACAACCCACCAGGCCTCAAGTGTTCAACCTTTTGTTGTTGACGCACCATGCACTTAGCCACAAAATTTTTCATATCTCTCTTTATGCTATTCCACTAATAAATCTCATTAAAATCATGATACATCTTTGTCAAACTAGGTGAACAATAAACCTTGACACATGAGCCTCAGCAAAAATAATTTCTCACAACCAATTGATATCGGGAAAGTATAATCTACTTTGTTACCTTATTATACCATCACCACCAATCTCAAAAGCCAAGAAATTCTACTGATCCACATCATGCTTAATTTGCATTAATGTACGATCCAAAACTTGTTTCTCTTTTATCTGACACCCGAGCTAGTATGAGTAAGTTCATGACAGGAGTATCTAGACTGGTGTTGAAAAAGTGTAGGAATGTTATGCTCAATAGTGACATAGATCTTGCTAGGATGATGATTAATGCCCAGAAAATAGAGGCAGACAAGATAAGGAAAAGAGATAGAGTGAGGGGAAATAAGAGAGCTAGATCCAAGCAGTATGAGTATGGTAAGGCTAGGTCCCATGGCGGGAATCGTCCATAATTTTAGAGTTGTTCATCCATGCCAGCACCTTCGTTAGCTAGTGCTCCCATGCCCATAAATAGGCAGGAGCAAGGGAACAGGCCATATATGTCCAAGTCCCAGAACAGTGAAAGAAACAGGCCTAATTATCCTCCCTGTGCTAAGTGTGGTTGGACCCATCCCGACAAGTGTTTGGACAAACATAGGGGCTGTTTTGGTTGTGGCAAGTTAGGCCACAGACTTAGAGAGTGTCTATATGCTAGGAAGGGGAACAGGGATGTGTGACCTCAGACTCAGGCTAATAGTACCCCAGCTCCTTTAGACCATCCAGCTCCTCCTCAGGGTGCTTCTTCTAGTATTGCTAGCGGTCAATGCCAGAATAAGTTCTATACCTTTCTATCCCATCAGGAGCAAGAAGATTCTCCCGATGTTATTATAGGTATGCTCTGCGTCTTTCATTTTGACATTTATGTTTTGTTGGACCCAGAGTCAAGTTTCTCTTATGTGACCCCACTTGTAGCTGTGAGTTTTGAAATGAGTCTCGAAAAGATTCTTGAGCCTTTTCTAGTTTCTACTCCGGTGTGGGAGTCAGTTATTTCTAAACAAGTATATAAAAAGTGTCCCGTTACTGTTCTTCATAGAGTCATACTTGCTAATTTAATAGAGTTGGACATGGTGGATTTTGAATTTATTTTAGGTATGGATTGCTTCATTCCTGCTACGCATCTATAGACTATCGTACCTATGTGGTTAATTTTTAATTTTTGGATGAGCCAGTCTTCGAGTGGTCTGGGAGTTCAGTATCTCCCAAGAGTTATTTTATATCCTATCTAAAAGCCAGAAAGCTAATATCCAAAGGTTGCATTTATTATCTAGTTCGAGTTAAGGACGCTAGGTCTGATGCAACAACCATTCAGTTAGCCAACATTGTTAATGTGTTCCTTGATATTTTTTTGAAAGATCTCCCAAGGACAGTCTTCTAAACCTATTATGGTCAATTTTAGTTTTTAGTCATGTCTTTTAGGCTAACCAATGCTCCAGCAGCTTTCATGGACCTCATAAATCGAGTGTTCAAGCATTATTTTCATATGTTTGTCATAGTGTTCATAGATGATATCCTTGTTTACTTCCGTACTGAGAATGACCATACGAATTATCTTAGAATTATTTTGGAAACTCTTAGAGATCATCAGTTGTTCGCCAAATTCAATAAGTGTGAATTTGGGCTAAGATCAATAGCCTTTCTAGGTCATATCATATCAGCCAAAGGCATTAAAGTTGATCCCCAAAAGACAGAAGCAGTAAGAAATTAGCCCCAACCTATTTCTCCGTCAGACATTAGGATTTTCTTGGATCCAACTGGCTACTACCATCGTGTTTTGGAAGGTTTCTCTTCTATTTCATCCTCCATGACCCGGTTGACCCAAAAGAAAGTTAATTTTCTTTGGTCAGATTCCTGTGAGAAGAGTTTTCAAGAGTTGAAGACTCGACTCACCTCAGCCCCTGTATTGACTTTTCCTGATGGTACGGATGGTTTTGTGGTGTATTGTGATGCCTCTAGAGTTGGTTTGGGTTATGTGTTAATGCAGAGAGGTAAGTTTATAGCCTATACCTCTAGATAGTTAAAGCCACATGAAAAGAACTACCCAACCCATGATCTTGAATTAGCTATTATGGATTTTGCTTTGAAAATCTGGAGACACTATCTGTATGGTGTTCATATTGATGTGTTTACGGACCACAAAAGCTTGCAGTATGTGTTTTCTTAAAGGAAGTTGAATCTTTACCATAGGATATGGTTATAGTTGCTAATAAACTATGATATGAGCGTGTTGTACAATCTAGGCAAGGCAAATGTAGTGGCAGATTCCCTTAGCAGGTTATCTATGGGCAGTGTGGCTCATGTAGAGAGAGGTAAAAAAGAGTTAGCTTGTAATGTGCATTGTCTGGCTAGATTAGGTGTTAGGTTGCTTGATTCTGCTGAAGGAAGTATTTTGGTACAGAGTAGTTCCGAATCCTCTTTAGTTTCAGAAGTGAAGGAGAAGAAAAACTTAGATGCTAGTTTGGTTAGATTAAAGGAGTTAGTTAAGGACCAAAAGGTAGAGATTTTCTCCTAATGGGGAGATAGGGTGTTAAGAATGTAGGGTAGATTGTGTGTTCCTTGTGTTAATGATCTGAGGTAGAGAATTATGACTGAAGCGCATGGCGCACGGTATTCTATTCATCCTGGTGCTACCAAGATGTACCGCAACTTGCACAAAATCTATTGGTGGAGTGGTATGAAGAAGAATATAGGTGAGTTCGTAGCTAAGTGTGCAACTTTCTAACAGGTCAGGGTAGAGCACCAGAGACTTGGTGGTGTGATGCAAGAATTTGGTATACCTACTTGCAAGCGGGAAGAAGTGAATATAGATCTCGTGATTGGTTTACCTCTTTTCCATCATCGGCATGATTCTATTTGGGTTGGTTTAGACAGGCTAACTAAGTCAGTGCATTTCTTGCCCGTGCATAAATCCTATACAACTGAGGATTATGCTAGATTGTATATTCGGGAGTTGCTCAAGTTGCATGGACTTCCTTTGTCTATCATCTCAGATAGGGGTACTCAGTTTACTTCTCAGTTTTTGAGGGAATTCCAGAAGGGTCTTGGTACCCAAGTTCATTTGAGTTCCACTTTTCATCCACAGACCGATGGTCGGGCTAAGAGGACCACCCAAACTTTGGAGGATATGTTGAGAGCATATGCTCTTAACTTCAAAGGTAGGTGGGATGAGCATTTACCATTGATTGAGTTTGCGTATAACAATAGCTACCATGCTAGCATCAAGATGGAACCATTTAAGGCTTTGTATGGTAGAAGATATAGACCATCCATAGGTTGGTTTAAAGTGGGTAAGGCTACTTTGATTGGGCCTGATGCAGTGTTTGAGACTATGGAGAAGGTGAATTTTATTAGATAAATGATGAAGATAGCCCAGAGTCATTAGAAGTCATATGCAGATGTGAGAAGAATAGACCTTGAGTTTGAAGTTAATGACTTGGTGTATCTAAAAATCTCGCCCATGAAAGGGGTGAAAAGTTTTGGCAAGAAGGGGAAGCTTAGTCCTTTGTATGTTGGCCCCTATAAAATCCTAAGTCGGGTGGGGAAAGTAACCTATGAACTTGATTTGCCCACAGAATTGTCAGTTGTGCATCCTATCTTTCACGTCTCTATGATTAATAAGCACGTTGGTGATTTCATTGTTATGGATCCTTCATAGAACCCAAATATCCCGACTAGCCTTTCATTAGAAGAAATTCTAGTTGAGATTCTAGACCACTAGATCCGTAGATTGAGGGATAAAGAGGTTCCCTTGGTCAAAGTGTTGTAGCGAAACCAGTCAGTTGAGGGCGCTACTTAGGAAGCCGAGTCACATATGAGATCCAAGTACCCGGACCTATTCTCCACAAGTTCAGATCAAGTTGAAGGTACCTTTCCTTCTTAATTCAGTCCTTTTCTAATCAAAGATTCAGCTATATAGCTATTATTAATATAAGTTCATGCATTCTCTAAAGTATTCAAGAGTTTAGAAAGATATAGATTCAGTTTATCCATTTGTTTCAATTGTGTATCCTTAGTTTTCTCTATATTCTTAGCTTAACTAGTGACATTCGAGGATGAATATTCCCAAGGGGGAGATATTGTAATACCCCAAACTTTTCTTAAGCTTAATTTTTCCTTGAGAAGGTTAAGAAATGACTTCCTAAGTGAGTATTATTTAAACCACAGAGAATTTTCAGAATTTCAAATTTTTATCATGTGGGAAATTTAATTAGCTTTCCAACGATATAAGATCCGCCCAAATCCGATAACCGGGCAAGAAGTTATGGCTAATTTAAGTCCTAGTCGTAGAACAACATCATTTTAGTGCTTGGTGCATCGCGGAGAGGGTATATTTGACAATTGTCAATTTCCAGTGGAACTCTGTAATAGAGGTGCATCGCTCTAAAGTTCCAGGTCCCAACCAATGGAACTCTGTGATAGCACTGTATCGCGGTGACCCACAGAATCCCGTTTGTCAAATTTTATCAAGCCACCGCGATAGTGGCGCGTCACGGTGGCCCATAAAATCGGGTTTTCAAATTCAATTTTTCCAGCTTTGTACAGAAATTATAAAGGGCACTTTGGACTTTTTTCAAGCCCCTTAAATCATCAAAACACAAAATCCAAGGTCATTCCGAGCATCATATACGACTTTTCTCAAAGAATTCTGTCAATTAAAAACCCTAAGCATCCAAACCCAATTTCAAGAATCTCCTAAGTTCACCATTAATTCTTCAGATTGATTCAAGAATTGGATTCCTCAAACTAAGAGCATCAAGAATATCAATTCAAGTGTACTAATAGATTCTCAAGGGCTAGAGTTCATCCAAAGCTTCAAATTCAAGGTATGTGAGGTTTGACAAGGAACACTTCTTTCGTTCTTGTGCCCAAAGATTCGATTTTTATAAATGAATTTCATGTTTTTACAAGTGGGTCTATACCCAAATTGTATTATTTCGAGAATATAAATTGATAAGTTGTTCAAGCTTTGAATTACATGATTATTTTTCTTATTTATGATTTGAATTGATAATTCATGCTATAAATTGCACATTCCTATATTGATGTGATATTTTCAAGGGTTTCCAAGATTGGTGTCATGAATTAAGTTTAATTGTGAAATTTTGATCCTTTAAGAATATACATCCATTAAGTCCAAGAATGAATTGTTGATACTTTCTAAAGTGTTTCAAGAAGTGTATTGATACTTCCATGCTATTAATGTTTTAAAGCCAATTGGTGATAGTCTACCAAAGTTTCAAGAAAAGAGTTGATTTTAATCCTAAGCTAAGAAAGAAAATCCACAACATTTGATTTAAGCTAAAGGGAAGCATAGTTGGCTTCCATTGCGTATTTATGAGTTGTTTAAGGTGGATATTTCTTAAAAGTTCTGAGCTTAAGTATGGGATTAGTATTTAGCACCGAGTTGGGCTTGATTCCAAGGTCTCATGCCCCAGAAATACGAGCCACCATAGGATTTGATTTACCCCAAGTAGGTTAAGTTAGTGATCACTAAAAGTAAAAGGTTCTACTCCGATGGCAAGGATAGAACAGCTCTCCCCAACATGGGCAAGATGTTGGACTCTATGTAGCTCACATGGTTTATGTCGGTTATAAGAAACTCCCAAGTTTCCTAGAGTCTCAAGTCTTAAAGTTATTAACGTTTAAGTCCTTGAATTTCAAAGAAGTTCCTTGCTTTCAAAAGACTAAAGTGCATGTTCTAAAAGTTATTGTTTTAAGAGTTCAACTAGTTTACACGCTTGTGATCGAAGAAAGAATACAGATTTAGAATAAAGTGTAATGGCTCACTTGAATCATACTAAATGTTTCATTATTCATGATTTATGAGAGTTTTATTCAAGCTATGTGAGTCATCTACAAACCATGTATGTTTTTCATAAAGATTTATTGTATTGATATTTAGTTTCACACACACCCATATACTCAGTACATTCCCAAGAGCTGATCTACATATACGTCTGTATGCTACATTGTCTCATAATGTAGGTTCAAGTGCTCAGTCCCAGCAGCGTCAATGATCCCGAGTACCTTTATCTACACCTCCAATATGGTGAGTCCTCATGGTTCGAGGACCTATCTCTAGACACTTCAGTATTTTTAGTAGTTGTTCTACTGCTTTGAGTTCAGTTTGAGTCAGTTAGGGATCTGTCCCAATGGCTCTCTAGTTTGTTAAGTAGTAGATGCTTTGTCAGACTAGATGGTTAGTATATTTAGACTTGCAGTATTTTGTTACTTTACAGTACTTATTTAGATTTCAGTTAGACATGATATGACATGATTCCTTATTTTCCTCTCATTATCTTTAAGTAAGCTTTATACTAAGTAGCAGGTTCAAAGGGTTAGCTTGGGGCTACTTGTAGCCTTAAGCACCGTGTGACGCTCCGGGATGGGATGTCGGGGCATTACACTTATCCTCACAACTAGCTTACAACTAGTCAAGTTACCAACCTAATACAACTCAATCACTCAACAGAAATAACAATAAAGTATTACCATAAGCAATGATAGAGATAAATAATTAAGGGCACATCTAATAACCTCATTACTTTGTCCAACCCTATAACTAGGGATCATCAATAATAATCAAGTTATCTCATTACAAGGACCCTAGCTATTCAACTATACCATTCCTAAGGATTCTATCAATCAATAATTTTTTGTCATATAAGAAGCATATGAGTAAGGTCAAACAATAAATAGCTAAGAAAAGTCCTTTTAGTAATCAATACATTAGTAACTATTTCTATTAATAGACAACAATAATTTTACAGATATCTGGGAACTTAGTTCCACTATAATATCACAATTTCCATTCCAACTACACATTATCATTAAAATAAAAATAGTTACTTAATAAGTAGTAAAAATCCCTGAGTCAGATAAAGTCTTATGTTGAAATATAAATGTTATTTCAACTACCAACTTCACCCACGTCAAACGATTGACTTTCATGCTAAGGGCAACCATATACACTATTTCATTTACTGAACCAATAATTTCCTTTAAGTTATCATAAAATTTAAATCCAAAACAAATTTTTCTTAAGTGATAATCATGAATTACCATAAAATTTTCATACCACAATTCCCACAGTCAAACAACAATATCCCTTTTTCTATTGTACTTATTCATATACTAACTACTTGAAACAAGAGTTTCGACAAGTACATCACATTTTCCCTTACCATTTATCAATGATGAGACCATGCCCAACATTTAGCATACTGTTTTTTTTTACTTAAATCACATAACAATATATCCTTTAATCATTAACACATAAGCAAGTTATAACCTTTAAAAATTCTCAATATTTATAATAGTTTAACCAACTACGATTAACATAAGCATCAAGATCTATTATCCTTATGTACCAAATTAAACTATTATGGTACTACGATTAAGACGAGCAACAAGCCTAGACAAATTCCTTCACACACCGCACAAAACATAACAATTTGCAACATTCAACTATCGGTCACTCAATATTAATACTCAAAATCCTAAACACATGAATATCGGGAATTCAAAAATTAGTAAAGCATTCTTCATATCTATTAGCATAACCTCTTCTTATGCGCTTGATGAACCTGAGTTGGTTATTTAACATATTATACATAAGCCTTAAGACCAGATACCAATTGGAACCTTCTCAATTCCAATATTTATTGCTTTTATTCGTCCAAGAGTAGTAAAGTGAAACCTACTTTCCTAGTCAAGATACTAATTGGAATCAAAATATATTAATTGGACTCAACCCATACAAAAACTGAATAATCACACCATAGGATAAAAAGAAGTGAAAGAATTTTCCTCAAATGCCTCATTACTTCCTGAAAATTTGATCTATACATCAACATATCAATCTACAGGACTTTGCTCAGCATTCGCTCTTGTTCTAGGAGACTGATAACCTAGGCTTTGATACTAAATTGTCATGACCTAAACTATCAAACTATGAGAGAACCTACTCTAATCCACTAATATAGGACAATCCCTTACCATTGGTTCAACATAGCACTCGAAAGTCTTTACTAAATAGAAAAAACCAAACTTTTCTAATAAAATTTTTATTACAATAGCAAGTGTGGGAATGTCAACTAGCCCTAGGAACTAGTCAAAAGTGGTACAAGAGCTTCTAAATCAAGAATGAAAAGACTGGACACAACTTTCACCATAAATGAGAGGAGTAGAAGATGTTGGAGATTACCATTCATGTCACATGTGAAACATGAACTGATCCTAAAACCAGATTATACCCCAAAAAGAGTATAGCAAGACTAGTATCAACACAAACAACACATACTGGTAGGTATCATCAATTGACCAATGTTATATCACATAAACAAAATATTGAAATCACAAAAATAAAATATGACAGCTTATATAAAAATTTAATTTGTAACACTTTCATCCACTTATGCTATCTGTATCCCTTGTTTTAACTTAGAGTACCACTTTCACCCAAATAGTTATTATTTCAATTTATTTCACTTATGCCTTAATTATCATCAATGGTAAATGAAAACCAATAATGATCACCTTGTAACAAATACAACTATGAATATACATTATGATAAATACCTTATGTTTATGACACTTAGCCTTTTTACGTAGCTTCCCTTTAGTAAAGTACTAGTCAAGAGACAACAAGTCAAGTGAAACCAAGACCAATTTAAGAACCCTGGATCGACAATATCCAAGTCAACGAACCATGACTCTAACCATATCCAAGTGAACAAACCATTACTATAACAATAAGAATACAGAAATATAAGACAAGTAGCAAGACCACACAAGAATCCAAGATACACCATGCAACATGATAATATATTTTACTCAAGGAACCAAAAGTAACAACCATAATATAACTTTTTCTGATCATGGAACCAATATAAACAACAATTTATACCTGCTCTACTCAAGGAAACATCACACCCATACATACTTTATACATATATGCTGAGGAATTTTAATTGCCCTCTACTTATGACCTATAGGGTACGATCTCTTATCCATGTATTATACCAGCATGGTACCTGAGCCAACCAATGAATCACATCAATCAATCCCATAAAGATGTCCAAATACCTGTACATTCTATAATAATAACCAACATCAAACAATCACAACCATAATTAGTATAAGAAATCATACTTGTACAATCAACAAGCCTTTAATATAACCTATCTATATATGATTACTACTTAAGAATTTAATTGAATAGTTACATTTCTTAAGTATTCATTGCAATAATAGAAAACTACCCAAATATATACTTGATCAACTCGAGTTTATCAATTCATGTAAACAATAATCACACTTTAACACATAAAATCTCAAATAGATATGAATCATTGATTTTATTAATTATAGAATGTACGAAGACCAATCCCAACTTATTTAAGTAACTATTTTCAAGTCATATTTATTAAATTCAGTGGTCATTCAAGGAGCGCATGCTCAACCAAATAGAGTGTAAGATCTAGTCATTTATTCATTAATTTAATTCACCTTTATTCATATCGAAACCAGATATTTCACTATTTTCTTACACCACTTACATTAAAGTCAGTAATAGGTTCAAGACCTACTTCATTAGCTAATCATTCAATTACATTTAACTTAAGCCTAATTTTAGTAATACACCTCTATACCTTTTACTTCCTAACCCTTAGCCTAACTTGACTTTAGGTACATAATTTATGTCACCACTTACTCATGCCATAATTTATTCTCATCCCTAACTTTATGCAAGATTTTCCAATATTCTAACCGCATATGATATCACGTTCACCCTCTTATTTTAATTAGGCTAAATAACTAAAAAATAATCTCACACCATCCAATTTTCATCTATATTCATGTAATACATATTACAATCTATTATAGAGTAATACAAACTCAAAATATCTATCAAGGATTCATACATTAGCATATAAATACACAATTAGATCCTTGTTACATTAAATTCATGTTTTGTCCATCCAAACTCCATGTTCGTAGGCCTAAGCATAATTTCTCTGATCAAATATATATTATGGCTAAGATTAGTAACCACAATCTACTACTCATAACAATAACCCACTTAGGCACCAAGTTGCTGCAGTAAGTAACCTATGCTATGGATGATCTTCCTACTTCTTAATATTTTTAAAGGTGAAACCATCTAATAAGAGTAATTAATAAGCTAATCTTCAAACAAAGACCTTATAAATTCAAACTCACAAACTCTACCCTTATTTATGACCTACAACATTACCTAAGGCCAATTAGTCATCAAAATAGTTCCTTCAAGCTAAATCCAACTCCAATAATGGAGTTTTTAGGCTAAAAGTTTCACCTTTATTAAAGGTCCCCAACTATCAATTTTCATGTTTTAGAGTCACCAATTTATGTTAGAGATTGTTAATTTATAATTTAGAAGTGATTCTAGCTGATACTAACCTAACTCCTAGGTTTTCTCTAAAATATCATGAACTTAGGGCTTAAATCGTCGTAAATTTCACCATTAAAGGTTGTTCTAATTATTCTAGTATGGGGAAGGATTAAATATGAAGAAAATAATGAAAGAAACTTACCTCAACAAAGAATTTCCATCAATTTCAAGTGAAAATCACCCCTCCAAGGATTTAGAATGAAATGTTGGGGTTCAGGGGATGAATCTATCAAAAAAGGGCTATAAACTGTTGTGCATGTTGGTAGGAAATTGACCAGCTATAGCAATGTTGCTATAGAGATATGGAGTTTAACTGAGATAAAATAGAATAAAAAATGCTAGGAGCTATGGCCGGTAATGAAACTAAAGCTTCACATGGGTCTTCAATACCCTTAGTTTTTATCTTAGACAATGTTCAGTAAAATGGTCATAACATCTTACTTAATTATCAGATTAACAAATGGTCATTTACATTAGAAAAAGGACTTTGAGATATTCAATTTGGTGGGTATTAGACCCCATAATTTCTTATATTATCGAAGTAATGCTCATTTGAATTTGACTCTAATTTAAACAATGGCCAAAACAAAATTGGTAAGGACACTTTCAACTTAACTTTGTACTAAAAGTATTCTATGACATTAGTACATATAAAGTGAACTCCAATACTAAATAATTACTACTTACACTTATGACAAATGAGAAGAACATGCCTTTCTGAAAGATATTTTTGTTAACGACAAAATCAATCATTACAATAATATAGTACTACAGAAAATAATCAAATGTAATATCAAATATACAAAGAAATATAATACAATACTAGTTATGCAATAGAAGTTATGAAATGCTATGGAGTGATAATGATTTAAGTTATCACATGACCCTTATGTACATCTTCCTATCATAAACTTCCAACACAAGAGTAATAACGGGTTTGCAACCTATATGCTTTCATGTTCTCAAGCTCATACTCAATCGACCTTCTCAGTTGAATGCTCGATCAAGGGTATTATAAAGAGTTTCATTTTATTTGAATAATCAGTGCTTCTCTGTGTATAATTTTACATGTTTATAAAATAATATGATATGGATTGTCATACCCCGTGTCTAAAAGCTATTGCACAACATACAATTTATATCCTTAAGCCTTATAAAAAAACATATAAGTCATATGTTAGAGTTGTACCTATGGCAGTGTGGAGTAGTTGAAGTATGTTATAGATGCAAGTTAGCCCTAGAAGTCATCAAGGCATGGTACAATTCATTTAAAGTGGATTCATAAGGGTAATAGCCTAGGTTCCCTAAGTTTTTGACCATCTTGCGAGTGGTGGCTACAAGGCTGATTGATTTGAGATGAGTCATAATATATGACTCATATCCTGACCAGTAAAGGATCCAAGAATCAAGCCACATGTTTTCATAGCTTTATAAGTTACTCGGACATATATTAAGCCCTAAAATATCTCCTAGCTCAAGAAAAAATCGAAACATCCCTTAGTGATTAAGTTCTTATGAAGAATATAACTATAGTAATATTTAAATAAGAATAATATTTTTATTAATAATTTCTTCTCTCAACACCCACTAACAGAAATATAATTTAATTAACTTGTCAACTATACCAATTTTGTCTTAATCTAATATCGGGGTTAAAAGTTATATCCAAATAACTGAAGCACTATCAAAGCTGCCAGTGGTTACAAATCACTGATGATTACTCGTATGTAGACCATACGAGTCGTCAGGGAGAGTCATTCCCACAATAGTAGGGGTTGAAATTTGGGTTCCTGATGATGACTCAAGGCATGACCCATACCCAAAACTTACAAGTCATACCCAAACTCGTCGGGACAACTTCCAGACATTTTCCAGACAATTTCTAGGGAATTTTTGGTCTTTTTCAACTCTTTTAGCCCCAAAACTACCTCGTTTCACAATCCAAACAACATTTATCAAGAGTAAAAACTACCCTAACCTATCATAACTCAAAAATCATCCATCATAAAGAAAAAAGAGCGATATCTCTCTCACCAAAACCAACTAAGGTTCATCAAATTCAAGCTTAATACAAAGAAATTTATCCAAGGCTTTAATATTAAGGTATGTGGGGTATTCATCAATGGGTTATTTCCTTGCCAAAAAACCCCTTTTTATTCAAGTATGGATATTAACCTTCTTTTTGGAAATTATTCATGTAAATCATGAATTTAATTCATTTTTCTTAGAAATTTGAATTCAGGACATGTCAACATGCCTTACTATGTAGATTAGGTCACTTTATGTTTTAAATTTCAATTACCCATGTCATGCTCAATTGATTTCATACTAATCATCAAGTTATAGATTAAACCATGAAAATATGTTGTACTCTTAATTTTAACATATTCCCATGATAAAATTTATATTTCTGACACTTTCATTGAAATGTCTTATGTTGTGGGTCTTTGAACTATGACTTTATATCACTTTTTAAAATATTATCATATTTTTTAGTCATTCTACGTGGAGGGTTATGAACAATCGATACCTATCTACTTATACAGGTCTTTATTCTAAAGTTACCAATCAATCAAACCATGATTTTATTACTGCATTTAGAACATTATGTTCATGCTGAGAACTCATCAGTACAGTACCACATTATGTTAGACCCATAATAATAATACCAGTTTCATTCAGTTAGGAGTAGAATTTATCATTGAGTAAACCTAGGGATGGCGGTCACCCGCTAGTTAAGATTAAGTCCTTAGTAGCAGTCTCTAAGTTCAAAAATGAAGTAGCCAGCATAGAATTATGAAATGACAGCTGCCAATTTTGGAATGACACTCTCTGAGAATTCACTCGCCAGTTTAACACTGACTCCCTAGTACTTAGAGACATCATCCTTATGGGTCCACATTGTCAGGCATGTGTTATTACCCATGGCAATGTATTGACATCCTTCAAACTAGGGTTACAGGTTGGACCCTGATTTGCTAAGATTGGGGCATATCAGTTGCATGATAGCTCCAACAGTTTTAGTCGGTACTCACTTTATATCTGTTCAGGTTTGTTTGACCAAGTAATTAGATTTTCAATTATTTAATCTATCAGTTTTACTGATTATTCAGTACTTGCTTACTTGGTCTTACATTCTCAGTTTTACATGCTCATTCAACCACGTTCAGTTTCCACATGTATTTCAGTTAGTCTTTACCTCATGTACCAATATATTCAAAGTAATAATTACATATTTTTCTCTTACGCTATGTTGTCTTTTAACATAGGTTCAGATACACAATTTCTGGACCATCCCTAGATATCTCAATATTTCCCTACAGTAGTAGCGTTGATTCTTTATCCAACTAGGACGTGACATATTATTTTAGTTATTTTAGTTTTTCTTTATGTTAAGTTAGTTAGAGTTAGTTGAGGGTTTGTCCCATTAAATCTTTATGATTTAGAGGCTTTCGAGCAGACATCCTAGTTTCTAATATTTATCAGATACTTTAGACATGTCATTTTATATATTTTAGTATTTCTTTTGATAATGCTTTATCAGTTTATCTTTTGCACATGTTTTTTGGTTATAATTTTATTGAGTGCACATAGCAAGTACCAGGTCATAGATTAGCTTGTAGTCACTTGTGGCCTTAAGCACCGTGTCGCAACTAGGGGGTAGCCTCGGGTCGTGACAAAATTTGGTATCAGAGCCTAAGGTTTTAAAGTGTTATAGGGTGTCTAAAAGTTGTGTTCAGTAGAGTATTTTGCATAGATATAAAGCGTGCCAAACTTATGGACAAGAGGCTACAAGAAATTTTTAGGAAAGTTTTCCTTCTTTTAGTATTTATGTCATTCAAAAGAGTATAAGTTCTATTGAATTCCTTTTTTGTAACTAGCACTTCATTCCATTTGCAAGAAATGCCTCCAAAAATAAACAACGGAAGAAGGAACGAGGATCAACCTACACCATCACCTATTCAAGAAGATCTCCTGATTGACCATCTTTCTCACACTGAGTTCAGGGCTACTTTCACTATTTTGTCCCATCCTATTGTAGCTTAAAACAACTAGTTGTCTTTTGTTCTAGCAAATCTAGTGTTGAATACAGCAGCAGCTAATATTTGAAACTTCACTTGAATGAATCCCTTTTGTTTTTCTGATTCAAGTTTGAGGAGAATCCACAATAGTTCTTTAATAGGGTGCAAAAAGTGATTGACTTTATGGGTATCACTTCGAGTGAGGGTGCATACCTAGCTACATACCAGTTATAGGGAGCAGCTCACACCTAGTTCAAGTAGTAAAAGTAGGATAGGGGTGTTGATATAGGACCTATAGACTGGAAGGAGCTTTTCATGTGTTTTTTTGGTAGGTTATTCCTACTAGAGTTGAAAAAAGATGAGGTTTAAGATTTTATAAATTTGAAGTAGGGTTGCATGAGTATGAGGGAGTACTCGCTCAAGTTCACTTAGTTGGTGAGGTATGCTCTGACTATGATTGCTGACTCTAGGTCCTGGATAAGTAAGTTTGTGTTAGGTGTATCTGATAGTGTAGTCAAGGAGTGTCGGATTGCCATGCTGATTAAGGACATGGACCTTTCTAGACTAATGGTTCATGATTAGTAGATTGAGAAGCAGAAGCATAAAGAGAAGGAAAGAGAGAATAAGAGGGATGAAATAGGTAGTTTTAACTTTTCACAGCCAAGGTTAGAAGGAGGTAACCATTCTCAGTTCTGCTAGAAATTTTAAACCCTAACTTCATCTTCAGCCAGCGTACCGGTGCCTAAGTTCAGGTAGGATAGTCGGGATAGAGATCAAAGCTCAAATATCTAGGGTAGTATAAATAATGGTTGTACCAATCCACTCTAGAGGAAGTACAGTAAGAATCATCAGGGTGAGTGTTGAGTATGTGGTGATATGTGCTTTGGGTGTCGAAATCTAGGCCATAGGATTAGGGAGTGTCCAATAGTTCCTTTGAGGGGAAAGAACTCACGCCAACAAGTCTAGTCCAACTTTTTGTTAGCTCCAGTAGGTCGTCCGAATCAGCAGGGTGCTACCTCTAGTGTGAGCAGTGGGTAGCGCTAGAATAGGTTGTATGCTCTCCAGACTCCTCATGATTAGGAAATTTCTCCCAATATGGTTAGGAGAATGTTATAGGTTTTTCATATCCGTATTTATGCATTATTAGACCCCAAATATTTACTTTTCTTTTTGACTACTTATATCGCCGCAAACTTTGGTGTTAGTCCCGAGACATTAGAAGAGCCTTTCTCAGTGTCTACTATAGTAGGTATGTAGATTGTAGTAAGATGGGTCTACAAAAATTTCCTGGTTACACTATCTCAGAAAGTTACTTTAGTTAATCTTATAGAGTTAGAGATTATTGATTTTGATGTCATTTTCAACATGAATTTGCTCTACCCATGCTATGCCTCAGTTGAACGTAGAAATAGAATTATTTGGTTCTAGTTTCCTAATGAACTAGTTATTGAATAGAGGGGTAGTAATTTAGTGCTTAAGGGTTTGTATGTCTCATATCTTAAGGTGAGAAAGAAGATTTTCATAGGGTGTATTTACCATCCTGTTCGAGTCAAGGAATCAAATTCTAAAACATCGAGTCTTGAGTCAATTCCGATAGTAAATAAATTTCTAGATATGTTTCCTAAAGATCATCTAGGAGTTCTTCCCGAAAGGGAAATCAACTTCAGAATAGATCTCCTTTCAAACACACACCCTATCTCTATTCCTCATTACATAATGGATCTGGATGATCTAAAGGAATTAAAAGAATAGTTGAAGGATATCTTAGATAGGCCTAGTGTTTCCCCATGGGGTGTTCCAATTCTATTCGTTTGTAATAAAGTTGTTCTCTCAGAATGTATATCTATTACCATCTATTAAAAAAAGTCATAATCAAAATAAATATCCTTTCTCAATGATTGATGGATTATTCTACCAGCTTCAGGGTTCAAGTTATATCTATAGGATAGACCTTAGATCCGGCTATTATCAGCTTAGAGTTAGAGAATGTGATATTCCAATGACAACCTTCAGAACTCTTTACGGTCACTTTGAATTCCTAGTTATGCTTTTTGGACTAACGAATGCCCATACAGCTTTCATGGACTTAATGAATAGGGTGCTCAAGCAATACTTGGATATGTTTGTCATAGTTTTCATTGATTATATCCTTGTCTATCCCCATAGTGAGAGCAATTATGTAGACCATTTGAGGGTTGTATTATAGACCCTTAAGGATCACTAGTTATTCGCTAAGTTCAGTAACTACAAATTTTAGTTAAGATTATTATATTTCCTTAGACACATTATTTTTGGTGATGGAATTAAAGTTTATCATCAAATGGCCGAAGCAGTGAAAAATGGTCTAGACCCAACTCTCCATCAAACATTAGGAGTTTCTTGGATTTAGCTGGCTATTACAGATGGTTCGACTAGTTAGTAAATTTGAATAATAAAAAGAAGTTCTCTTTCTAATCCTATATAGATTCTGTTGGGTGAATACAATAAAATACAATCAAATAGATGCCAACCAAATGCTTTGACCCACATTAATTATTGGGCCACTCATTGAAGATAAAAGTAAATTGAACTAATATGAAGTTTTACTATGAGCGTCTTTCAAGATGATTCACGACATGGCAAGCCCTGGTAAGATTCTTCACTTTGCATCAAATTAAACAACATACTCCACCGCTTGTGCGGGCTCAAAAAGCATAGATTTCTTTTTTAAAAAATTTCTCAAATCACTTGTTTTTATCCTTGTAATACTGAGAGAAATAACTAAATATACAATAAGAAAATAATCAAATTGCACTATCTCTATAATTGGTAAATGCCTTTTGTTCTCCTAAAGAGTGACCTGCTGACATAGCAGCCAACGATTGAAGCCATAATTTTTATTATTTTTCTAGACGAATACGATATTGAGTTTTATTTCCACAATGGGTCTCTATTTTATGGGAATAATATTATTTTTGGTGCTAGGTTTTCTTGTATTTCTTCTCCAATGTCTTAAATGACCCTGAAGAATGTCAAATTTTAGTGATCATATTCTTACGAGAAGAGCTTTCAAAAATTAAAGGATTGACTGCCTTCCACTTTAGTCTTGACTTTGCCAGATGGCACAGATGGGTTCTTAGTGTATTGCGATGCTTCTAGAGTTGGTCTTGGTTGTTTATTAATGTAGAGAGGTAAGCTCATAAGTTATGCCTCTAGAAAACTTAAACCCTATGAAAAGTATTATCCAACCCATGATCTTGAGTTGGCAGCTGTTATCTTTGCCTTAATGATTTGGTGGCATTACTTTTATGGGGTTCATGTTAATGTTTTCACTGATTACAAAAGTTTACAATATGTATTCACATTGAAAAATCAAAATCTTTGTCACAGAAAGTGGCTTGAATTGTTAAAAGATTATGATATGAGTATGTTGTATCATCTGAGAAAGACCAATGTAATATTGGATGCCTTTAGTATATTGTCTATAGGTAGTGTCAATGCCAATGCATGACTGTCCCATGCATTCTAGAATTCGTTTTCACCTTAAAATGACAAATTTCATGATTGTATTAGTGAATTATAGCCATGAAAGAGAGAATAATCAAAATTTAACTAAAACCCAAATGTTTTACACCAAATTTACCCCCTTACATAAGAAAATACAGCTAGGTCAGGTCAACCCTTTCCAAGACCTGTAAACTAGACCATACCTTGCTCAAATTTCATCCAAGACTAAACTAATCTAAATTTTTTAAATTTCAATTTGCAAAACTACATCAAATTTTTTCACCATTGACTCTCCTATAATAATGGAAAGGATTGTTACACCAACCCACCCAATGCCATCCAATTCATACCTTTTGACCATTCCACCTCAGCCACTCCTGAGGCCCGCATGGAACTTTCTCCCAACCTCTATAATTTTTTTCTAGATTAATCATAAATATTCTTGGTCTAATATTTGCTTGCTTTCCAAATATTAGAAAATAAGAAACAATGATCTTGTTTTCCAAGAAAACATTTTCTAGAAAGCATTTTTCATTCAAAATATTTTCTTTCATACCAAACAAACCCTATATATCATTTGTTTTGAGAGTATAATGTTGCAAATCAAGTAATTTAGTATGTTTATTCTAATTTAGATCTTAATTTGGGAAGAAAATTCTAACTTACCTCAAATGATCAATGATCTCAAATATGCAATCCCTTTAAAATATATGATAAATGATGTAAAACCATAACCCAACTTCTAATTCATCTCAATTCCTCAATTAAGGGCTTTTCAAAAAAAGACCTCTAACTTACCTCTAATGATCAATGAACTCATGTACTCAACCCCTTTAAAATCTATGATAAAACCACTAACCCAACTTCTTATTCAGCCTAATTCCTCAGTTTATATATTTGAAAAAAAAAACAGGAAAGAAACAAAAAAAAAAAGAAACAACATTTGACACCTTTTAAAGCATGAAAAGAAAAGGTTCTTATCATCTGTCCTTATTCATTAAGTTTAGGAAATTGAGGCAACATATTTGTACCAGTGAGCAAGAATTTTGCTGAATAATTCATGTCAAAGTAAATATGGTTGGTAGGTTTTCTACCTTTAGTTTATGGAGACTTTATTGGTTTTAAGTGTACATAACATCTAGTTGCTCAGACTTTTCAAAAATGTTGCCGCACTGGTATTTGATCTTTCAAAAATATACAATTTCTAAAATATATCACTATGTGCGTCTCATTTTATGTTGATATTAGAAATATTATGTAAATATGTATTTCTTAGGGTAGGGGTCAAGTATTTGTCCTAATTTTTCTCTAATTTATTTGTTGACAAAGTACTACTTGTATCTATATATACCCATTTTATGAGATGAATAAAACATCCGTACAAAATCCAAAAATTCTATATGGTATCATCGATAACCTAATAGATTGACTATTATTTTCAGTTTTTCCAAGATGGGAGATTATATGCCTTCTTTTGGAAGCACCATAAGACCTACTAATCAACCATAAAAAACACTACCTCAATTTTAGTTCAACAAGATAACTACCCTTTTCAATGGGAGTTATTCTTAATGAAACAAATTTCTCACTGTGGTCTCAATTAATGGAGATACATATCAGAGCTTAAAATAATGTTGGCTACCTAACTGGTGAAGCAAAAAATCCCAAACAAACTGACTCAAGTTATACAATATGGATTATGGAGAATCATAAGGTGAAGAGCTGGTTGATTGACTTGGTGAGTACTACTCTAATGCAGTGGTTTATCAGGCTTTCCATGGCGAAGGAAATTTAAGAAGTTATTACCAAAACATTCTATGATGGTTCAAATGACACTCAACTATTTAAACTGAATCAGAAATCCTTCACCACTATGTAGAATAAAAGTCCCCTATCCACGTACTATAATGAATTGGTTGAAATTTTTTGATAAATTGATCACTGAACAAAAACACAAAATGAATTAGTTTATGGTATTCGTGAGATGCACTCTATGATGGCAAGGCTGTGAGTTCACATATTTCTCAATGGACTTACTACAAAATTTGAACAAGTTTTTGGTAAGATTTTAACAAAGGAACCAAAGCCTGATCTTAAAAAGTCATATGCTTATGTCAGAAGAAAATCTCAACAGTGACAGACTATGGGAAGTGCTAGGCTGATTCATAAGAGTTCTTCCATGGCTATCCATTGTAGTAGTTCTATTAAAGGCCGAACTAATCAGCCATCCGGTAAGCCTAATAATATAAATTGTAGCCATTACGGTGAATTAAAACACTCAAAACAACAACTCTACGACATCATTGGCTATCCATATTGGTGGGATTTCTTAAACAAACCACAAAAAGTCATTCCAGATAAAGTTGCAACTACAACCACATCAGGAATTAGTCAGCCAAATATGATGGTAAAATACAACCTCATGTTAATATGATATAATCAGGGATTACAGGCAATATTCTATGAGTAGTACTTGGATTATTGATAGTGGAGCATCTGATCACATAACCAAAGACTAAGATGAATTACAATTATTAAAACCATTTTCCCAACCCTTTATTTCTACTACTAATGGAGGTACTTCTCTGTTTATAGGAGAAGGACCAGTTTTAATAACAAATACTCTAAAACTTGACACAGTTTTAGTTGTACCCACTCTTGATCATAATCTTCTATCTGTTAACCAAGTTACCTCTTTTCTTAAATATACTGTAACCTTTTGGCCTCTATTTTATATCTTTTAGGATATTCTAACTTGAGGACTCTTGGTTATGGTGTTAAGCAAGGAAATTTCTACTTTATGGAATTGACTAAAGGTGGAGAGAAGAAATTTAGTCATGCATTCCACACATATGGGGTTGAGAAGGCACGGGACCATATATGGTTATGGCATAGGAGGCTCAGACATATCTCGTTTGGTTATCTTCAAAAACTCAAGCCAAATTTATTTTTAGATTTAGATAACCCAGTTTTTCATAGTGACATTTGTGAATTAGCAAAAAGTCATCGTGTTCCATATTTATCAAGTTTGAATAAATGTTCTAAGCCTTTTTTTGTTATACATTATAATATTTGAGACCCTGCAAAAGTTGAATCATCGTCTCAAGCTTGTTGTTTTATTACTTTCATAGATGAATGTACTAGAATGGCATGGATACCATTACTTTGGAAAAAGAGTGATGTGTATATTACGTTCAAAGATTTTTACAATATGGTACACATTCAATACATACAACAAATTTATGTTTCACAATCTGACAATGCCATGGAATTTATGTAATCTACCATTGATGAATACCTTCAGCAACAAGGTGTACGTCAGCAAACATATTGCACTCACACACTATAAAAAATGGCCTAGAAGAAACAAAGAATAGACAGATTATGGAAATTTTCATGCATCTCTCTTTCACATGAATATGTCAATTATTTGTTGAGGAGAAGCAGTTAAGCTGAGACTTATCTTATTAATTAAGTTCTATCTCGAGTCATTAATTTTGAGACTTCATAGTAAGAGCTCCATTCATTTCTTTTTGTTCCACATCTTCCTAACTTAGAGCCA